>NC_090441.1:167740309-168050694 GCF_031143425.1 Pleurodeles waltl
GGTTTCTCTTCTTGTTCAATAGAAACCTCCGCTGAGCGTTGTGAATCCTGTCTCGGTTTCACGTACTCCGTCCTCCGCTCTGACCGCCCACCTCTCTCACTTCTCTTTTCCGAGGAGTCCTGAAAGGAACGAGATTGGCGTGTATCAGTATATTGATATCTATCAGGCGTCTTCAAAGTATCCCTATTCCTGAGATTAAATTTATTCTGTGGGGTCTCCGGTTGCGGAGACTGCCCACCATCTTTCTTCGGTGATTGCTGTTTCTTTTCCCAGCGCTTTTTCGAACCCTCAGGTTGTTGCTGTTTAGCATTTTCTTTATTATTTTTACCCTGTAACTGGGGTTTTTGTGGCCTAGCCCCTAGGCTATCACGACCAATACTAGAATATGTTTCCGCTATTATTCTCGGAAGCTCCCGCTCCTGATTAAGCAGCGGTACATCCCGAAGACGCATACGCACTGCTAGTGCTACTGCCTCTCCTTTGAGATTACTCAAAATAATAGAAGAAACTGTGGCAAAATTGCCCAGCAACTGCATGCCCAAATCCAAGGCAGGGGCAGCCCCATATTCATCCTGAATCTGTTTAAGTACGTCCGGTAAATTAGCTAATGTCGGTGTACCGTGTGCCGTAGTGTAGAGCGCGGCAAACACCGTGCCCCAGGTATTACAAAGGTCCACCGGAGGAACCATCCCGTACGGCAAAATTCTATGTTTATCCTGAGGTCCCGTATGGGGAAATACTGCTTCCAGCGTATTAATTTTTTGCGCCAGCCAAAACGGAGTTTCCTCTCGTTTAGCCGGTACTTTACCCATAACCGAGTATACAGTGGCCGGATTAAGACCCGGAACCACAGCCTGTGGGTGCGCTGGAGCAGCACGCGCTGCATTCGTATTTAATGTCTGCATCACAAACTGAACTAATCGTCTATATGTAGCCGTTAATTCTGTATATAAACGACGAACTTCAACCTCTGCCAATTGAGCAACTGCAGGATGTGGTGTATATGTAGCCAATAAAGGCCAGGTAGGACCATCATTACTCAGTGGACCTAACCTAACTTGTGCTATTGAGTGTGGGAGGGCGCCATCAAGCCAATTATGGTGTTCTTGATAAGATAGAGGTATTTCTAAATAAGCGTAAGCCCTGTATTGTCCAAGGACATTCGCAACTGTGTATTCGTGAAAAGTATTTGTTCCCCCATCCACTGCTGGAAATGCGACCCAAGAATAAAAAAGTTTTGTTCTATAGGCTGCATGGGCGTCCACCACAAAAGTGACTGGACCCCCCTGGACTGTCAGTCCATGTGTCAATAGATGTCCCGTGAGCGGATGTCGTATATTAATTGCTATGTTCACTACATTAGGATTCGCCATTTTATAAAAAACAGCTGCAGGTCAGAGAAGGCACACCAATATCGGGGTTTTTTCCTTTCAAAGTTCAAGCTTGAACAACCAACCACTAAGCAATAGGAAGCACCTATGCCGTGGTGGCGGAAACCCTCAGCCCCACGGACATCTCCGTAAACGGAACCGAGGAGTCAAAATATATATGAGACCAAGAGAGTCAGTCGGACCTAATCATTAGAGCCAGACCAAACGTTGGCGGCGCCATGTCGCGTGGGCTCTCATTATTCTAAATGAGACTACTGGATTTCTAGGTAGCAGGATCGATAACGGTGTGGGGGACTGAGTCTGACCCACGTATAAAGAACTCTGTCACCCTAAATCCGTTTTTTGCTCCGGCTAACTAGCAGTGCCTCATTTCTCCCATGTGGAAGGAATGATTTGGCAGCCGAGCGCATGACATCTTTGGAACTTCTCAGGGAAGTCGTGGTTACTCAGATCCAAACCAACTCTCTCATTTCCAATATGATCTCATATACAAATGACAAAGACAGTATAAGTTTTATATAATGTTTTAATAAAACGACTGTATTTTAGATATTAAGGCGTGAGCCGCAATAACCAGAACGATACAACACAGTAGGATTGTAATAGTTACCAGGAGAGTAAAACATAAAAACAATGCTATCATATTGTCAAACAGTTTCTACTCTCCCTCTGCTTGTTCTATCTAGAGCACAGCATGTTAAGCTTCTAGCTTGCCTATTAGAATCACTGTGGAGATATCAGCCCTCATACCTGAGCAAAGACCTGTGATCTTGGTTCAGCATCTGCAACGAGGCAGTCAGCGTCAAGTTGTGGTTCCCTGGTCGGAATCTCCCTCTTCCGTGTATTGGGACAAGGAAGTGATTTTATAACTAACATGTCACCGTGATCACAAAATGTCCCTACGCAGGAATGCCAAGTCTAAACTCTTACCACGTCTATCGGCAATGTACCAGACTGTTATCCTTGACTGAAGCACAGAGTAAATATGTTATGGAGAACTCCAGTGCTGAAGTATGCAAAACAGTGTGATATGAATAAAAAACAACACCGTAGAACTGGCTATTTGAAAAATAACAGTACGAAGCCTAATAAAAAGCATGTAGAGCAGAGTGCACAGAGGCTCTAAGCTGTCAGCAAATGAATAAAATATATTCAGGGCAAAATGCACAAAGGCCTAAAGCCTGAAGCTAAAGCGCAATGAATATGTAAAACTAACCACACTACAATCCATAATTCTGATCCCTCATTCACATTCCTCATCTCGCCATATACAAGCAAGATGAGGCACTTGAAAGAAACCCATGAAAGAATTAAATATCTTATTACACACTTGAGGGACAAAATTAGGGCTTGTACCCCTAGAGCACCAATTCCTCCTTATTAATGCATCCAAATCACACCTGAGAAATCAGAATCGACCTTGCTGCGCTGCCCTGCGTCACAAGGAAAGGGCAGGAATGTGCCTTATTTATCCTGTCCTTTCCCCCTATGCAGGAGCTCTTTTGACTGCCTACCACCAATGCCAACCCTTGCTCCATGGTTTGAGGGTGACTCTTTTGCATGCAGGATTTTTTTTTGTACAGGCAGGAGCACCTTCCTGCACAAAAACAATCCTGAGAGGTGTTTTCCTGTTTCTGTGTGTGCTGCATAGTGTGGGACACATAGAAGGAGGAAAGAATGAGGAGAAATAAAGATATTTCTCCTTGTTACACTTCATCTAGGGAGACGTAGGACTTTGGTGCATTCCCAGTTTTACAAGGTTGGTCAAAAACATGGGAGTTTCATGGGAACACCCATGCAGTGCCCATGGAACGCCTCCCTAGCTCAGACTAAGGAAACGTAGCTGTTTGAATTGCGTTGCTTACTCCATGTTTTTGATGCCCTTCAAAGCCACACAAAGGGCCATATTTATACTTTTTGATGCAAAACTGCGCTAACGCAGTTTTGCGTCAAAAAATATAACGCGGGCTAACACCATTCCAATGCGCCATCCGGGCGTCATATTTATGGAATGACGCTAGCCGGCGCTGCTGCCTGGTGAGCGTAAAAAAAAATGATGCGAACCGGGCAGCGCTGGCGTAGGAAATAATGTGGGTTGTGCATCATAAAATGGTGCAAGTCAGGTTAGAGTCAAAATTATGACGCTAACCTGACTCGCGTCATTTTATGACGCACAACCACCATGGAAATGACTCCTGTCTTAGCAAAGACAGGAGTCATGCCCCACTGCCCAATGGCCATGCCCAGGGGACTTATGTCCCCTGGGCATGGCCATTGGGCACAGTGGCATGTAGGGGGGCCCAAGTTAGGCCCCCCTATGCCACTTAAAAATTTGACAAAAAAATACTTACCTCTACTTACCTGGGATGGCTCCCCCCAATCCATGGGTGTCCTCCAGGGCTGGGCGAGGGTGGCAGGGGGTGTCCCTGGGGGCATGGGAGGGCACCTCTGGGCTCCTTCCGAGGCCCACAGATCCCTTAACGCCTGCCCTGACCAGGCGTTAAAAAATGACGCAAATGCTGCTGCACGTCATTTTTTAAGGCCAGCCCCCTCCTGTGCGTCATTTTTGCACGGGAGTTTAAATAAGGCGCAAGGCCTTAGAGTAATTTTTTGCGTGGAAACGCCTACCCTGCATCTCATTAACGCAAGGTAGGTGTCCACGCTAAAAAATGACGCAAACTCCAAGGATTTTGACGCTAGACGGGTCTAGCGTCAAAGTATAAATATGGAGTTGGCTTTGCGTCGGATTTGCGTAAAAAAAAACAACGCAAATCCGGCGCAAACAGAGTATAAATATGCCCCAAAGTGTTTTTTGTGGCTTAAAAAATATTACTTAGTTGTTTGTGCCACACATGTACCACACTGCATGGTGCAATCTTGGTGCAACCCCTCATAAATATGCCTGGAGATGTTTTGAGTTTCCCCATGCCAGCGGCTAGAGTGCAGTGGTGGTGCCCGGAAACAAAGCGGCCCTAGCAATTTAGCTGGCACAAGTGATTTAAGAAAAAGATGTTCATGCAGGCAAGCAATGAAACCCAAAAGGACAGTGTGGTTTGTGCCAAAGAGAGGCCATCTCCACAAAATAACACTGCTGTGGAGCTCCCTCTCTCTTAGCACTTTACCGTGCCGAAACTCGACACCAGAGTGATAAGGCATACATGCTGTGTCCCAGGATAGTATCAACCTATAACCTGACACAGTCTGATCAGACAAAGAGCTAGGTCATTTTTTGTATTCTTTTTACCAGAACAAGTAGCACAGCATGTGTCCCAGACAAATTCCATCACTTGTGCAAGTTTCAAGAATGAGGCTGTAAAAAAGGAACAGGAAAAGCAACAGGAGGAGAGAAGAAGTCCTCACAGTGACAACTGACAGTAGGATGATCCCACTCGAAGTACAAAGGTAGAAAGACCATAGTCATCATGCAGATAATCTGGAACAGTTTGTGTCCTTTGCTTCCACACTTAATAGTTGCTCTACATTGTCTGCTTGGCAAGGCATCACACATTGACTGGAGTCAGAAGAAAGGATGTGAAATATAGCATAACAGTACCCCACTACATGTACACACCACTACACAGTTGAAGCATGTCAAACAACCAGTGCTGAATTTGTGCTTGTTGTTTCCGGTGCGGAGCACCAGCACTTATTTCTGAGGGCCGGCGCTTTGTTTTCTGTCTCAAGCATTTACTGCAAGCAAAAGACACATTTGGGAAAGACGGAGGAAGAGAAAAACGAAAAAAGCATCAGAAAGGGGAAAAGCAGAAATCTGCAAGAGTGAGCTGAAAGGGCAGGGAGTGGCTGTACATGGATTGAAGAGGCCCGAGGTGGCTTCAGGATTACTCTACCTCAGTTGTATGTATTCGCACTTTTAATTGCAGCAGCCGTGTGTTTAAAAGGAGAGCTTTGAGCACCGACACCTTTTTATTTACAAATTAAGAACTGCAAACAACCCTGTCACATGTCTGATACATCAAACAATCATTCCATCCCCCACCAAGTAAATGGGACCAACACCCCGGGAATACAACCATAACCCATGTAATAACTAATAACAAAGACTCCTGAGCTGGCCTGGAGAAGAACTCTGTCAATAATAACTGTCCCTCTCATTGTCCGCAGTAAAGGACAGCTAGACTGAAGCTAAGTCAAAAAACTGCGTAATATCTCCTTGAATTGGGTTAATTTATTATTCAGACTATATGTCATTTTCAGGTTCACCTGCACAGCACTTGCTATGTGCTTACGAAATCTATTGTATTTAAAAAAAAAAAAAAATCTAAAAAGGAGCTTAAAACCTGCCCATTACTTACCTCTCCTTACCATTGACTGATCCCCCAAAAAAATCTTAAAAGAGGCTTAAAGAATACACATTACTTCTCTCTACTTACCATTGGCTAATCCAACCATTGTCAGGCTCTCACGTGGGTCTCATTTGCTTGCTTCCTATTGGTCAGCACATCTTTACCTACCATTGGCTGGCTCCCACTTAGGTCTTGTTTTCTTGCTTCCTATTGGTCAGCAGCTCCTCCTGGCCTCCGGCTTCCTCCAGCTGTAGTCGATTCTTCGTCCATATCATGATGATTGGACCAAGTACTGCTTTCCGTAGCTGGTGTTGTTTCACTGGCCAGCAGATACTTTTTTTTTCATTTACTTTTGAACATGCACTGAGAGTGCACGAGTCTTCAGGCACTCGCTTACACCAGCCTCTCCTATCCCCATTACCTTCCATGGCGCATACCCACCTAGATACAGTGCAGCTGTGTTTACCTGTCTCGTGCAGAGGGATTGAAAAATATCAATATCGAAAATCTAGTTTTCTGCTTGCTAACAGTTCCACTTCGTTTTCACCACAGGGCTACGGTGATCTGCAGTTGACTTGGATTCTAAGGCCCTGATTTATACTTTATGACGCAAACCTGCACTAACGCAGGATTGCATAAAAAAGTATAGCGCCGGCTTGTGCCATTCCAGGACGCCAGCCGGGCGCCATATTTATGGAATGGCGCAATCCGGCGCAAGGGGTGGGCTAGCATAAAAAAAATTGACATTAGCTGGGTGGGGCTGGTGGTATGGGATATGGGTGTTTAGAACCAATATATGACACCAAGCTGGTTAGAGTAAAAAAAGATGACTCTAACCAGATTAGCGTAATTTTATGGCGCTAAACCTACCATGCCACATGACTCCTGCCTTTGAAAAGGCAGGAGTCATGTCCACCACCCCAAAGGCCAGCATAGGGGACAAGGGTCCCCTGGTCATGGCCATTGCCCCCCAGGGTGTCCCTGGGGCCTGAGGAGGGCATCTGTGGACTCATTCCATGGGGTTCCACCATGGAAATGAGCCCACAGTTCCCCTAAAGCCTGCCCTGACCCAGGTGTTAAATAATGGCACTAAGAAAGATTAGCGCCATTATTTAGGCTCACCTCCCTCCCGTGCACAATTTTTGCACGGGAGGATAAATTAGGGGCAAGGACCTTAGAGTGTTTTTTTGCCCGGGAACACCTACCTTGCATCTCATTGACACAAGGTAGTTTTCATCAGGCAAAAAATAACTTTAACTCAAATATTTTGACGCTACACGTGTCTAGCCTCACAATATAAATATGGAGCTAAGTTTGCGTAAAAAAATTTTACGCTATTTCAGCGCAAACAGAGTACAAATATGCCCTTAAGGTACATATTTATACTCTGTGCTGGATTTGCATCATTTTTTTACACAAATCCGGTGCAAACTTAACTCCATATTTATATTTTGACGCTAGACATGTCTAGTGCCAAAATATTGGAGTTAAAGAATTTTTTTGCCTGCGGAAAACTACCTTGGGTCAATGAGATGCAAGGTAGGCGTTAGCGCCCCCCCCTAACGCCACCATGTGTGCGCCGTATTTAAAATACAGGGCACCATGGCAGTAGTCAGTGGGACTACCATCATAATTTTTTACGCTGGTACGGTGTTTTGCAGGACTAGTGTAAAAAATGTTGACGCCAATCCTGCAAAGCACCCAGAGGCCCACTGAAAACAATGGGAGCCTCTTTTTAATGCCTGCTCTTAGCAAGCGTTAAAAATGCTGATAAAAATGACGCAAAGAAATCTCTCAGATTTCTTTACGCCATTTTTTCAGCGCCCCTAGCGCTGGAACGCCCCCTTGCATACATTATACCTTCTCAAGCCTATCAGCCAACACTTTCAACAACATTTTGAAGTCTGTGTTGATAAGCGATATAGGTCTGAATCTTGATTAAGTAGGTCCTTTTCCGGCTTCAGGATTGAGAAAATTCTGTCCCTGGTGAACGCTTCAGGAATGCTCCCTAACTTTAACACTTCCCCAAAAGATGATGTTAGCTATGAAACCAACAGTCATTGAGTAGTTTTGTTAAATTCTATGGGGAACCCGTGTTCCCTGGGGTCCTTGCCTCTCGCCATGTTGCCAATGGCTGTCGCTACTTCCTCTTACAAAATATCTAACTGTAACAAATCCTAAATGCATTGCCATGTTGGGGGTCATAAGAAAATAAGCTACTTTTGTGCGTGTACCGTGAGGACATGAAATGAACGTATAAAGTCAGTCATTCGGAATGGAACAAACACTATGGTTCGATCAAGGCACTATCCTGAATGATATCTGTTATTAGAACATTGGAATGTTGGGGCCTCCATTCGAGACAATGGAGTGCTCTGGGCTTTTACTGGCTGGTAAAGGCCCGAAGCGTCAACATTCCAATGATTTTGTTCACAGCAACAGCTGTGAACAAAGGCCTCACGGAGCCTGAGGGGATTTTAATCCCCTCGGGCGTCGTGAGGAATTTGTTTTATTTGATAGAACATTCGCCTTAGGCCCGGCCTTTAACGCTGGAGTGGGCCTTTAATGGCCGGTAGAGCCCGCTACGGCAGGTACTAAGGCTATATTAGAAAATTGGAATGTTGGAAACAATGGAGTGCTCCTGGCTTCTAATGGCTGGTAAAAGCCTGGAGCTCCAACATTCCAATGTTCTTTGTTCACAGCAACAGCTATTGACAAAGGCCTCATGGAGCCTGAGGGGATTTCAGCCCCTTCGATCTCCATGAGGCCTTTGATTTACTAATTAAAACATTCTTCCCTCTAGGGGCGGAATGTTCTAAAAGCCTTATAGCCCTCCGTAGCGGGCTATACCGACTATCAAAGGTCCGCTCCCTTGTTAAAGGCCCTCGCCTTAGGCCCGGGCCTTTAATGCTTAAGCAGGCCTTTAATGGCTGGTATAGCACACTACGGTGTGCTATAAGGCAGTAGTATGTGTTGATCCATATCATGTTGAATGTCAAGTTTCATTGAACGGTCTAGAATGGGATCTAAGGTCACTCTCCAATCGTCCCTAATGATCACTTTTGACGTGCAGAACGAGCCAGGCTTGTGAGGAAATCCAGCTTGTCGCCCAACGGGGGATAACAATGATCCCACAATTGAACATTCTATCCTGAGTTTAACAAAAATGTAATGCCCAACCACATCACACCATTGTCAGTGTCTTAAGTCACTACTATGAGGATGGACAACCCAATAACCCCTCGGGAGCAGCATATGAATAGCAAATATGTTTAGTAGTTAGCAAGCGGATCATTTATTAAGCTATTTAAACAAAAATTTATATGATAAAAATAGATGGGTTTCTGACATCCATCTATTTTTATAATATCAATTCTTGTCTAAAAACCTTCTTAAATGATCTCCTTTTTTCAGTGACTTAACTGACAATGATTTGTGGATTAAAATAGCCAACCCCCCCTTTTGTATGACTAAGAAGAAAGGCATTAAAATTGGTCTGTTTGTCTGCGTTGTGTGTGTGAAATACCTGCCCAGTCCAGTTGCTTTGTAATTTCTCTCTTTCGCCTGCAGTTAGGTGTGTCTCTTGCAAGAGAGCTATTACTGGGTGTCTAAAGTCCAGAAAGGTGAAGATATTTTTTATGTTTTATATAAAGCAACAGTCAATTTACGTTAAGGAACAAAATGGACAGTGGTTTTGTGGTGAGTACGGGCATAGTAAGGTGATAGGAGGTATGCCCCAATTGGGAGGCTGGCATCGCCATGTTGCAGGAGGTGGCTCTGGGAGGAGAATACATGCGCTCTATACAATAGAAACTTGAATAATGAGATAAGGCGAGTTCTTAGACCCAATCAGTGGTGTAATTCACACTTTTTAACAGAGCTCTAGATGTGCCTCTGGGTTCAGAAGTTTTCCATCTGCCTTGCTTGTATCCATGGTATTATTTTTGATTAACTGAGGCCAGTCTGGATCATTCGTCCAGATTGTCGTCCTGCCTGGGACGTTGTACATCTCGATCCAAGGAATGCACACCCTAAAATGACGTGTCTATTGTCCAAGCCATCAAGGGCATCCAAAAACCTCTGCAGGTCCTCTGGTTTTTCATGTTCAGTGTGCACACATTTACCATTATTATAATCAAGGCTGAGTCAAATAGATCCTATTTGATTTATATCTTCCGAATCTGTGTTCTCAGTGCAAGTAAATATTTTCTCTTGGTTTTGGTCTTGAAGGAAAAGTCCCCCAAAATATATCTGTTTTTTCGTACTGATTTTGCCCATGTTTCTTACCTAAAGTAATTATTTGTTGTGCTTGTTGATGTCTGAAGTAGCATGCCAAGATTTGGCACTGTCTAATTACATCAGAGCTGTGGAGTGATTTCAACCTGTGGGCCATTTGGAATATCAAGGGTAGTACAAAAGACAAGTCCAGGAGATTAGGAAGGATGTTTCCCAGAAATCCACACATTTACCCTCCTACTCTGACTTCCCGATCAACTGTCTTTTGATGCAATCTCCACAAGTTAAAGCCCCACTCCAGCAGCTCAACTAAGTGCTGTTCCATGTCATTCATTCTGGATTCCACCATAATTAGTTGTTGACAAAACAATGTGACTTAATTTCTGAGCGAGTGGATGTCTGCTGCTGTAGAGGTGACAGCTGAGTTTATGGAAGTAATGTAAACCTTCATGACTGCCAGTTCCTTAAGTAAAGTTGTGATGGCGGGGTCTGGTGATGCTGAACCGATATTGACTTGATGTGTGTCTGCAGTATATTGTATCCTTAAATTTGGGGGAAGTCACCATTCAAAGGTGGCTGCCAATGGGAGCAGTGGACATTCTCCTTCTGATCACACAGTGATACCCAAGATGTCCACCAATCTTGGAGCACACTTTTCTTTCAATGACTATGGCCCACCAGTCTCCCAGCTACTGGTCTTGGTGAAGAAGGTAAATGTGGCTGCCTCCCTCAGCCTCAGAGCTCCCCCCTGCACAATGCCCTCAAGTTGTCAGAGTAATGTCACCAGGCCAAGCAGCTTCCCAACCATGGATTTTGACCTCCAGGATAGGCCAGATTTGGCAGGTGAATGGTGGTGCAATAGGACAGCCAACTTGGCCAGTATATGCAGGAGGGGACCCAGTGCTCACCTGTCAGTGTTTCTTGGCACCAAAAGCTCAGTAGGATGCCTCACAAGGCAAATTTTCATAGGTGCCATTGCAGGGAGAGGGTGGGATGCCAAGGATGCAGCAGTATCTATACATCTTGGGGCCCTTGCTCAGTCAGACAGAATACCAGGGCAACAGGAGGATGGCGCTTCAGAGAAGGTGGTTGATGTTGCCCCACTGAAGTTGATGGAGGAGTGTAGGGCCAGCTTGCACCTCAGGAGCTCTACTCTGTTGCTGCCCTGCTCCTTGGTTCCTAGCCAAACCCTGAGTGAAAGAAGTTCATAGAACCCCTTACGAAATGTCTAATTCCCCCATTCATCTAATGATGTGGACAGTAGCGATTCTCAGGGTGCCCCATTTCACCTCACAGATGTTCTCCTGCCCTCCTGTCACCATCCATCTCCCTTGTTTACCTCCCGACCAAGGGCCAGATGTACAAAGCTATTTAGCAGTTGCAAACGGCAAAATTAGCCATTTGCGACAGCAATGGCCTTCTACCGTGTACCAACCCGATTTTGAGAATCAGTAACCTATTACAGAGTTGCAAAATAGGGTTTGCGACTCACTATTAGGACGGGGCATGCCAAGGGCGTCCCTTCGTAATAGCGAGTTGCAGGGGGATGTATGATTGCTTTGCAACCAGGAATGCGGTCGCAAGACAATCGCAGTTACAAACAATTTCAAATTGGTGGTAACCCATTCGCAAATGGGACGCGGTCCCCAAGGGACTCCTTCCTCTTTGTGAATGGGGGTGCCAACATTTTCCAATGAACCACTGCCTACTCTGAAAAACTGAAAAGGAAGCTTTTCGTTTTTTTTTTTGTAATGCATCCTGTTTTTGGCTTTGTTTGAAAAGCAATCACATACGTGGTGGTCGGCTGACCCCAGCAGGCCACCATCCCTGCGAGTGCTGGCCATTTCCAAGTGGGTCACAAATTGCGACCTCTCTCATGAATATTAATGAGGCAGGTCCCTTGCAACCCATTTGCAAATCGTAACTAGTGTCTGAGACACTGTTGTACATCAGCGTTCGCGACTCGCAAAATTGCAAGTTACTAAAAATCACAATATGCGAGTCACAAAAGCTGACCGTCATACATCTGGCCCCTAATGACTATTAAGTAAAAATGTCTCAATATTAGTAATAATTTTCAGAATGTCTGCAAAGTATTGCAAACTGTATTTGAATGTTATAAGCCTAATTGGGCTAATTGTCTGTTAGAAATAGGGGCGGCTGGTGTTCAAGGGCTAAGGGGCTTCGCCCCTAGCCTTTTCTGGCCTCTCTTGTGAAGCATATGTTTAATTACATGATGAAAGTAAAACATTTTCTGCACAACATTTTCTGAGTGAAAGTTCTGCACCTTGAAAAGCCCCACTGCGCCTGCGTGAGTATGTGGCTGAAAGCTGCACAGTAGGGCTGACAGGGCTTGCCCACGCAAAGCCCTCACGTTTTCTCAGAACGCAGTGACGTGCCTGGCTTATCTCCTCCTCCACCAGAAGCCCTGATAGTAAACAGCCTGGAGCGTTTTTTGTTCAGCCCGGGTTTCTAAAAACGACGTGTCACTCCGATATTATTATCCACCCTTTCCTATTTACTCAAATGGTGGGGTGTGATCAGAAGGGTCTACGTACCAGAGGTCACATTATATTAAAAGAATGTGGCATTGCGCAAAGAAAATCACCTTTTCCTGCATTACAAGCAGTCTGTGCAATAAATAACTCCATCCAGGGCTCTCTGGGAGACAGGAGTGTGACCTGAAGACCTCAAGTCATAAATATGTCAAAGACAACCCTGCACACAAGTAAGTTGGAGCTCTATCTTTTTTACAGATAATAAGAAAAAAATCTGTTCTCTCAGCTCTCCTCTCCCTTCACTGCCTCTGTAAGTGATTTTGTCTCTTAAAGGCAGTAATGGTTCCAGTAATTTATCATGGCTAGTTATGCTCGTTTTATTTCTTCTGCAGACTAATGACGTGATATGTCATATTAAACATGTAATCCGCAGCTCAAATAAACGTGTACCTTTTATCACTGAAACTTCTTCATCCCAGCCGTCTAACATTCACTGACATAGAGCCCACTCTTTCCCCCATTCCTCACGCAGTAGAAGTGGATGCAAGCATGAGTAACTTGGTGTCTTGTCTTGGGTAATGGTAAGTGTTATAATGCTAATCTTATGTTATCTTAATGGTACTGAGACCCCTTGCCCCACTAACCTCCCCCACTGCGATGCCCCAGGCCCTGGCTGCAAATCGCTGGCTCCTTTAGAAGTGGAGGTTCTGCATTTGTTCCCTCATGAAATTGATCCAAAAGACGAGCATGGTTCTTGTTCCCTTGCAAAATTGATCCAAATATTGGATTCAAGCACAAAGGGAGAAATATGTGCTACAGTAATGGCATTTATCTGCTGTATGGCCTTAAAACTGTCCCTATCTTCATGCCCTTAGCATTAATGCCAAAAACATAAATTGATATGCAAACAATGAATATTAAAAAGTGATTTAGTTACTCTTATTTCACATGTTTTAATTATTGTTGCTTTCACCAAGAGAGTTAGCTGTTTCATCATGATCTGTTTCTGTCTTGCCTAGTGCACACTTTGATTCGTGCCAGGTGTTTATGAGGGGCTTTCATTGAGAGTGCTGTTGCTGAGGCTGAAGCTAATGCAAAGTGCCTGTCAGTGTGTTGGCGTCTTCACAAAGCACACAGAACAATGGTCACGTTTTCCAGTTTCATTTGACATTTAGGGCCAGATGTATCATGAAGGCCTTTTGCGATTCAGAAATAGCGATTTTTAAGAAATCGCTATTTCCGACTCGCAAAATGGCATGTATCACATTTGCGAATCGGTAATAGCGATTTCTTAAAAATTGCAAATGCTATTACCGAATCGCAAATTGCGATACCGGCCCCATTCGCACCTATGGGCCTGTTGGCCCATATCTGCGAATTTTTTGCATTTCCAAAATTGCGATTTCTTAACCATAAATCGCAATTTGGGAAATGCAAAACCCCAGGGTGCTGGGGGCCTTAGGCCCCCTCTGCTGTACCCCAAAATTATTTTTGGGGACATGTAAGGTACACACATGCCAAAAGGGCATGTGTGCTTTACATGTACATTTTAAAAATGCATTTAAAATGCATTTTTAAATTTTGCACATGGTTACCACCAGGTTCAACCTGGTGGTAAATAGCGATTCCTAAATGCCCAAATCGCATTAAGGAATGGCTTCATACATGTGCTAAGAAATCGCAAATAAAGAATCCTTATTTGCGATTTCTTATTTAGAGAGTCGCAAATTGCGATTCTCTAAACAGGGTCGCAATTTTAAGCAATCGCTATTTTAGCAATTCCTTAAAATTGCGTTCAGAATATCTTTCTTACATTCTGAACTGGCTTCTTGCATTCGCAAACGGGCATTCGCACCGCTTGCGAATGCAAAAAACCTTGATACATCTGGCCCTTAGTGTACATGTGTGTGAAGAGGATGCACAGAGGTCATAATATTTAGAAGGCAAAAGCAAAAGGAAATAAAGTGCTCATATGGAAATGAGCGCAATGTATGTTTGGGGTGGTAAAATGAGGGAGATGCAGGGAGTGCATTCAGGGGAGAGTGAAAAGAGGGTGCTGAAGAGGAGAGAGGAGGATGAAAATGTGCAGATGGATGAGATGTGAAGAGAAATAGGGCAAACATATCTAACATTAAAGAACACATAACTGAAGGCCCTACTCCTTCCGCAGGCCTCAACAATATTTAACTCATAGTCTCACAATTTCAGAATTGAAACATTTTCATTGTTAATTATTTATAACTAATCATTGTTGTTATTCATTTATCTTCCACAGCTAACAACCATTGACAAAGCCAACTGTACTGACAGGCTTTACGTGATGTCAATTATTGTGTTATATTTCTGGATGCAATAACATCTCATTTAGCATTTTCCCTTTTAGAGAGCCCCCACTTTTTTCATCCCACTTAAAGACCTGTCTGCACATATTTCTGTATGACTGGTTGCAGCCAGCAGTTGTGTGTGCTTCCTGATGCCTGGTTAGAACATATTCTTCCAAAGTTGATGCCGCATGGAGTGCAAGACAGTGGCTAAACACACACTTTAAAGGGCCTGAAGTTGTTGCAGTGTACAATTCGCACATTAAAGTAAAGGATGAATGTATTAATGCAGTAAGATATGTGTTTAATATTTCAAGACTATACATTCCCACTGCTTTATAATCCTTGCTTTCTCACTAAATTTATTTCCTTTCAAATGGACCACTTGTTAATCTTTTTTCTATTTTTTCTTGGGTGGAGGACCCACCCTGGACCCCACGTTTGTCCACTGAGCTTGCTCGCTACATAAAAGTCGTACCCAGACTATTACGCCCCACCACTTTCAAATGTCACCAGCCGCCACTGGTTAGAAAATAGTATTTGGCCTTGGAAAGTCCATAATGATGCACCTGCTTTCATTGTGTGAAAGAAGCAGTGTTTATGTCATAAATGTGCATCCAGTGAAGACCGACTGGACCACAATTAGCAACTGTAGTGTGAACAGAGTAAGAGAAAATCTCTATCGGATTATCTTGATCATTTGAATGATGTATTCTAACATGATTCTGGTTTTGCTCAGGCTGTGGAGAGTGCTCAGGAAGCTGTTGGCGCTGCCTTTGCCTAAAGATTACTGCACAAGATACAAGAAAAGCTACATTTGTATCTGGTGGGAAACCACTGGGTCACTGTACAAGAGAAAAGAGAACTCAAATGAATTAGGATAGATGTCTTTACACATGCAATAGTTTCAGCAAACTTCCAACAGGAGGGGCTTGGGAGGAATAGGTAGGCAAAATGTTTGACGTGGAGAAGGATGTGTTCTTAAGGGAAAGCCCGACTCATGCCTTATAGACCCGGGTGCTAGTGTTTGTGCTCTAAGGAATTCTGATTTCTCTCCCTTTCCATGCTTGGGGCATGTCCATTGATGCATATGGCATTTTAAACACCCATGTCCCCCCTAATTTCCTCATACCTGTTTACATAACCCTGGGAAATTGCAGACCAATATACCTTAAATAAAAACTCCCTTAGCAGCATTTTGGGGGAAAAATCATTTGTGCAAACTGAACTGCAGTGTATATTGTGATAGTGTATGATTCAATGTACTATAAAGTAATGAAAATTAAATAAAGAATGAAACAGAGGACATTTCTGATGATGTTGATTGTAAAAGTGAAATGTCAAGATCCATCTTTGATATACTTGATCAAGTAACCCTTACCTTATGGTCCAAACATGCAAATGATGCTGGCTGTTTCTAGGGGTGGGTGAGATTTGAGTAAATTGCTTTTGCGTATTTATGGGAAGTTATGGCAACATTATGCAAAATTACGGAAATGCATCATTTTGCTCTATATTATAGCATACAATGCATCCTCGCATCAATTTTCGGTGCAAGGATGCATTTAAACAAGGGTACATTGAATAACAGCCACAGGTATTCTGCTGATCCTGTGTGTTTGTGGTAAAAAAAATTTACTGAGCATTACTGTGAATACTGCATAATTATGTGAAGTGGCAGATTGGTATAATTCTGGGAATTTCGCAGAAGACGCATAATGCCAAATTCCTCAAATTACATGAATTAAATAGGGATAATTTCAACTTTACCCAGGTCTAGTTGTGTCTTAACTTCTGATCTAGTGAATATCAAGATAAATCCACTGAAGAGATTCCCTTGCATTCCTCGGTATGCATTACACCCTGATGTTTAAGCAACAATCCAACTAGTTATTTGTGCTCTTATGAAAGGAGGCGTCTAGCATCCACCATGAGTGCATATAACATTCACATTTTACAGATCAAAAGGACTTGTCAAAATTCACAGAGGATCATGCAAGGCCTGTGTGCTGTTGATATTGTTGTAACAATTAGCTTTTCTGTTGTTCCAAACCCTTCTATCATGTTGTCTTGTATTACAGCCACTGCCAAATGGTTCTTGGTGGTGTATTTTTGTCTTGTTTTTTTTTCTCTCAATCCCTATGCATCATGATAGTCAGTACCTCTTCACATTCTCAGTTTCTGGAGATCAGCCATAGTGGTCCCACTTGCACCAGAGCTTTACTGAAATAGCTTCTATCTTCTCCCAAGCACCCATGCAAAATCTGGGTACCTGTTCGCCTAGGAGGATCCATTTACTTCAATCTGTACATGACTAGTTGGTTGCTTCTGAAGCCTTGGGCCAATATAAGGCTGACTCCCTGTTTGCCATCACAGAATTAGCAAGGAAAGTGCATAAAGATTATAAAGAGAAATTCAATTCCGTTTTCTCTGTGTTCGCTATTTATGTCATGACATCTCAGGGAGTGAAAGGCACCTGTCCACGGGTCCACAGGCAGAAAGGTATTCGCGTTACCAGGGATAGCGGGTTATTGCAGACAGTGGATACTGGGATATGTCAACATTGTTAAACCTTGCCAAGAGTTTGTGAAAAAGGACATCTAGAACCATTGTGTTGGTCCTTAGAAGTGGAGAAAGCCTTTCTAACTCTGAAGCAAGCATTATGTTCAGACCCCTGCTTTGGGATAGTCTGTCTATAACAAACCCTTCTACTGGCATGAAAAGGAGAGTTTTACTTCAGGGTATTAGTACAGGATCACAACGATAAAAAAAACGAATATCCTAGTACCCACTCCCATTCATTTATTGGTGGCAGGGCTTATGCCATGCTTCTGAGCTGTTGCAGTGACTGCCCACCTCATGGAGGCTTCCTCGAATATAAGATAATCCTTGGCTCCACTCTTACTGTTTCCCTGCCCCATGATATAGTTGCCTCGTTGCTAACCAAACATATCTATGGCAAGACTGTCACAAAATGAAATTATTTTGCTGTCCACATCTCATACTTCTGCAGCATGTTGTGCCATTCTGAACCCACTTTTGTGCTTCTCAGGGCAGGGAACCACATGACCACCTCGCCTTGGCCACCCACTTGAAGAGACATCTATTGATCTCACTGATGCACCAAAAATACAGTTATTATCTCATATAAATTATGTTGATGATTCTTGCCTTAGAACAAGCGCCTAGTCATTGAAAACGTTATCTGTATACTGTACGAAGAAGCTGAAAGTCAATGTTTACTTCAAGGATACTCTGCTCAGGTTGCTGAATTGATACCTCTCACAAGGGCCTGCATCCTTGTTCTTTGGAAAATTGTTACCATTTTTACAGACTCAAAGTACGCTTTTGGTGTGGCCAACTATTTTCAGCACTTGATGCTCTCTTGTTAATTCCCAAAATTACTTTTGTTGTGTGTGCTGACCATCAGTCGTCTTAACAACCAACAGTATTGCCACTCCTGTGCCACTTGCCAAACCCACAACATTGAGAAGGGAGCCAAAGTCACCTCCACTGCCCATCCTTCTCCATGGGACTCCTTTCCTCATTCACCAGGACTTCATACGGATGCCCATATGGTGTACATACATCCATGATGGTGTCGTTATCTATCTGTTTCTGGTTGGGTTGAAGCTTCTCCATTTGCACATGCTGGGATTTCAAACCTAGGTTTGGGTTCCACCTTCGGGTAGGGATTGGAAAATGTATCAACTTCATTCTCTCTGATACTTAGAAACTAAGCAAAGCTTTAGGGAATAAACACCACTTCAATTGTATGTACTACACTGAGTTCCCTGGGACCGTGGAGCATTTAAACTCCACCCTGAAAAACAAAATACCTACTGTTTGTTCAGAAAACAAATCCAAATGGACGAGTGAACTACCCATGGCACTCTAGCCAATCTGAGCCGTTCCTAGTCAGATGACCAAGATTGGCACATAAGAACTAAGGATGAGACAATCTAAGCTGCTTCTGTCTAACCCTCCATTGTCGCCAGCCAGCTTTGCTCAATTTGCATCTGAATGATGATGTGTTATTACTTACAATATTGCATTCAACGTATTCGCTATCTGTACACTGCAGGTCTCTCTCCATCCACAAGCACTCTGCACCTTTTGGCAGAGACCAGTGAAAACAAAAGAAACGCATGCCTAAATACAATGAAATGTTAATCAACACTATGGGCGTCATTCTGACCCTGGCGGCCGGTGACCGCCAGGGTCACCGACCACGGGAGCACCGCCAACAGGCTGGCGGTGCTCCCGAGGGCATTCTGACCGCGGCGGTTCAGCCGCGGTCAGAAAGGGTAAACCGGCGGTCTCCCGCCGGTTTACCGCTGCCCCATTGAATCCTCCGCCGCCATGGGGATTCAAAAACCCCCTACCGCCATCCTGTTCATGGCGGGAAACGCGCCATGAACAGGATGGCGGTAGGGGGTGCCGCGGGGCCCCTGGGGGCCCCTGCAGTGCCCATGCCAATGGCATGGGCACTGCAGGGGCCCCCGTAAGAGGGCCCCGCAAAGTATTTCAGTGTCTGCTTTGCAGACAGTGAAATACGCGACGGGTGCAACTGCACCTGTCGCACCCCTGCAACTATGCCGGCTCAATTCTGAGAGCACCCGCCGGCCCAGCGGAAATGTCTGAATGGCCGCCGCGGTCTTTTGACCGCGGTGCGGTCATTCGGCGGCGGAACCTTGGCGGACGGCCTCTGCCGTCCGCCAAGGTCTGAATCACCCCCTATGTTCCCAGGATGCACACACAGTTACATCTCCTCGCCTTGCAGGTGAGAAGGGTATCTTTTAGTAGACAGACAAATTAGAATTCAGACCACTGTCTTAATTTTGATTGGACGTTGCCAACCAATCAGCATGAATGGGTGTTTCAGAACATTTAAAGTGTGTTATAATGACTGAGGGATTAAGAACATTGGATGGTGACTGATGAATGAGACATAAAAATGAGGAATAAGATTAAGGGATGAGGAATGAGAAATTAATAATAATAATGAGGAATGATGAACAGGAATTAGGGATGATGAATGATGAATCAGACTGAGGGATATAGGGAAAAGAATTAGGGATGAAGAATCAGAGGGATGATGAATGAATACTGAATGATGAATGAGGAACGAGTTAGGGATGATGAATGAAGAACAAGATTGAGGAATAATAAATGAGGAATAAGAATGATGGATGAGGAATGAAGAGTGAGGCATGATGGATGAGAGATGATGTCTGAAGGATAAGGGGTAAGATGCAGTGATGGGAAGTGAGGAATGACGAGTGATGGATTATTGATGAAGAATGAAAAGTATGTATGAGTCGGGAGAGATTAAATCTGAGGAATAATAAATGAGGGATGAGAAGTGAGGACTGAGGGATAAGTAGCGATGAATGAGGATGTCCTAACATGGATACCGTACCAGTGTGAACTCACATACACAGTCCTACAGGATGAGGTCACTTGCACTGCCATCCAGTAGAAGCTCACCTACACTGCCATGCACTGAAAGCTCACTCCTGAATAGCATAGATGTTATCCTGTATTGCACCGAAACAAGCTTTCATGTCACTGTGGGAGTTCATCAACAGTGCCCGAGGAGCTCACCTACAGTGCAATACAACAAGATCTTTCACACACTGTGCTCTCTTTAGTTAATATGCACCATCTTGCAGTGGAAGCTCACCTATTTTCAGGGCAACATTCAGGTGCTCATTCCAAGTTTGGCAGTCATTATCGAAGACTGCCGTGCAAAAAGCAGCCGATACACCTCTAGCGATAGCGAGTGAAGCCTACTGCATTACGAGTGACCCACACAACTCCGCCAAAAATAGACCAAAAAAACAACACCGCCCACCAAATTCCGAGTCACAAATCAGCATCGCGGAAACCAACACAGCGGTAATCCATTGGCGGTCCAAACTGCTGCAGGAAAAAAATAGCCACCACCGCAGCAACACTGCACCAGATGGGATAACACCAATAGCAACACCTGAAACACATACACACACCTGGCCACAGCACTACGAAACACCCCCTTCACACATACTCAGAACCCTTTGCAAATAGAAACCCTAACAGAGCGAGAGAAGAGCACACTGAAAGGAGGCACTGCACCTAGATACCACAGGCACCATCATACTAAGCACGCATCACAGAACACACCACTGCACACAAACACCACAGAGCACACACACATACCATTACACCTATTCACAACTACAAACAGCACACCCAGAATCCCTGCACACCATACACCCACACCTACAACACAACCACCATGGCACCACAAAAAAAACAAGATTCACAGAAGAGGAGCTCAGGGTAATGGTTGAAGAAATAGTCAAAGAGGAGCCGCGACTGTTTGGAGCACAGGTCCAGCAGACATCCATAGCCCGGAAGAACGACTTATAGCGGAGGACAGTCAACAGGGTGAATGCAGTGGGGAACCATCCACGCAGAAGGGAGGACATTAGGAAGAGGTGGAATGACCTTAGGGGGAAGGTACGGGCCATGAATTCCAGGCACCAAGTGGCCGTCATGAGGTCTGGTGGAGGACCCCCACCACCTCCCCCAGAAATGGCACCGTTGGAGGAGACGTCCTGGCCATACTACATCCGGAAGGGCTGACGGGAATTGCTACTGGATTGGACACTGGTAAGTCCACTGTACTCACTGGCCACCATGTCCCTGTGCACAACATGTACCCCCACCACCTTCTCACCCCCTCAAACCACCTGAACATGCACAAACCCACTATTGGCCCTATATCCACCCTTGCATGCCACATCTCCCCACTGACGCTATTCCCTCACAGACCAAACTAGTGCATGTATGCCTCACACAGCAGACAGTACCACAACTTCTACAATGCAACACTCCTTACCCTTGCCTGACTGCTACGTCCACATCACATCTCTGCAATTGCACGTTAAACCATGTCACTCCTTATCACCAATATGTGGTAGGAATGCACATCAGTTCATGGCAATGACAGTAGCAAGGCAAATGTAAACTGTACTCCAAATTAGGGCCATTGCAACCTTCTACTGATGGGAACACGAGCAGTGGACTGGAAACTGTCAATGCCATTACTGCCCTGCAAATACAGTGAATGAGGGAATGCAGCCATGTGTGTCACCATTAGAATACCATCATCTGACACAATACCTCTTATCTCACAGGTCTCCCAAGTACTGACACACAGCAGAGGAGCCCGGTGACAGGAAGCTCAGACCTGGATGCAGCACCAATAGGGGAGGATTCACATGCAAGTATGGATTCGGACAATGAACCTGGCCCATCAGGCATGAGTGGTCAGCCCACCACCACCAGCCTCACCCTGCCCACAACTCAAACCACTTCCCCTGTGGCAGCCAGTGCACAGCAGAGCCCACCTTCCCATACATGTGTCCCAAGGTCACATCAATCATCACTGTGCCCCACATGACAGGGGCAGGTGTCAACGGTGCAAACCCAAGACAATGGCGGTCCAGGTGTCAGTCGCAGGGGGCACACTGCACCAGGAGCAGAGGCACGGGGGGCAAGGGCCAGTGGGAGGCCAATCGTGGGACAAGAGATGAGGCAGATACAGGACATTACTGACCAGTAGGCCATCTCCTGGGTCCTGGGAGCCTACCAGCAAACCCAGGACCAGTTGGGCCAGATACTCACCACCTTGCAGGACACACAAAGGCTGCAGGAGGAATACCACCAGGAGGCCAGGCAGCAGTGGCAGGTACACAATGCCACCATGGCCTCCATATTAGGGGAGTTCAAGGAACTCAACTGCATCCTGTGGACATTCTCCACCCAACAGCAGGCCCCATCCAGTAGTCAGTCAACACCATTGCCCTCAACATCAACACCTGCTACTGGAATGGAGGCACACCAGGAGGACCAACAGGACACCAGCACCCCTACCCCTGCAGCTGAGGAACCCCCCCATAAAAGAGGTCTCCCATCTAGACATCCTGCAGGACCTCAGGCCAAGACCAATCCCCCCACCAGGAAGTGATCCCTCTTCTGAAATGTCACCCTTGTGTGTTGCTGTTACACCCCGTTGGCTGTCCAATACCAAGGTCACATCATTCCGAGGCAAATGGACACAGGACCTATGAACCTAACAGCTGAACCTCCCACTCTGATCATCACCTAGAGCACTACCCCACTCCTCTGGACTGGGAAATTCAACACTAAATAAACACCTATTATCACAAGTCATGGTGCATGTCTCTTTATTGTTAGTATTGCCAAATATGTTACAGAACTCCAAACAAATACACATGTCAACACAACAAAAATGTCCAAGTTACCGATGTAGTGAGATACTCCAGCAGGTGTGTAAGTACATCCATATTGTTTTAAAATCCACTGTCAACTATGCCAACAGGCAAATCAGCAAGCAGACTGCAAACAGATATGTCACCTGAAGAGGGCTAAATAAGTGGAATGAGGTACATGGTTGTAAGGAATGTAATCCACAGTCATGCTTTAATAGCAGTTGAACACAAACTCAGGATGGGTGTCCCAGCAGCTATGTTACACCATATGTAAGGGTCTGCATTGGCATTCACACATGTGTGGGACAGGAAAGATGAAACATAGGTAACATCCTCAATTGCACAACTCCCTGAGTAGTCAGGAACATGTACTTGACACATAACAGATGACAATGCATGACATGTCTACACAGCAGGACAAGACTGATAAGTCCCCCTAACATATCCCCAAACAGGCAGCCTGAGGACCCTAAACCTTTAGTACAATCAGAAGGCTGTACTGCACTGGCACCAGCATTCCACAAATGAGCAAAGACAGGAGTCATGCCCCCTTGCCCAATGGCCATGCCCAGGGGACTTCTGTCCCCTGGGCATGGTCATTGGGCATAGTGGCATGTAGGGGGGCACAAATCAGGCCCCCCTATGCCACAAAAAAAAAAAAAACCTGAACTTACCTTAATGTCCCTGGGATGGGTCCCTCCAGCCTTGGGTGTCCTCCTGGGGTGGGCATGGGTGACAGGGGGTGTCCCTGAGGGCATGGGGGGGCACCTCTGGGCTCCTTCAGAGCCCACAGGTCCCTTAACGCCTGCCTTTTGCAGGCGCTAAAAAACAGCGCAAAAGCGGCCGTACGTCATTTTTTTGGACCCGCCCACTCCCGGGAGTATAAATCCGACGCACATGCCTCGGAGTCGATTTTTTAGACGGGAACGCCTACCTTGCATATAATTAACGCAAAGTAGGTGTCCACGCTAAAAAATGACGCTAACTCCATGGACTTTGGCGCTAGACGCGTCTAACGCCAAAGTATAAATATGGAGTTAGTTTTGCGTTGAAATTGCGTTAAAAAAAACGACGCAATTCCGGCGCAAACGGAGTATATATTTATGTTCAGATGTGTAATGTATTGGTCTGCAAGACACACCACTTGTACATTGAGTGAATATGTACTTTTCCTGTTTCTGTAGACCTGCTCATTGATCCTCGGAGGTACCAGGGCAATGTGAATCCCATCAATGGCCCCAATTACATGTGGGACATTTGAGATGTTGTAGAAGGCTGCTTTTACAGTGGGAAAACTGGAGGTAGTGGGAACCTAATGTACCTGTGCACATGCTTTAGTAGGGCATCCAGCACATCCTGCAACACCTTACAGAACTTGGGCCGCGAAAACCTTGCAGTCAGTCCCACTGTGACCTGAAAAGAGCCACTCGCCAGGAAATGCAGGACTGACAACACCTGGACTGTTGGAGGCATAGCATGGGGATTCCTCAAACCCGGCAAGAGAACTGGCTTCAACTGGGCAACCAGTTTCTTGATGCACCAACGGTTTAGTCGATAGGTCATGATGATGTGGCGCTCTTCCATGGTTTCAAGATCAATGAGTGGTCGGTAAATTGGTGCATTCCTCATCACTCCATTGTGGCCAAATCTGTGAGGGGACACAAACAATCTGGGAATCTGTCACAATGTAGGCTATTCAGTATGACACATGACAGTCATTATGTAACAGCCATGCATGTTGCCTGTCATCTTGTGGGAGTACACATTACTCTATCCTCCGTCCTAACCAGACGATGGCACATAATTCCTGTTAGGAATGGACGTATATAGGACATGCACACCTACACCTTCCCTGTGTTCCACTATACTGATCAAATATGCTGACAATTGTTGGACAAGTCTGTAAATGTCACTAAACACGCACTACATGTGTCTATATTCACCATGTCAGACCTGAAGAATGTATTTGTGACAACATGCATGTAGCTACGCTGTGTAAACTCAGGACAGTAATGTCACAGACTAAAATAGCATCCGCATGTCCGGTATGCATTGGACTGCTGAAAGTTACCTTGTTCTGCCGGCAGAAGTCGTCATGGCAGAGTGGGGTCAGAACCGCCGTGCAACTCCTCATTTGTTAACATTGATGTTAATGGGAGACTGGGACCAATGACGATCACCGCCGGCGGTGACGGTCATGACCACTGCAGTCGTAACCGCCATTTTGTGTGGGACAGCTCACTTGACTCCTGGCATTCGGGATAGACAGACCTCCACTTCGTGTGCTGCTGTGTCCTGTCTCTTGGAGCAACGATGGCACGCACTGCAGGGGAAAGGGCCCAGCCCACTCAACAGAGGAGCTGGAAAAACTTGTGGAAGGGGTCCTACCCCTGTATGGGCGGTTGTACGGAGCTCCAGGACAACAGGTCAGTACAACGTCCTTTGTCCCACATGTTGGTTGGTGTTTGACGATGTACGTTTGTGCACATTGACATGTCATGATTGATCAGGTGTGTAGCATGCACATGATATGTGCAGGATATTGCCAGTGTGCATGAGCAGTGTTCATTGAGTGTCGCCAAAGCTTACTGCTGGATTGGTATCATTTACATCATGTCCCCCCTTTTCTCACTGTTTCCCAATCAGGTCAGCGCCCACCAGAGGAAAGGGTTGTGGCGAGCCATCGCCAAGGAAGTGCGGACCCTGGGGGTCCATTGCCGGCAGAGCACCCACTGCAGAAAGCAGTGGGAGGACCTCTGATGCTGGGCCAGGAAGACCGCAGAGGCCCAGCTGGGGACGGCCTCCCAACGTGGGAGGGGTGCACGCCAGACCCTGACCACCCTAATGGCCTGCATACTGGCGGTGGCATACCCTGAGTTGGATGGGCGCTTGAAGGCAGCACAGCAGCCACAAGGGGGTAAGTGTTGACTGTCAGGTCACTACTCCATGGTTGTGCTCTGTCACCCTCCTGGGACTTGGAATGAACGTAGTCAGATGTGATTTAGGGAATGTACAGTCCTGGTTGCCACACCCATCAAGTAGGAGTGAGTGGCAATCGCTATGTTGAGCCACGTAGGATACGAAGTGGTGGTACTGTAACACATGTTCAGCTGTAGGTATGGGTCTCTCAAGTCTGCTATCATGCCAATGGCTGCATCCTCCATCTCTGCGTGTACTGCACTAGTATGAAGTGGTCATGATGTCACTGTATATGGGTAATGACAGGTATGTTACGTGAAGGTTGCAGTTGCGTCACTTCCTACATCAATAGATCCTCTGTACCACATGTACTCCTCACATTCCTGTCAGTTAGTTAGTGCCCTGAGTCCCTCTCTGCTTAGATTAGTATCATCCTGTAATGGATGACATGTGGTTGGGTATAGTCCTGGGCTTGATTCTAGGAGTAGTCATTTTGGCATTAATGGGCAGGTAGTTGTCTTCATGCAGGAGTTTGGTCTGCAAGGTTGAGATGGGTTTGGACATAGCTTGCATGACGCTTTTTGGGAATAATTGCTAATTGGTCTATTGTTTCGCCGGCAAGGACTGTTATCTGCATTGTTTGTATGTGAAGTGGATGTGTGGGTTCTAATATTTCCTCCCACCCTCCTTTTCTCTCTCCTCCTCTGACTATGTGTGCATTAGCATCATCTGGTGAGGGAGGAACGGCACTGGCGATTGGGGATGCTGCAGCCCACGGGATTCAGGAGGCGGCCAGCAGTGAAGTCGAGGGGACAAGTGGGACGGAGGGCGAGGGGAGCACCACCGGGGAGACTGGAGCTACCACAACATCTGGTTAAGATATCTTCTCCGATGGCTGGCTCCCTGGCAGTGGCAAACCCTTCTGTTACCACACCAACACCATCGTTGTCAGCCACCCCCCTTACCAGCAACACCCTCTCTGTTGCACCCCACCCAGTTGCCTGTGCCCGCTCAACCAGGAAGGTGGGCGTCTCCTACGCCGCAGGCACCTCTTCCCCTGCCCCAGTCAGCCCTGCTGTCCTCAATGAGGAGGCTATTGACCTCCTGAGGACATCTCTGTGGGGCAGAAAACGATTGCGAATGCCATTCAGGGACTGGCATCCCAGATGCAGCAGACAAATGCGTTCTTGGAATGCATTCACGGTGCCTTGTCTGGCCTACAGAGATCGTTTCAGGCTCTGGCCTCCTCGTTGACGGCAGCCAGTGTCCCTTCATCTTCCGTCCCCCCTAAAGCTACCTGTTCCCAATCCACAAGCCCTCTCCCTACACCCATCCATTGCACACCAACACACATGTATACACCCACTACAACAGACAAGGGGGCATATCTATACTCTTTTTGCGCCGAATGTGCGTCAGAACTTTTGACGCACATTCGGCGCAAACCTTGCCCCATATTTAAACTATGACGCCCAACCCCGCGGACGTCAAAAAACATCCGTGTAAGTCATTTTTTGGATGCGGGAAACCGCCTTGCGTTAATGATATGCAAGGTAGGCGTTCCCATCCCAAAAATTACTTTAAGGCCTCTGCGCCTGATTTATACTCCTGCGTCATTTTGACACACGGGAGGGGGCGGGCCTTAAAAAACGGCGTGATGTGCGCCGTTTTTTAATGCCTGCGTGAGGGCAGGCGTTAAGGGACCTGTGGGCTCACTTCCATGGTCTCAGACCATGGAAGCAGTCCAGAGGTGCCCTTCCCTGCCCCCAGGGACACCCCCTGCCACCCTCGCCCACCCCAGGAGGACACCTATGGATGGGGGGACCCATACCAGGTAAGTACAGGTAAGTTGAGGTAAGTATTATGTTTTTATTTTTTAAAGTGGCATAGGGGGGCCTAATTTGTGCCCCCCCCTACATGCCACTGTGCCCAAAGGCCATGCCCAGGGGACAGTAGTCCCCTGGGCATGGCCATTGGGCAAGGGGGCATGCCTCCTGTCTTTGCTAAGACAGGAGTAATTTCAATGGGAGTTGTGCGTCAAAAAATGGCGCAAGTCCGGCTTGAGCCATGATTTTTTACTCAAACCTGACTTGCACCATTTTTTGACGCACAACCCCCATTTTCCCCAATGCGGGCTAACATCAATCCTTAAATAAGGTTCCCACATGACGCATAGGAATGGCGTTAGCCGACTGTACATTTTTTTACGCAAACCAGCGCCGCCAAGCTGCGCAAAGACAGACATGGGCATCACCAACGTTCACACAGGCATGCACACACACAACACACATCTGTGGACACAACAACAGACACTTCTCCCACCACCTCCTACCGTACAGTCACATCTCCACTCATACGTGCCAGCACTGCATCATCTCACACTGGTCCTGCTGTCATTCCTGTCATCCACTCAATCACCACAATAGCAGACTCACAGTCACACACACCACAACCACACTCACCAGGACTACCGTCTCTGCCACCTGCAGCACATCCACCTCACTTGCACACATCACCACAACATTCACTCACACATCACCCATTCCATTTCCCTGCATCTCTGCCACCCCAAAAAATGCATATGTACGCACTCACCCACCCAACATTCAGCCACCACACACATCCAGACACTGCACACCCCATCATCCACATACAGCACACAGACACTTCAGACGAGTACTCCCTCTACCGCCACTCCCAACCCTCAATCATGTGACTGCCCTCGTGTACCTAAGAGAGTTTTCCTTGCTGCCCTCGACTTCTTCCCTACTCCTCTCCCACCTCGTCTTCCCCATAAAAAGCATGTCCCCCTGCCCCTCTCAGGCCCTTCCACCTCCCATTTCTTGGGTACCCCCTCTTGTGTTTCCCCTGCTCCTCCACCTAGCAAAAAATCCGCCCCTTGCAGTGCCAAGGTCACCCCTCCCAAGCACAAACTGAAACGTGCCCCTTCTACATCCAAGTCTCCCCCACCACCCCGACACCCCTGAGGTGCCCTCCTGTCCCATTGCTGCCCCTATGAAGTGGAAGCCTATTTTCAATCAAGAGTCAAGTTGGGCCCATAGTAATGGGCAATGTGTCCTGCTAAGGTGGACATTGGACTTGCCATTGGCACATTTTGTATATAGTTTATTTATTGTTTGAATACATCTGCCCACATTGCTGTGGTTGGCAAGATAAGATGCTTGACCTGGTTTCCTTCTACATGGTGGTGTGACATCTGTGTGCAAAGGTGTGTGAGGTCTGTGTGTGGATTTTGTCTGTGTTGTTGCATGCACTTGGTAGATGGTTTGGGCCATGGGGATGTTGTGATATGTGTGCCTGCTTGCTTGTGTGTTTGTATGGGGTGTTGTGTGTGTCCATGTGTCTAGTGCTGCATGTGTGTATTTCCTTGCTTGTTGGTTGTACGTGTTGTGTCACCTGTATGATTGTTTGGATGTGTGTTCACAGCTATTGATTGCGTGTCATTGTTACATGGAGTTCATGGTGTGTGTGTATGTGTGGTGTCGCACAACGTGCCCGTCTATGCCATCGTTGAGGTGTTTGTGGGGTAGTTGTTGTGTGGTTATTGGGTGTGTTGGTGTTGTGTGTTGTAGCTGTATGTTTGGCACATATCTGCATGGCTTTGTGTGTGTATTGGGTATTTGGCATTGACGTATGTTGTGTGTGCATGTGTGTGGCCTTCACTGTGTGTGTGGGGGGTATGTGTGTTCTGTGTGGGAGTGTTTCACTACCATTTCCCTCCCCTCTGTGCTAGGTATACTTACGGTTATCGTCTTCGTTGGTGGTCCTGAAGGTGTATGGCGAGATACAACGCTGTGAAGACTAGCAGTTAATTTGCCATGGTGGCTGCGGGGGCATCTCTGTGCCTGGAGGTGGGTGTTTCCTTTTATACTTTCTGTTTCCACCAGGTTTTTCATGGCGGTAAGGCCCCACCGGATATCCTGGCGGAGTGGTTACTCGGAATATGGAGGGCTGGACGTTGGCTGCCACCTGCCTGAAGTTGTCTTCCACCGTCGGATGCTGCTTGTCGGCGGTGGTGGCGGTGAGTTGTCCGTACTGCGGTGGGTTCACCGCCTTACTCGTTATTTGGCGGTCTGCACCGCCACCCTGCCGGCGGTCTCAAGGCCGCCATCGGCATGGCGGTTTAGTTACCGCCAAACTCGGAAGGAGCACCTCAGTGTTTGAAAGCAGTGTAAATATTTAGGGGCTTATTTAAGAGCCCCTAGCGCCACCTGAGCGTCACTTTTCGTGCCACAGCAACACCCACTGCATTTGACGCTGCAGCACACATAGAAAGCGCAAATCTCCAGGTGTGCTGCATTCTGCAGCACACATAGAAAGAGCAAATCGCCATTTAAGATTGTTTTTGTGCAGGAAGGTGGTACAAGGGTTGCTGCGTTAGCGCACAGCAGCAAATTTAGCACCAGGGTAGGGGGAAACACTGAGGTGCACTGTATTCTAGTAAATACGGCGCATCCCTGCATTTTGAAAATGACACGCACCATAATTTTCTGTTAAATCTGGCCCGAAGGGTTAAGTGAGCTGTATGGCCATGCCCATGCTTTTTCCACAGTTTTTATATTTAGGGAAAGGTCTATCACCATATTAGAACACAGTAATACTACTTTACTGGACATGAAATCCTTGCCTTTTGAGAGAGGTTATGATGAGAATGTCAATTGTGTGCACAACCAGGGACTAGTGTAAAAATGTAGAGGTGGTGCCTCTTGGATCATGCAATTTGAAGCTGAGAAAAAGGAACACCCGAACGTAGGGTGAGGATACAGTGGTAGAGGGATGAAGGTACCCTGTTTTGTGACATGTGCAACCCTCTTGGGTAAAAAACATATTAAGCACAATATAAGTCCAGTATCCTGGCTCTTAGAGACGAACCAGCTTCTGTTACCAGCTTTACAACTAGATAAACAGAATGAATTGATGGGGGTGGTACCGGGATACTGTTGTCTGAACATCGTCTGACATAAAAACAGTGGGGCAGAATTACAAGAAAGTGACGCATCGATACCGATGCCCCACTTTTCTTACTTCGCCCTACTACTACCTAACAATCATGGTTGCGCCGTATTTATAATATGTCGCACCATGGCATGTGTTAGCACAATGGCGTCAACATTTTTGACGCTATTGTGGCCCTTTGCTGCACTATCCTCAAAATTTTTGACACTGGAGCAGCAAAGCATAGGGATGTCCATAGGTTAATATGAGAGTGTCATTTTAATGCCTGCTCTGAGCAGGCGTTACAAATGATGGAAAAAACGGCACAGTGAAAATTTGTAAATTCCACTGCGTCATTGTTTGCGGGTCTCCCTGCGTTTGGACGCCCCCTTGCATACATTATGCTTGATGCATGCATAATACAGTTCAAAGGTTCACAAAGTGGTCAATGCATGCATCGCGCCACTTTGTAAATTTTGCGGGCATATTTATGTGCCCCTATCGCCCCCTTGCACCACATTTGCACCATTGATTTTGACGCAAATGTGGCATTAAGGTCGCATTTCCAATGTGCTAAATTTACAAAGTGGTGCAATGCTTTCATTGTGCCACTTTGTAGACCCTTGATGCACATTATGCCCGCCTCAGGCATAATGTATGCGTAGGGGGGCGTGCCCCCGTTAGGGGGGGGCTGAAAAAATGGCACAAGGAAATCTGAGATTTCCGTGCACTATGTTTTTAGCACTTTTAATGCCTGCTCAGAGCAGGCGTTAAAAGGGGGCTTCCATTATTAGATTGTGCCTCTATCTACTCTGCAGGAATAGCGCCAACATTTTGGTGCTACTCCTGCAGAGTGGATCAATAGCGTTACAGAGAATACCTCTATTGCCCCCTACCCTGCGCCATGGTGCGCAGTATTTCAAATACGGTGCACATATGGTGACAGTAAGGGGGTGCTAAGGGGCGCAGGGAAAATGGCACTGCACTCAGTGCAGCGCCATTTTAAATAAATCTGCCCCTTGGAGTGGGAGAAAGGCCTCCTTAACGCTGCCTTAGAGTAAAAAAAAGACGCTAGGGCGGCACAAGGTGGCACAAGTGGCGCATAAATATCTCCCAGCGTTCTTACTAATCATCTAAATTATTGCCACAATGGAGTTTGTAATAAATCTATGCCCAGTGCAACAATATCTTATGGAAACGATATTTAGGACACAACGTTTAAGTCAGATTATATTTCTGAATACAGTATTCTCCATAAAACAGAAATTATGTTTTATAATCATTTTAAAAAGGTAGAAGACAAAATATACACACAGCAGCAACGTGTATTGTCTTAGTCCGGCCAATTCCACTGAAAGCGCCATCTGCAGTACAGGATTTTCTTACCTATTGCCTGCTTCCCTTGATTAAATTTATTACAATTGACTGCTAGTCCTTTTTTGTTTACCATACCAATGGGCAGAGGAGTGAATGTGGAGCAGGCACACTGATTGCTACAAAGGTGGAATCCATTTCAGATCTCCATTGTATGGGTGATGCACAAGATGGAAGCTGGGGGAAGTCTGCTGAATGTGAATTGTAGACTTCCTCTAAAGCTGTCTATTACATCTTCAGCTCTTAGATGAAAAGCTTCATATGTGCAGGTAAGAAAAGTGGTGGTTTATTTAAGCTTCGTAAACTCCCATCTTAACTGAAACAAGCCTGGCCAACCGCCCACCATGGAACCTTGGTTTCTGCACGTGAGGAACGACAAACCGACTCCAATATTCCATTCTACCCTACATACCACACATTCCCCTTTGTTAACAATTGAATATAATATATACATTACTTTCAAGCAATTATCTGTTTACATACACTTATGAAAATTGATATTTTTAAATAGGAGAAATGTATGAAACATCATGGAATTAAATAAAAAGAAACATCAGCTACATAATATAATCATAACCTATAAAGAGAAATATATGATACATTTTTAAACCACTAAGAGTTTTATTGCCCCTGCATTTTCCTACTTCACATGGTAATCTTGCAACCATTTTGGAGTAAGCCCTTTGCGCTGAGAACATTGACGTATAACTGCTTTCTCAAATTGCAGCATGTCCTCATCATTTACTGAAATATTGCTTCCTCTACATGACCGGGAATATCACAGGGAATGTCACACTCCTTACTGCTGTCCAACATCACCTGATTATCAACTTTCCTACTTATAATACCATCTTTAAGTGATTCTGAAACCTTAACCACTTTACTCAAACTCCAAACATTTCCATCTGACAATTCTACTACTTGATTGCCTATCTGTACTATTTTCATAGGCCCCCAAAACCTAGATTCTCCAGCCTTAACTTTTCTGCCTTTCTTTACTCGCACCCAATCTCCTACTCTCAAATAAGTTATGTTTTGCAGGATATTTCTCTTTGACACATTGGTACTTCACTATGCCAAAACCTTGTTAGAATTCTCTTTTTTCACACTACCCCTAGCTTCATCTTTAAGGTCCAACATCCAGGACTGTCTTAAATTGCACATAGGAAATCTACCACTCATTTCATCAAAAGGGTGCTCTCCAGGTGACCTTGATATGGTGCAATAACTCCATAGTAGATCATTCATTGTAGAATAACAACCTTTTCCATTAATAATTGCTAATTGTAACCCTTCCTTCAACACCTTAAATCGTCTTTCTACAATTCCATTGCTTTCCGGGTAATAAACGGAAGCCCTAATATGTTCTATGCCATATTTTGATATAAACAAAATCATCTCTCTAGAAGTTAGCTGAACAACGTTATCAGTTACCAGACATTTGGGAAAGCCTACCCCTTCGTAAAATCAATTACACATTTAGATGTTACTTGTCATTCAATTTTCACTTCAGGCCACTGGGAAATCTCATCAATTAACATTATATAGTATACTTTACACTTTGATAGCCCTGCAATGCCCAACAAAATCCTCTCCCAAATCCTACTAGATCTAGATAACGTTTTTTTAAACAGAAGTACTTTTTCTTCTGAGCTTTGTCACTTCTGGAGTAGTCTATACAAGACCGTTCTTTATTTTCAATACTTCTATCCACACCAGCCCACTAATAATCACTTCTATTTTTCCTCTTCATACAATTCATGCCTGGATGCCCTTCATGCGCCATATTTCAAACCACCTCCCTTAAACTTTGCAGAACCACCATGTGTTCACCACGAAACAATACACTTTTCAACTCTGATAATTTTTCAGCCACATGAAAGAATGATAACACATTTTCGTCCATTTTGTCTTACTAGGCCATTTGTTTTTTATGCACACAAAAACTCTTTGAATTTTCTCATCCTCCAAACATGCATTTTGCCACTAATATTCAGGTGAGTACCCACTCAAAACTTCACAAATGGATATTACTTTCTCCAAATCATCATCATCATCATAAGTCTCATCCAAATCATTAACTGGTAAACTAGATACAGAATCTGCTAATATGCTTCTGGACATGAAACATACTCAACGTGAAAATTTTATTCTTGAAGTATATATTGCCATCTCACAACTCTAGAGTTGTGAGATGGCAATATAAACTTCAAGAATTTAATTTTCACATTGAGTATGTTCCATATCCAGTAGCTTTTTTACAACCTTTGATTGTGAATAAATCTACTAATGGTCGGTGATATGTCATAACTTTGAATGTTGAGCCATATACATATTTTCTAAAATATTCTATTCACCACCAACAGGGTAAAGTTTATTTTTCTAACATGGAGTATTCAAATTCTGCACTTCTCAATGGCCTTAAAGCATACACCACAACTTCTAACTTTAATTCTTAATCTTGCAAAAGAACCACTCCAATACACACATTACTTGCATCCGTCATAATAACAGATTTGTACTTTGTGTCAAATTTGGTCAGAGCGGGAGCTTTAGGAATAGCACTCTTTAAACCATTAAATTCTGCTTTACATTTTTCGTGCTAAACAAATTTCTGTTTTTTTTCATAAGTTCTCTCATGTTCTTTGGTTTGTCTGAGAATAAAGGAATACACTTTGCATAATATTCTGTGAGTCTTAAAAATGATCTATGCTGATCCTTATCTACATGATAAGAGCATCCTCTATGGCTTTAACTAGACTTTGCTTGGGAGATATACCTTTTTTACTAATTGTATGACCTAAATAATTCACTGAATCTATTTCAAATTTATGTTTGTCTGTGCTTAAAGTTAAACCATTCCTTTCAAGGATTGATAACACTTTGTGCAATGTCTCTGTGCGTTCTTTTTTTATTTGTCCCCAAACCAATGCATCGCCTTGGAAATATACAACTTTTTTTCATCCTTAAATATCTTATATTTCACTCTTTGAAATACTGCAGATGCAGAAACTAATCCAAAGCGCATCCTTTTGTAATGATATGCACCCTCCAGCGTTATAAAAAATGTATAATGTCTACTTTCATCATGCAAAGCTATCTGATGGTTTGCATTGGATAAATCTAATGTGGTGAATACAGTTGCACCTCCCTAACAAGGAAAACATTTCACCAGTATTGGTTAAGGGATGATGGTCTACCCGCACACACTCATTTAGATACCTCAAGTCCACACAAAGTCTTATTGTCCCATTCAGTTTATGCACAACTACAACTGGTGATAACAAATGAGATGATTCAACTTCTTCTACCATGTTCAGATCACAAAGCCTTTTCAACTCATCCTTTAATGCATCCCTCATCAATAACGGCACATTACAGACCTTATGAACTTTCTGTATCACATTTTCTTTTAGAATAATTTTGTGAACAAATGTTTTTAATAATCCCAAACCGGACGGAAAAACATTTGGGAATAATTTGGCCCAATTCAATACTTTTTGATCATTTTTCTTGTGACACAAGAGCATTCTACTCCAAAACTTGATCATGAGCTTTGGGGTTCAATGTGATCATAAGATCTCACTGTTGTGTGAACCTTCTTTAGCCACATAGATCTCTGCATCAATGCATTTTCCTTTATAACTGACGGCTGACTCAAAACATCCTATTACATGAATTGGTTTAGTCCTATAACCCACTAACTTTATGTCAGGTGGTAACAATTTGACATTTGGAACCAGTGGAAGTAAATCATCACCATTCAATGAGTGTCTAGCACCAGAATTAGCCATGACTTTTATACTCTTCTCTCCAATTATTACTTAACAGAATAGAGCATCTTTTCATATTTGACCTGTTGCGTACACACCTACAATGAATTCTTCTGACTCATCATTTTCAAACTCATTTTTTATTTCACTGATTGGGTTATTATCTACCCTAATCAACTTCTTTCTGTTTATAACCTTTCTTTTACCCATTCTGACGAAATGTCCTCTGCCTTTACAGTTTCTGCAAATTTGTCCTATGGAAGGTCACATCTTGGCCTTGGCCAAATGATCCACAAACACATTTAAAACATATATAATGTTTCTTTTCGATATTTCCACTTGCCCCCTTCACATTTTCTGCTGACCCTTTCTTGTTTTTTGCACAGTCTTTATTTCTCACCATCTGCACTGCATTGGTGTTATTAAGAGCTAACTGTTACATACCTCGTTTCATCTCTTCATATTGGTGAGTGATATCAATAGTTTTTTCCAGAGTTAAATCATCTGTTAAAAGTAAAATTTCTTGTAATTTTGGATCTAATGTCTTGTGTACCATCTGGTCATGAATCATTTGATCCCTAAACGCTCCATAATTACATTTGGTGGATACAATTCTTAGATCATTAACAAATGCATCAGTTGAAACTTCGGGTTAACTGATATCACCCCAAAGATTTATGACATCCTACCCCTTTGTTAACTCTTTTATATAATGTAAATCTATTTTTTTAATAGCTTCTTCGTACACATACATTTTTTCTTCCTCCTCATCCTCTGTGATTAATGGGGGAAGTGATTTATTAGATGTCTACCTTCTACACCCAAGCAATGTTTTAATATACCAAACTTACTTTTGTCTGCATATATATCCCCTCCAATAGCATCTGAATATGCTTCAAATGCATCTTTCCATTGATACCAGTTTAATACAGGTTCTCGACATTCCATTAAAAATGCTGGTGGGGCTGAAATTTCTTTCCTTTCTGAATAATATACTGGATAAGCAATTCACCTCAAATGTTGTATAAATAATATGTTGACATATGTATTAAACAATATATATATATATATATATATATATATATATATATATATAAAACAGATGACGATCTAAACACTTGTCTTATTATTGCTTACAATGGCACCACTTTACTTAGAATGACAATATATATATATTTTATAGATGTGCGAATCACTGTGTACAAAACCTTTCTTGTATGTGATGTGCGAATTACCGTATGCAGTGTTGGCCCTTTGATTGCTATTTTTTTTTTAACTAATCCTCATTTATTTAATCATTTTATTCATAAAGTAAATTGGTGTGTGAATCACAGTGTTCACATTTTGATAGATTAAAGGAGACTTATTGTATGCAAATTGCCAAGGTTCTACACAGTAATTAATTCAGGTGAGCGGATCTTTGCTCAATATGCCAGTACTTACAATATGGCCGCCAAAGGTTCTGATGCAGCAACTACAATGCTGATGCTTGTCTTTCACGCTGGTGCATGTCAACTAAACTATGCACACGCTCCCATGCCTCACGCCTCTCCTGTGCCTATTGTGTGATCGGCTCCAATTGTTTCTTGTTTTTTTTCCACAAAAGGCCACCAAACGTACACAACAGCAAAAGTACTTCTTCACCATACAACAGCAAATGAGCACTTCACCACTTCGGGATACTTCTCAGCCCTCAGCACAACTCAACAGTTGCTCGAAGGCGAAAATGAACTGCAGTTCAGCCCATATTGTTGGCTCAGGCTTCGCTCCATGACCACCTTGTTGCCTGTATTATGTCTCAACTCCTACATGAAGGCTCCACACATGCTAGTAAGAAAAGTGGTGGTTTATTTATGCTTTGTGAAACTCTATCTTATCTGAAGCAAGCCTAGCTAACTGTCTGCCAAGTATTTGTATTTATATTTTAAATTTGTAAAGCGGGTTAGACCACCAAGGCATCAAAGTGCTAAATACCAAGTAAAGCAAGAAAGGAGAGCAATCAAAGAAAGCCCAAGAGAAACCAGGGGAAAAAACTAGCAACTCCATTATGCAGCCACAAAAAGTCAGGTTATAGATTCTGGCACCTTATTCCACATTCTAGCAGGTGCCACCGTGAAAGCTCATTCACCCCATCTGGCTTTCTGGAACCTAGAGACCTTCATCTTTCTCTGGCCTGTTGATCTCGACAATCTACACGGAGTGTACTATGTAAATGCAGACCTAAAGTAAAATTAGCCCTGCTAATGGAGTGCCTCAAACACCAGACACAGGGCCTTGAAGGTAATCTACTTCCTCACTGTAGGAGGCTGGACTGGCTTGTAGTGAGTACCAGGGGGTACTTACACCTTGCACCAGGCCCAGGTATCCCTTATTAGTGTATAGAGTGTCTAGCAGCTTAGGCTGATAGATAATGGTAGCTTAGCAGAGCAGCTTAGGCTGAACTAGGAGACGAGTGAAGCTCCTACAATACCACTAGTGTCATATGCACAATATCATAAGAAAACACAATACACAGATATACTAAAAATAAAGGTACTTTATTTTTATAACAATATGCCAAAGTATCTCAGTGAGTACCCTCAGTATGAGAATAGCAAATATACTCAAGATATATGTACACAATACCAAAAATATGCAGTATAGTATTAGAAAACAGTGCAAACAATGTATAGTTACCATAAGATGCAATGGGGACACATAGGGATAGGGGCAACACAAACCATATACTCCAAAAGTGGAATGCGAACCACGAATGGACCCCAAACCTATGTGACCTTGTAGAGGGTCGCTGGGACTGTAAGAAAACAGTGAGGGTTAGAAAAATAGCCCACCCCAAGACCCTGAAAAGTGAGTGCAAAGTGCACTAAAGTTCCCCAAAGAGCACAGAAGTCGTGATAGGGGAATTCTGCAGCAAAAACACAAATCAGCAGTGCAACAACGATGGATTTCCAAACGAAGGTACCTGTGGAACAAGGGGACCAAGTCCAAAAGTCACAAGCAAGTCGGAGATGGGCAGATGCCCAGGAAATGCCAGCTGTGGGTGCAAAGGAGCTGCTACTGGACAGTAGAAGCTGAGGATGCTGCAGGAACGACAAGGGCTAAAAACTTCCCCTTTGGAGGATGGATGCCCCACGCCGTGGAGAGTCGTGCAGAAGTATTTTCCTGAAGAAAGACTGCAAACAAGCCTTGCTAGCTGCAAGTCGTGCGGTTAGAGTTTTTAGATGCTGCTGTGGTCCAGGAGGGACCAGGATGTTGCCAATTACGTCAGGGGACAGAGGGGGCGCCCAGCAGGACGAGGAGCCCTCTTAGAAGCAGGCAGCACCCACAGAAGTGCCGGAACAGGCACTACAAAGAGGAGTGAAACAGTGCTCACCCGAAGTTGCACAAAGGAGTCCCACACCGCCGGAGGACAACTCAGGAGGTCGTGCAATGCAGGTTAGAGTGCCGTGGACACAGGCTTGGCTGTGCACAAAGGATTTTTGCCGGAAGTGCACAGAGGCTGGAGTAGCTGCAAAAGTCGCGGTTCCCAGCAATGCAGTCTGGCGTGGGGAGGCAAGGACTTACCTCCACCAAACTTGGACTGAAGAGTCACTGGACTGTGGGAGTCACTTGGACAGAGTTGCTGGATTCAAGGGACCTCGCTCGTTGTGCTGAGAGGAGACCCAGGGTACCGGTGATGCAGTTCTTTGGTGCCTGCGGTTGCAGGGGGAAGATTCCGTCGACCCACGGGAGATTTCTTCGGAGCTTCTAGTGCAGAGAGGAGGCAGACTACCCCCACAGCATGCACCACCAGGAAAACAGTCGAGAAGGTGGCAGGATCAGCGTTACAGAGTTGCAGTAGTCATCTTCGCTACTTTGTTGCAGTTTTGCAGGCTTCCAGCGCGGTCAGCAGTCGATTCCTTGGCAGACCAGTGTGCCAGCAGCACCTCTGTTTCCAAGATGGCAGAGGTCTGGAGTACACTGGAGGAGCTCTGGGCACCTCCCAGGGGAGGTGCAGGTCAGGGGAGTGGTCACTCCCCTTTCCTTTGTCCAGTTTCGTGCCAGAGCAGGGCTGAGGGGTCCCTGAACCGGTGTAGACTGGCTTATGCAGAAATGGGCACCATGTGGGCCCATGAAAGCATTTCCAGAGGCTGGGGGAGGATACTCCTCCCCTGCCTTCACACCATTTTCCAAAGGGAGAGGGTGTAACACCCTCTCTCTGAGGAAGCCTTTGTTCTGCCTTCCTGGGCCAAGCCTGGCTGGACCCCAGGAGGGCAGAAACCTGTCTGAGGGGTTGGCAGCAGCTGCAGTGAAACCCCTGAAAAGGCAGTTTGGCAGTACCCGGGTCTGTGCTACAGACCCGTGGGATCATGGGATTGTACCAACAATGCCAGGATGGCATAGAGGGGGCAATTCCATGATCTTAGACATGTTACATGGCCATATTCGGAGTTACCATTGTGAAGCTACACATAGGTAGTGACCCATATGTAGTGCACGTGTGTAATGGTGTCCCCGCACTCACAAAGTCCGGGGAATTGGCCCTGAACAATGTGGGGGCACCTTTGCTAGTGCCAGGGTGCCCAAACACTAAGGCCCATATTTATACTTTTTGACGCAAAACTGCGCTAACGCAGTTTAGCGCCCAAAAAATTAGCGCCGGCTAACGCCATTCTGAAGCGCCATGTGGGCGCCGTATTTATTGAATGGCGTTAGCCGGCATTAGCCAACCGGCGCTGCCTGGTGTGCGTGAAAAAAAACCACGTACACCAGGCAGCGCCGGCGTAGGAAAAAATGGCGTATGGGCGTCTAAAAATGGGGCAAGTCAGGCTGAGGCAAAAAAAACGTCTTAACCCGATTTGCGCCATTTTTTTTTGGCGCCCAGACGCCATTAACATGACTCCTGTCTTAGCAAAGACAGGAGTCATGCCCTCTTGCCCAATGGCCATGCCCAGGGGACTTCTGTCCCCTGGGCATGGTCATTGGGCATAGTGGCATGTAGGGGGGCACAAATCAGGCCCCCCTATGCCAAAAAAAATTATAAAAAAAATACTTACCACAACTTACCTTCTCTCCCCTGGGGTGGGTCCCTCCATCCTTGGGTGTCCTCTTGGGGTGGGCAAGGGTGGCAGGGGGTGTCCCTGGGGGCTTGGGAGGGCACCTCTGGGCTCATTCTGAGCCCACAGGTCCCTTAACGCCTGCCCTGACCCAGGCGCAAAAATCCGGCGCAAATGCGGGTTTTTTAGTCCCGCCCACTCCCGGGCGTCATTTTTGCCGGGGAGTATAAATCCGACACAATAGCATTGCAGTCATTTTTTTAGACGGGAACGCCTACCTTGCATATCATTAACGCAAGGAAGGTGTTCACGCAAAAAAATGACGCTAACTCCATGAACTTTGGCGCTAGACGCGTCTAACGCCAAAGTATAAATATGGAGTTAGTTTAGCGTCGAATTTGCGTCTAAAAAAACGACGCAAATTTGGCGCAAACGGAGTATAAATATGCCCCTAAGTAACTTAGCACCCAACATTTACCAGGTAAAGGTTAGACATATAGGTGACTTATAAGTTACTTAAGTGCAGTGTAAAATGGCTGTGAAATAACGTGGACGTTATTTCACTCAGGCTGCAGTGGCAGGCCTGTGTAAGAATTGTCAGAGCTCCCTATGGGTGGCAAAAGAAATGCTGCAGCCCATAGGGATCTCCTGGAACCCCAATACCCTGGGTACCTCAGTACCATATACTAGGGAAGTATGCCAATGTAAATTGGTAAAATTGGTCACTAGCCTGTTAGTGACAATTTGAAAGAAATGAGAGAGCATAACCACTGAGGTTCTGATTAGCAGAGCCTCAGTGAGACAGTTAGTCATAACACAGGTAACACATACAGGGCACACTTATGAGCACTGGGGCCCTGGCTGGCAGGGTCCCAGTGACACATACAACTAAAACAACATATATACAGTGAAATATGGGGGTAACATGCCAGGCAAGATGGTACTTTCCTACACTCACTGGCAAAACCACTGGAGGTGCCTCAGACTCTCCAGTGCTGAACTGAATGTTGGCAGACCCAGGACCAACCAGGCTGCAGCATTTTGGATTCTTTGAAGCTTATTTAAAGAAAACTGGTTGACATTTAAGTAAAGGGTGTTACAGTAGTCCACAAGAGATGCAATAGGCTCGGTGACCACTGACACCATTAATTCCTCCGGTATAAATGGGAGTATTTTCTTCAAAGACTTAACCATCCAAAAGCACGTTCTGTTCACATGGCTCTCGGGAGTCAGTGCATTGTCAAAAATGATTCCCATATTTGTTGCCGCACTGACCAGGGCAGGAGGTGAGCCCCAAACATCTAGCCACCGGTAGCCATTCCATATCGTGTTGTCGGCTCTGAAGATTATAATTTCAGTCTTTTCTCCATTCATTTTCAGCCAGTTCTGCCTCATTCAAGTACTAACTTCTACCATGCAGGCCCTACATTTTTTTGCCGCTCTTCCCAATCATTAGAGATGGAAACAATAATTTGGGTATCGTCAGCATAAGAGGAGACTTGGAAGCCCAGAAAGCATACCAATTGCACCAAGGAGCAACATACAGGTTAAATAAAGCAGGACTGAGGGAGGAACCTGGTGAACTCCTCAGAGAAGCTGAAATAGGTTGGCTCTAAAGTCCCTACAGCTAACTGTGAGCGTCCTATTCACTAGGAAGAATTCCAGGAGGTTTAAACCTGCATCACCCAGACCAGACTGATGCAGCCATTGAACCAAAAGAGATGGGCAAATGGTATCAAGGTCTGCTGCTAGGTCAAGCATAAGCAAAATAGCCGCTCCACCTTGGTCTACCTGCCGGTGAATGTAATCAGCTGCCATAAGCAAAGCTAATTCTGTGATATGGTTACTCCTAAGTCCATTTTGAGAAGGGTCCAGGAGTTCATGCTTACTGAGATATTGAGCAAGTTCCTGATTAATGTACTTCTCCAGGATTTTGGCTGGGTAGGGCAGCAAAGAGATTGGTCTAAGATTTTTTAGGTCACTCAAGTCTCCATTGGGCTTTTTCTTCAGAGGAATGACCCTTGCCTTTTTCCAGCACTGTGGGTAGACTCCAGACTTCAGAACATGGGAATAGACTTTTTCTAGGGATTCTGCAATGATGTTTGGGGCCAACTGCAGCACCTTTGGCAGGGAGGGGTCATCTGGCAAACCCAAAGTGGTTTGTGCTAGAACAGATTTTATCTTAGCCCGTGGTGGGGGTGCGAACCTAGCTAAATGCACTCTGGAAGACTGCCTGAGGAAACTCCCTTCCCTAGGCTTGGCGGTAAGCTGGTCCTTGATTTCTTTAAATTCAGAACCATTTTTCAAGAACTTATCCCTAAAAAAAAAGGGCCACCTTATCACAGATTCTTGAGAATTCTCCAGTGTCTGTTTAGTCAGGGGAGATGCAAGAAGGTTAACCGTCCTAAATAATTTTTTGGCACTAATAATGGCAGATCTAATCTTCTGAGAAAAAAAAAAGATGACTTGGCCTCATTAATGGCACTTTTATAATTTCTAATTAGCTCTGTATGCTTGATTTTTTATTCTGAGTTTAAAGCCATTCTCCACCTCCGTTCCTTCCTCTGGCACTTTCTTTGAAGCTCTTTAGGTTCCTCCAAGAACCACGGGGTAGAGATTTTCTTCCTACCCCCTTTCTTAGATCTAGCTGGGACTGTAGGAAAGTGCCTCTTTTGACATGATTACCCCCCCCCCCACACACACACACACACCACGTTTTGATGTGATTTAGACAGAAAGTGGACTGGGTGGGTTCTGGTTAACCAGGTCCCTAGTGCACGATCTCTTTCCTAAAACTGCACAGTTGTTTCCCCAATAGACAAAACCTTTAGCACCCTCTGCAAGTCCTGAAGTAAGGCGGTTAAAGCAGCATTGGTTTTAAAATGAATTTAATCAGAAAGATAACAGGAGCATAAAATAGACGTGTATCCATAAAAAAGGGGCACAAGGTTCTCTCTGGCTCCAACTGCCACAATAGAACATGGAACACTATGACATCATAGAAATGATGTCAAGATGTTCTATGCTTACACAGATCACCACATGTTCCATGCTTACACAGATCACCACATTATTTCCTCTTTTTTTTTTTTTTTTGAAGACTGAATCAATGAAGACTAAAATAAAACAACATCATAACTAAAGGAAGAAAAAAAAAATTACTTCCACATTACTGTAACTTGCTGTAATATACATATGTTGAAATACATAAAACATGCATATAAATATCATGCTAATATTGCTAATACACAACAAAGTCTTGAAATCTCTTAGGTTTGTGACAAATTCTGGTACTTATTCTATTTTTATAGTACCCACTACCTGGACTACTTATTTTGCTGAAATTAGTATTCTCAAGCCATTTTGTATTCTCTACCTGTGTCCGGGCAACCGGATCTAATGCAATACGTGAAGTACTCCACCAACTCCCATCAGATAGCTTTACCGCATTCTTACGTATTTCACAGATTTGTTGCGAGTCTTTATATTTAGATAAACCCTTTTTAACTAATACAGGATTCTTTACTTTTACCCAATACCCTACTTGCAACTCCTTAATCTTAAATCTGTTATTCTCGTCTAACCTCTGTAAACTACTCAAATTGGCATGGTGTTCTGCAGCTTCCCAGGCCTCTTTCATGTCACTACCTTCATGGAATAACTTTATCATCCAAAAAGAACATATTTCTGTAGAAGCTAATCTTCCTCTCATCAGTTCAAAACGGGATTTCCCTGTGGCAACATGAGGTGTGGTTCGATAAGACCATACTAGCTCCTGTATAGCCTGATCTACTGATGAGTGATTCCTGTAAGAAGCTTGAATACAGTCTACTAAGACATGATTAAATCGCTCTACCATGCCATTACTTTGTGGATGATAAAGTGGAGTTCTTATATGCTTGATACCACATTTACTCAAAAATTGGAACATCTCTGATGAAACAAATTGAACTCCATTGTCAGTTAAAATTTGCTCCGGGAAACCTTCACGACTGAAGATTTTCTTAAGACAATTAATCACCACTTGAGTAGTAGGAAACCTTACTGGTTTAACTTCTACCCATCTGGATAGATGGTCAATGATAACCACAAAATATCTCATATCAGGAGGCAGAATGTGATAAGGGCCAAGAAAATCTAAACCAAGCTTTTGCCAAGCTCTCGGGGGGGATGGAACAAATGCACTAGTCACACCTTCAGTAGTTAACACCTTATCACTGGTGTAACATCTCGTACAGTTTCTCACAAAATCATCAATTTCTCTATCCATCCCTGGCCACCAAAAATGAGATCTTAACCTTCTTTTAGTAATCGTGGCCCCTAGATGACCAGCATGAGATGCGGTAATCAAATTCCTCCTCAAACATAAATGTGGAACTAGTTTCTTCCCTCTAACTAATTTGTCACCTTCGATGGACAATTCGTCAGAGATCTTCCAAAAAGGTTGTAGCTCTGAAGGTAGACATTTTTCCTTAGGCCAGCCTACTCTGACCATGCGCATTACCTCACACAACATCTTGTCATTCAACACTGCCTTTATCCATTCCTTTTCGTCTAAAGGCATGTCACTTTCAGTTACACAGGCAACAAAGCATTCCTCTATCTCTGTTTCCCATTCCTGTTCCTCACTATCCTCTACAGGTAATCTAGATAAACAGTCTGCCCTCCTATTTTTCCCACCAGGAATACATTCAACTGTGAAGGTAAACTCCAGTAACTTGGCAGACAATCTATTAATTCTCGCAGTTGAACGCTTCCTTTTCCTGCCCGATAGTATTTCCACCAGAGGCTTGTGATCTGTTTTCAACGTGAATGGTCTACCCCACAAATACTGCTTAAATTTCTCAATGCTCCACACACAAGCTAGAAGTTCCTTTTCGATAACAGAATACTTGCGTTCAACTTGTCTTAGTGTTCTTGATGCAAAACCCACTGTACTTTCTCTCCCATCGTCAGATAATTGAGAAAGAACAGCTCCAAGACCATATTCACATGCATCAACGGTTACAACCGTACTTCTTTTTTCCGAAAACGGTTGTAAAACAGGAACATCAACAATTTCACGTTTGATCTGTTCAAACATTCTGTTACATTCATCAGACCACGTGAATACAGAGCTCTTTAAAGCCACTCTAAAACATTCTGTATTTTTGGCAAATTTTTTGGGGAATTTAGCATAAAATTCACATAAACCAAGAAAAGATAACAGTTGGTCTCTAGATTTTGGAGCTGGTGCTTCTAAAATGCCTTTGACCAAACTTGGTTTAGGCTTAACACCACCCTCTGAAAAAACATGGCCAAGATATTCAATCTCCCTGGCTTTGAATACACATTTGTCTCCTCTTAATGTCACACCTCTATTTTCTAAGGTACATAGAACCTCTTCTAGAACCTTATCATGTGTCAATTCATCACATGAAAACACCAAAATGTCATCTTGAAAGATCACTACGTTAGGATTATTAGGAAACATGTCTGACATTAATCTTTGAAACACTGCGGCCGCCGAAGCTAAGCCAAAGGGTAATCTGCAGAATTGAAAAGTTCCATCAGGAGTAATGAATGCTGTTAGATGTCTAGAATCCACATCTAAATCTACTTGATGGTAGGCCGACTTTAAGTCCAGTTTGGTGAACCACCTGGCAGAACCAATCTTAGTAATTAAATCATCAATTCTGGGCAAAGGATAACTGTCCACCCATATTGCCTCATTTACACTCCTCATATCCACACACATTCTTAAATCACCAGTCTTTTTCTTGGCTAAAATTATAGGAGATAACCATAATGTTGCTTCCACTTTTTCGATCACCCCTTGTTGACACATTTCTTTTAATAGATCGGACAAATCAGATCTGACGCTTAGAGGGACATTTCTTAATTTATGTTTAACAGGAACAGCATCATGCTTGAGTTTGATCTTATGTGTATAATTGGTGATTTTACCTAGCTGTTCACAAAAGAATTTTTTTAATTTCTGTTGCCAATCATGTACCTGACCAGAAGCAACTTTGATAGAACTCAAATTTTCCTTTTCTATTACAACAGGTTTATCTTGACCCGGCTTGATGGTAAGGTTGAATTCTGCTTGATGAAGCAGCCCTAAAACATTGATACCTTTCTTGGCAACATAAATCTTACCTTGCAAAGTCTTATCTAGGATAGTCAATGATGCCCAAAAGTAACCTAATAAGTCAATTTTCTGCCCTCAAGTGCAATAGTGACCACATCTGGAGGATAAAGAATCTTGGAGGCCCAACTTTCCTTGTACCTGTCTTGTGCTATTATAGTTAAACGGGCCCCTGTATCTACTAATAATTAAATTTTAGTCCCTTCAATAATGACATCAACATCCGGATCAAAGACAACCTTGTTGATACCAATAACATCCTTGACAACTAACACATACTCATTCATTCGTTCTCCCACAACACTTTCAGCTTCATCACTCAACACACAGCTAATGTTGTTCTTTCTGGCACTCCTGCATACTCTCGCAAAATGCCCAATTTTGTTGCAATTTCTGCACTGTTGATGAATTGCTGGGCAGTCTTTAAAAGATGACACATGCATGGAAGAACCACATCTATAACAAATTGGTCTCTGATTAAACTTATTCTTGACTGAAGAGTTGTCTGTTTTTTTCACAACATGATCTTGTTTCTTGTTGTTGCTGTTCTGTGCACTCAATGCTTTTAGCAATGTCAATAGCTTTGTCTAATGAAGGATCCTTGCATGTTAATAATTTCTCTTGAATCCTTTTCGAATGACATCTGGCAATTAACTGATCTCTGATGAGCTGCGATGTGAAGTTCTCGAATTCGCACTTAGCTGCTAACACCTTCAACGCAGTAGTGAAAGAGTCAATACTTTCACTGGAGCTCTGTGATCTCGTAAAAAACTTGTAACGATGTACTACAATGTTCTTTGTTTTAATAAAATATTTATCTAACTGTGCAATAGCCATTTCAAATTCATCCAGCTCTCCCTCTTCAGCCAACTCATAAGCCGGTAAATGATCAAAAATGTTCTGACCTTCAACCCCCAGATGATAATATAATAAACTTTTTTTTCTTTCTGGTCTAAATCTGTGGCCATCTATAGCACCGAGATATGCCTTAAATGAGCGTTGCCACAATTTCCATTCAAGAGGTGGGTCACCAGGATCCTGTAGAAAAGGTGCCGGTGGTAAAACGTTTTGCATGTTTTTCTTTATTTCAATAAGTTTGTATTGCTTCTTACATATGTTTGTATTGCTTCTTAAATTACTTTTTATTTTATATTTATTTCTTCTAGATGTACAGGCGAAGTCACCAACTAAAAGATGGCTGAAAAATGAATGAACAACCTATAAAAGTCCTTCATCTATTGCAATGCTAGAGTTAAAACTGAAACCCTTTTCTATGTTTATCACAAAACTCTTTTTTTTTTTCAATGAAGCTCAGTTTGAGCGATCACCGATCTCAGGATTCAATGGACTATGACATTCAATGAGAACGATCGCCGGTCTCAGGTAAGTGTTTTTACTTCCTTCTATTTTTTTTTTAAACTGACACGTGCTCGTATTGAGATGCGCATACAATGTAAAAATGAAGATTGCACGCGCTCAAGCAGACGCGCGAGAGAAAGCATTCAGTCTCCACATGAAGCCGTTTGTACTCGTGCCGCGCCGCCGCGTGAAACTGGTAGCGTTTGTGCAGTGACACAAGCAAATATGCTCAACGTATCAGTAAAGTTAAAGTCTTTTGCACAACCAGTATAGCACGCCACCCACACGCTCTGTGCCCCTTGATAGTTGAAAATGTAATAAAAATAGCTCACGTAAACACCGATGAGAGTTTGGTGGAGACCGAACTACTAGTAAGAAGCTTCAAGCGATCAGTTTCCAGTGTTATCAATCCATTTTGATCCTCGTCGTCATTGAAGTAAGGCGGTTAAAGCAGCATTGGTTTTAAAATGAATTTAATCAGAAAGATAACAGTAGCATAAAATAGACGTGTATCCATAAAAAAGGGGCACAAGGCTCTCTCTGGCTCCAACTGTCACAATAGAACATAGAAATTATGTCAAGATGTTCCATGCTTACACAGATCACCACATGTTCCATGCTTACACAGATCACCACAAGTCCCTAATAAATGGTACCCCTAGTACCCAGGGTCTGGGGTACCAAAGAGGATCCCTAAGGGCTGCAGCATAAATTGTGTCACTCTAAGGGACTGTTCACCAAGCACATGAAAGGCTGCGTGTCTTGGTGCGGAAAAAAGTGAAAACACGACATGGCACACAGCCTGTGTGCCATGTCCCCTAACACTACACAAAATATATGTAAGTCACCCATCTAGCGGGCCTTACAGCCCTAAGACACAGTGCATTATATTACATGTGAGGGCACACCTGCACAAGCAGGTATGTCTCTGCCATGCCTTGTCAATTCTCAGACATAGTAAGTGACCAGGGAAGCCATTTTAAATGCATGTTCTGGACACTGGTCAATACGAGTTCCCCACCTACATGATGGATTCACTGAAGATAGGGATGTTTGGTATCAAACATCTCACATTGATGAACCCACACTGATGCCAGTGTTGGATATACCAATACGTATACCCAGAAGGCACCTTAGTGGTGCCCCCTGAAACCCATCAGCCTCTGGTGTGCTCGCTGACCAGTTTCTGCTAGTCTGCAACCTACGGGTGAGAGCCTTCTGCTCTCAGGAGGCCCAGAAACAAACCCTGTATGGGAAGAGGGTGTAGCACCCCCTCCCACAGGATGACCTGCTATTAGCCTTCATAAGGGAGAAGCCTTAAAGGGCTGCCGCCTTTGAAAGGCGTATCTGGATCCCCTCACAGGAGAGGAAGCCACCCCCCTGTCCAGAGCCCATTTGCTACCTGAACAAGTGGGGAAATTAGCTTGTCAGGTAGGTGTGCCACCCCAGGCTAGTACCACCCCTAAGATGGGCTACTGCGAAGTGGACATGATTTTTCAGAAGTAGCCTAATTAGGAACTCTCGGACAGTGTAATGCCCACTTCCCACAGGAAGGGGTAATATAGGGGGTATAGTGATTCCAAGGGTCAATAACCCATTGGCTACTACCCTACATACCTCTAGCTCCCCTAAATTCAGTATTTAGGGGAGCTTCTGGCACCGGAGAAGCAGATCCTGACCTAAGAAGACAAAGAACACTGAAGAGCCACGACAGCAGAAGAGGAGAAAAGAAGCAGTTGACCTGGTACCAACCACGCCAGCCTGCCTGCATCCATCGTCGAAATCTGCACTAAAGTCTACTCATCCTGCAGCTGTGACTCCAGAAACCCTGGAGGACTGCTTACCTTCAACTAAGACTCAAGACCTCCTGTGCACAGCAGACCTGTTCTCCAAAAACCTCCAAAGAAGGGACTCTGAAGCTGCTGGAACCGCCAAGACCCGACACCTGAAGTCACCACTACACCCACCATCTCCGACCCGAGGTGATGTGGACCACTGTTGCCAACAAGGTTCCCCAGCTTTCCAGAGTTCAATTTCACTGTGGTTTCAAGCCTCCGAGTCTCCCAAAAGTTGCCTACAGCCTCTGCCTGAAGGCCTTCTCTCCCGCGGCCTCTGTGGTGGAAGAACCCTGCCACCTAAAACAACCAATGGACCTGTCACCTCCGGCCAGAGTTGAAGGAGGTCCTTGGTGTTAACAAAGTACCCTAGCTCTCCTGAGCTCGAGTTCACTTTGTTTTCACCTCTCCTGGACTCCCAGACGATGCCTTCAGCCTCAGACCACAGACCCCTCAACCGCGAGTGCTCTCAGACACAGAAACCTGACACCAAAGGATACCTCTGCCCCTGACCTGGTGACAAGAGGACCAAAGGTGCACCTATGTCCCCGGGCACCCTACGCTTGTAACCTACCTTTTGGTTGTCCTCTACTGGCCCACTAGTCAGAGCCTGGAGCCTTTTTCCATTGAGACCGATCTCCATTGAAATACATTGGGCATCCAAAGCCATCCTACACCTATGCAACCGTCCGCCCCAGTGCCGCCCGGAGTGACCTGTTGGTATGGTCCCGACCCTTGCCCAATACTCACTTTAAGTCTCGGAGGTTGGTCCTGTAAGTCGTCAAACAGTACTTGATAGCATAATTTATTTTTCCTCCCTTAGGATAACATTGCAAAAATCAGAAATTGCACTGGGTCCACTTTTTAAAGCGAAAAGAATTACTATTTCAAAACGTACTTACCTGAATGATTTTTCTCTGATGCCTAAACATATATAAAGGCACTTGCTATTTTTATAAATTGGTGTGGATCTTCTTCTTAAGTCGTGTGTCTCATTTATTGACTGCCATGTGTATTTGTAGATGTCTTACACTCTCTGTGTTAAGGATAAGGCTGCCCAACCACACTACCCCTAAATAGAGCACTTTGGGATTGCATAGGAATCCCTGTCCACTCACTGGGGAACTCCCTGGACCCTTTACACAGTATTCACATACCACATAAAAGGCCACCTTCTTACATGGGCTAATTCATCCATATCTGATAACACCCACTTACTAAAGTTCTCTGCATGGGTGACCCTGTCCACAATGGTCACTAACTTGAGATTTAATCAGGGTCTCCGTTAATTTGCTTCCTGAGATTTTGCTCCAATTTCTGACTCTGATAACATTGTCCAGTGTGAGTTTCCTACCATTTCCCTATCTATTCTAAACATCACAGCATGGTGGTCAGACCAACTTAACGGTACACACTTATCCACTATTAGGGCATCTAGATTGGTGAAGACCCTGTCCAGCGTATGTCCAGCTAGATAGGTTGCCAAGATAACCCTTTGCCAAAAGCGAAAACTATTTATCAGATCTAAAAAGATCTTGACATCATTATCGCCTCTAGCCTTAAGATGCAGATTAAAGTTACCTAAAATGGTGAAATTGCCGCAGGAAATAAAAGGTTCTAACATCTTTTTTCCAATTTGTCACAAACTGAGTTGTTGAGCCAGCAGGGCGATAGACCAAAAGTCATTGCAGGATATGTATGCCATTAATTTGTATTTTATAAAAGCCCTACCTCACAGCCCTCAATGGCCAGGGTGTTTCTAGATTCGAGCACACAATTCAGCCCCAATCTAAAAATATTGACAATGCCCCCCTCCTCTCCTTTCGCCCCCATCAGCACTTACAGTATCATAACGAGGGGAAGTAGCCATCATAAGATCAGGCCCGAGTCTTCCCTTGCCTAAGTCTCAGTAATAAACAGATAATCTAGCTGAGTTGTGGCAATTAGGTCATTAATTTCCCTGTAATGCTTAGACATATGGCGGACATTAATCAGGGAGCATCTAAACCTAACCTTCTCTGTAAGATCCTCTATCTCTGTGTTCTGGGCTAGACTCAAGATCCTCTCTCTCTCTGCTTTATCTCTGTTCTCCGGGCTAGACTCAGGAGTAGGCTCCCTACTCCTGATAGACCAGTCACACCGAGAACAATACAGTCTCCCAGTCATCCTGGGGTCATCACGTCACACCTTTTCCTACTAGTTTTCAAATCTGGCTGAAGTAGTGTCTGCCTGGGATAAACCAGCTGCTCTTAACCTAAATTGAATTTGGCAGCATCCCTGGGGGCATATTTATACTCCGTTTGCGCCAAATTTGCGTCGTTTTTTTCGACGCAAATTCGATGCAAAACTAACTCCATATTTATACTTTGGCGTTAGACGCGTCTAGCGCCAAAGTTCATGGAGTTAGCGTCATTTTTTTGCGTGAACACCTTCCTTGCGTTAATGATATGCAAGGTAGGCGTTCCCGTCTTAAAAAATGACTCCGATGCTATTGCGTCAGATTTATACTCCAGGGCAAAAATGACGCCCGGGAGTGGGCGGGACTAAAAAACCCGCATTTGCGCCGGATTTTAGCGCCTGGGTCAGGGCAGGCGTTAAGGGACCTGTGGGCTCAGAATGAGCCCAGAGGTGCCCTCCCAAGCCCCCAGGGACACCCCGTGCCACCCTTGCCCACCCCAGGAGGACACCCAAGGATGGAGGGACCCACCCCAGGGAAGAAAAGGTAAGTTGTGGTAAGTATATATATTTTTTTTTTTGGCATAGGGGGTCCTGATTTGTGCCCCCCTACATGCCACTATGCCCAATGACCATGCCCAGGGGACAGAAGGACCCTGGGCATGGTCATTGGGCAAGGGGGCATGACTCCTGTCTTTGCTAAGACAGGAGTCATGTTAATGGCGTCTGGGCGCCCAAAAAAATGGCGCAAATCGGGTTAAGACGTTTTTTTTTGCCTCAGCCTGACTTGCCCCATTTTTGGACGCCCAAACGCCATTTTTCCCTACGCCGGCGCTGCCTGGTGTACATGGTTTTTTTTCACGCACACCAGGCAGCGCCGGTCGGCTAACGCCGGCTAACGCCATTCAATAAATACGGCGCCCGCATGGCGCTTCAGAATGGCGTTAGCCGGCGCTCATTTTTTTGGCGCTAAACTGCGTTAGCGCAGTTTTGCGTCAAAAAGTATAAATATGGGCCCTGGTGCCTTCCAGACGGTGCATCAGTGTATCGGCGCAAATAAAAATACAATGTTGCCTGTGACAGGAATCCTGGTGTCCGTCTGTGCATAAAGATGAACCGACTCCAATATTCCATTGTATCCTTGATACCCCACTATCCTTTAGACCTTTGAAGTGGACCAGGTCCAAGAGTGGGGAAAATTAGATGTGGTGATCCTCTTTGAGGTACAAAGACAGTCCCTACCCCTTCCTCCTGCTGTATTCTACCTTAGCGGTGTCACCGTCAACAGGGATTGTAGAGCCTATCCCTCTTTTGGTCCTTTGCTTTTGATTCACCTGACAGGAAGCTGGCAGCCTCACACCTTATTCCTGCTGACACTGGAGGGCAGCTTGACTAGTCTGGGAGGAATATGCAGAAAATCAGGAACTGCCTAAAACCATTCCGAGAGCTAGGCCTATGGGCTTATCATGGTGTCATGGTGCACGGGGCAGGGTTAAAAACCTGAGCAGTGGCAAGCCATGAGTCACCTCCTTACTGGCCCATTCGTTCCAAGACAGCACACACTTAACGCATGGTCTTGTTCCCGCTCTTTGCTTATCCTGGAGTAACGTTTGGCAGCGTAAGTTTGTGAAGGTGCAAGATGCAATTAGAACTTCTCACTTTTTTTCCTTAACCCATAAACCTCTTGCAGCTATCACTCCTCCTTGAACTCTCGAAGCTTCTGGAACAAAACTACAGAAAGGTGGGGATTGCCTGATTATTATTACTTTTTGGACCTGTAGTGATTCTTGTAAATGAGACCTCAATAATTTGAGGAGAATTTGTTTAAAGACAAATGAGAATTTGTTTAAAGACAATTATCCTTCCTCCATTTTGATCAAGGTGTTGATAGAACTGTTTGCTAATTGGTTTCCAGTTACAGGTTCGAGACTCAAGTTGAGTGAAACAATTCGCAAAACCTCAAGAACAGGGAGGGAGATAGAGACTTCTGGTTAGGGATTTGTTTGAACTGTGAACTTGTTTTATTTAGTATCTGGGCATTCTGGTGAAGTAACCAGGAGTTTCAGGGCTGTGTACTTGAGTGTGAAGAAACAACACCCAAGTAACTAGGACTGGGGAGGTATAACCAAAGAACTGAATAACTCCTCCTTCCCAGTTCGGCCAATCATGAGAAAGTGCAACTCATCCAGAGAACCCAGGACCCAGATTCAAAAGCTAAAACACTTTGGCCCATATTTATACTTTTTTAGTGCCGCATTTGCGTCATTTTTTGACGCAAAAACAGCGCAAACTTCCAAAATGCAATTGTATTTTGTAAGTTTGCGCCGATTTTGCGTCAAAAAACGATGCAAATGCGGCGCTAAAAAAGTATAAATATGGGCATTTGCTTCGTAGTTAGGATATAAAGGAGCCCTAGCCATTGTTTTCTCTGACAGGGGCCAAGACTGAAGGAGTAGTGCTGGATCTCATCCCCTCACCACCCCAGAGCAGGACCGCAGTTAACTCCAACTAGAGAAAGCCACAAGAATCTGATCTCCTCACCCTCAGGTAAGAGCCCAGGTGGAGTAAGAGGAGGAAATCAGGAACAAGCACAAGAATGCTAAGTGTTCTTTCTGCTTTGTTCATTCTTCTGGGGAACACACAACATGATCTGTGTTTTTTTCTGTTATCATTTTAATTGATTATTTCCAGGGTGCGTAGCTTGGTCAATATAATTGGGGGGAGAGTGGGGGTGGGGGGGTTTGAACTTCAGATTTCCCAACAATCACCCTGGGGCATCTTATAAAAACACATTATATGACAAGATGGACATGAGGGGGGCTTAATGTGCAGTGGAAAGAGTATGGAGTGCTTATTTTTTAGGGGTACCTAAAACTCAATATTGTTTCAAAGTAATGAACATTTTAAGACCTTAAAACATAGATGAAAGCGAGTGTGTGTCTTTTTGTCAGTATGAGCATGTAAAAATCCCAGGTGAAATCCAACAGGTACTTCAAATTACTCGACTGAAGGCACTTGTATCCAACTATTTACTACAGAATATATTTTTAGGGGGTAACACCTCAACCATCCCATTGGAGCTACGCCCCTGATTATTTGAATTTATTGTATTCTCCTATCAACACTTAACTTGGGTTCATTCCCTCGCTGGTGAGTGTCTCCAGCGCCAGTAGTATGGTAACAATGTCCTATGATAAGTCCTGTGCTGTCTCTGCAACATCAAAGAAGCGCAGAATGAATTCACAACAAGAGTCTTCCAGACAGGGATCCATAGTCTTTGTTTGTAAAATAGGTATAAGTATGGGGCAGAAACACTCAGTGATTCAGAAGAATGTCTTCGCTCCAGGATTCGGGTGACTGACTGTCAACTCCCCTTGCCCACTTTGGGGACAGGAACTTGGAAGTTCTGCATCTCTTAGGAAGTGTTGCTTTGAAATCACCTTGAGGAAGCCCCCTGACCATGGAGGGTGGGTGCTGCCACAGTGGAAAGCATGCCTGGAAGAGTAAGATTGTGAAGAGCTGTGACAGGCCATGTCATGAGGCCTTGGGACCATAGCCCCCTGCAGTGTGTCCAAGGAGTGAGGCAACAAGCTGTCTGAATTCATGCTTGCCAGTGTGAAATGGGATATGCCCCCTTGAAGTCAGTCAGAAACAACAAATGTGACTAGCGAAGACATACTAGAAGAAGTACTTTTGATGGCTTGGTACCCAGCAAACCCATAACTGTTTCCTGAGACAGTTTTGTTGTAAGACAATTTGTATTTGCATTCAGCAGATGCATCAAAACAAGGCAACGTGCTTGTTATGGCAAGGCTCTAGAAGAAATTGTAATCAAATTTAATGGATTATCCTTGCAGACCCTGACAATTGTCACCACTGTGACCCAAAGTCGTCTCCTAATTTGTTTGGGTGGGGTCCCTTGGCTTTTGATTCAAGGAAAATCCGACAATGATGATTTCCCTCCCTGTCACAAGCATGCTTGAGCGTGGCCTCCACCTACTAGTGCTCTTGTTATCTTCCCTCTTTAGAAACTGAGACATGAGGCTGCACACAAGTCACCATTGGACACCATTGAGGAAGTAGGCTGTGCTAGGACAGAATCAGCACTGCTGCACCTCAGGGATTGTGTGTGAAAGTCAGTGCTTAATTTGTCAGAAATGTATGTGCCAGGGCTCTTGTCAGGAGACAACTACCGCTTTCTCCACCCATTGACCCTGTTAGCACAAGCAATACCAGTACCAACACACCTACTAACCATCACACTCCTGTAAGTGTAACAATTCAGAATATTCCAGGCCCCTAAAGCTAGAAGAATGGCTTGGTTGGCAGGTATAAGTTATGTTGAATTGATAAACTCTAAATTAGACAAACAGCGCCATGATGTAGCAGGCTGTCATAAGTGTTGGTGTTTACGATTAAGTGTCTGTGCTGAGCACCAGGAACCTCTGGCTTAAATTAAGCACAGGTGAGTGTGCATGCCAATGAAAATAGGACCTCCAACTCAGCCCGAAGTATACCCCAGGGATTCCTGCATTTCACTATTTAAAAATACAGGGCCTCATCTACGAGGCCCCAAATGCACACTGCATCTCCGGAGCCCATATTTACGAGGCCACGCCAAGCCGCCTTGCATGGCTTGTCATGTAAACACTCACCATGCACGTCTCATACACATGTGGTTTGACCATGCTCGCTTATAATTATCATGATGGGGAGATTATGTAGGTTAATCTGCACACATCTTGTTTGCTACAATCTGTAGACATGTCCCACAGCCATCTGGAGAAGAGCTGAAATCTCTATGTGTACTCAACTGACTGTTGCCCTTCACGAAAAGCTCCTTGCACGGCCAGTGCCTCACTTCATTTCTGAAGAGTAGTGCAGTACCTGTGGTTCAAGTGTCTCATTGATAAGCCCCTTGGAGACCTCTACACAAGTACGTAAATTGCACCATGAACAGAGTAAATTAGTGCAACGTGTGGCACACAGTGCAGAAACATGTGCTGTGGCAAATATGTTGGCAACATTCACGCAATTCTAAAAGCCAGCACCCCTGACACATATCTTGACTGTCATCACTGTGTTTGTGGGCATAACTGCCTTTTCCTAAGACCCACAAATCCATTGCAGCACACGTTGGCACCTGTGCATCATTTAACTCATTCCACATCCTCAACATAACATCAGACATGATGTTGATACCCAATCATAGATGATGGTATCTTAATTGACACACATGCCATTTTAACATGGCATTGCACACATCATACCCCCTCACACACAAACCTGGAGGCAGGTTGGTTGAGACACAAAACCTGCTGCCCCCACCCTTGTCATGACATGCTGCAGTTATCCTTATGTCCTGCTGTCATGCACATGAGGATGTTGCAAAGTAAAAAATGGGTACTTACCAACAGGTCCACCAACCCGAATCACCAGGAGATCCCCTTCACGGGCATTTAGGTCTGCCCACTGTTGTTTCAGCTGGTGGTCCGGGGGCTCCGCCGAGAAGATCCTATGAAGCAGCTTCTTGCCACGGTTGGGTAGCCCATGATGACCTGGCCACCCATAGCCACCATGTTGGGGAGGTAGTGGCACACTAACCCGATGAACCCTCCCATTTCATCACCACTCATCCAATGAGCTCTTCCCTCCCCCTACATCTTGCAGTTTCCCTCCACTGTAAAATAATAACCCCAACAATAATAAAACTATACCTCACCTAACCCCAAATACCCCAACAAACTAAACTACCCCAAGACAGACACTCAACAATACGTTTACAATAACAGGACCACAATGTCAAAACACTTACAAAATTTACAAAATGGACTAGACACAGACAGGACACAGCACAAAACACTCAAAATCCACCAAACCTCACAGCAGCACAAGCACTACACAACCTCCCTCAACCACAGACTACAAGACTGTAAAGTAAATGTGAAAGTAAATTCACTTTTCCATGTGTGCAGCAAGGAAGTCATGTTTCATCACTTTCTGGGTGTATGTGTCACGTTTTCCAATATGCGTCATTTTTTTGGGCTCACAAGGCCTGTTGAGTTAGATTTGACGCGAAGGTGCCAGGCGCCATTTTTTGCATATACGATGTTTGTAGGACTATGGTATGCGTCATTTTTTGACACATGCCGGGCATGCGTGGATTTTGGAGGGAAGGCTGACAAGGCAAGACAATTTAGAGTACACGTGCATGGTGCCAGATGTCATTTTGGTGACTTGCGATGTATGGAGAAGTACCATATGCGTCATTTTTTTAAATGCATTACGGCCATACGTGGATTTTGGAGAAAAGGCTGACAGTTTACCCAGATTAAAATACCTTTTTTCAGGGGCTATGTGTCTTTGTAGTTTGTATGGTATGGCAACAAGTGTATGCATGTGCACTTCACTGTGTACCGGTAACATTAGAATGTGTTACAAGATGTTTGTAGGTGTGTGTGATGCACGGGAGGACTGAACTGTTTGTTGTGCATTTGTATGAAGAATCTTTTCCACATACATGTTTACACATATGTACTCAGGGTACATATGTGATGCTACTCATATTGTGGGTATACCACACTGTCATGTCGGAATTCCAACTGTACGTTTCAAAACACAGCATAAGATAGGATGGGCCATGTGCAATACGTGTTAATGCTTATGATACCCTTGACAAATGTTTAGCAAAGGAAGCTGTTGACTAAGGCTGGGATAAGATCCAGTAAGCCATTACAATGTCAGTGCACATATGTCCACACTCTGGTGGGTTGTAAGGGCCAGACTTCATGATGCAAAGCAACACATGTAATGTATAGTTCCTCATGCATGCAAAAGGTTGGAGATGGTGTGCTGACGTGTTGTAGGTCTGTATGTGACATGTTTGTGTGTAAAAGGATATGTTTCATGTATGATAAATGATGCATGATACAGTGGTGTGTTTAGGGATTTGCCACATACTAATTCTCTATTCTAGCAGTGATATATGTAGGCCATTGTCTCAAGGCTGTGTACTCATATCTGTGTTAACTATGTTTCCCAATGTGGGAACATTTGTACTGGTCTTCTAATTTTGTAAGTAATCATGTGACACATACACATTTTCTCATGTAAATTGTACCGTTTTGTCCATACACAAATAGACGGCACCAAGTCTGGTCCACCTAGGTGCGACATGTCTGGAAAACTTTAGGTGTTATGTGTTAACAACATACACTTGGAATGTACAATGTTTCAAACTTCGCTTTCATTGCCAGATTTACAAATTTGCATACAATCTGTGTCTCAGGGCTGCTATTGGGCAGTGATGGCACTCTAGTCATCAGTGCTCCTGTGGCACTTTGTATGCACACACAGACCCATTGTTGCATTTATTGACACAGGGTGACTGTGGTTACCTCAGCTCAGTTCACTGTGCACAATCAGCAGGCCCCTGACTGTGTCAAGAGCAAATGTAGCCTCCTCTAGGGATTGGGGGGGCGTTGGGTGGTAATTCTCATGATGCAGACATACACCTGCACATTTGTGATCCCATGGTCAAGTATGTTTTGTTACCTTTGGGGTTCTTGATGTCAGGCTTGCCCTGTCGTATACTGGGGACTGGCAGCTTGTTTGTGTAGGACATGTCTCATCTTCTGCCATGGTATTACACGACTTGGCAAAAATAGGTGAGATTCATCCGATGATACTTGGTTAGGTCATTGCTAGATTGTGGAACTGGGTCATGTCTTTTGTCCCAAGGTAGAGATACTATCATTTGTCACTAGCTTCTGTCACACTTGTTAGTGCTGGCCATGCACATAGTTGTGGTTGTTGCCAATGTGACTGGAATATGTACAAACCTACACATTCTCAGTAAATATGTGTCTGGTGTTAAAAGGAAACATTGTTGTGTTATACAGTGAATATTAGTCCATGTGTGTTCCTTCACACATATTAATGGCATATCTTGTCATGTATGGTTCCAGTTCAACATTACTGGCATAATTTCTTCTGATTAGCCTTAGTACCCATCTTCATCACCAACATTGTCCCTTCATTCATGCACCACATACTAAGTCAGACTTGTGTACTTTGTAGATGGACACAGCCTCTTCTACAGGCTAAGTAATAGTATCGCTCCCATTTCCAGGCTTTGCCAGATCACATGACTGCCCCCAACACATCGCAGAACACCAGCCACAGCACTTGTGTAGTGTCTGAGTGACCTCCACATCTTTGATCGCAAAATGACGTACGGGAGTCTCTCAGCTGTCCTTTCACATAATTTTTTAATATATTTTTAAAATGATCTTTTCATTAACACTTTGGCAAGAACATATCATACACATTCCCTCTCCGACCCCTCCCGATCTATCTGTGGCTCACAATGGTTCCCATCCGGGTCTGAAGTCGTTTCAACGAGGGGGCTAGTACATATATTTCCCCTGCAAGTGTTCCAGATGGCGGTAGTATTCAGGTGGAGCCAAGGCATACTCAACCTGTAGATCTAGAAAGGCAATAACCTGAGCCTTTGATCATATGTCTCCCACTTTTGAAATGCCTATTAGATACAATTTAGCACACCCGCCTAAATCTCTCAGGTTACCAAGTGCCCCTAAATCCCATAGGGGGGTGGCCAGTGTAATTTTCTCAGCCCAGGCCAGGGCCCGAAGTGTGGTGTGCCAGTGTGTGAGTGTTGTCGCCGTTGGTCCACTAGTGTGCATCTTCTTGGGGATGCCAAATAGGTCTCACAATTATCACTCCCAGTTGCATCAGCCACCTATCCATATGGTAGGCCGGGTCATCTGGGGATGCGTGTATCCAATAATTTATGGTTGTGAGTTGCGCTGCCCAGTGATATTTTCTGATATCTGGAAGGGAAATCATACCATCATACCAGCTCTTAGTCAGCTTGGCAAGAGCTTTTCTTGCTGTGCCTCCATCCCATAATAGATTTCTGAGTTCGGCATCTATAGCGCTATGGCATGATGAGGGCACTGGGAAGGGGGTATTATGCAATACGTAGAAAAAGCTTGGGAGGCACATTATCATGAAAAGATCAGCTCTGCTCAGCAATGACAAGGGGAGAGCCCTTTATTGTTGAACGTCTCGTCTAAGGTGGGTCAGGAGTGGGAGGTGATTATGGGGGTCGAAGCCTGTCAGGTCTTTAGTTATATAAATGGCCAGATATTTGACACCCTCAGTCACCACCTCAGCTTCATAATCGTGTGGCAGTCTGGGGGAAGCTACTTTGAAGATATGGATAGTAGATTTGGTCCAGTCAAATGTATAGCCTGAGTACTGGCCAAATTGAGTCACTATGAGCACTATGTGGTCTAGGGTCATGGTAGGGTATGCCACATACAACAGAATATCATTAGCATACAGTGATATTCTGTCTTCCCATTGGTCTGCCCAGCTGAGGCCATGGATTAAGGGGTCATGATGCACCCAAGCTGCCAGCGGTTCTAGGACCAAGGAGGGGGGAGAGTGGGCATCCTTGCCTCGTGCCCTGGTGAAGGGTAAATGGTTCAGATCAAGTGCCGATCACTAGTTTGTTTGCTTGGGGGGCTGTATATAGGAGTTGTATCCAGCTTTTAAGGCAGTGCCCAAGCCCAGCTTCTCCAGTGCTGAAAACAGGTATGGCCATTGCAAGGTGTCAAAGGCCATGCATGCGTCAAGGGACAAGATCACAGCGCCTTCCTGAATGGTGTCTGTCTGGCCTAGTACCCCGTGTAATCTACAGAGCTTATGAGCCATATTGCGTCGTGGCATGGAACCTGACTGGTCCGAGCTGAACAAGTTGTGGCATACTGGGGTAAACCGCAAGGCCAGCACTTTGGCTAATATTTTTCACCTCGGCTCATTGTCCTTCCTGGGCTTCCCTTCTTTGTGGATGACCACTGTGGAAGCCTGGCGTTGGTGTAATGGGAGTACTCCCTCCTTCTGGCTCTCCTCACCTATCTGCTTCAGATGTGGGGCAAGCTTATTGGCTGTCCACTTATTGAGTTCTATTGGTACCCCGTTGGGCCCCGATGCTTTGCCTGGCTTCAAATCCCTGATGGCTCGTTTTATTTCCTCGTGTTAAAATTCATCTCCTAAGCCTTCCATATCATCTGTAGGAAGGGTTGGGAGGGGGATGGCACCCAGGAGCTCGGCTGCTTTGCTTTTCATGGAGAAACACCTTGCTGATTAGAAATTAGCATACTAGTTTGCAAACGTTTTGGCTATGGCTTCTCAACTACTAGCAAATTGCCCTGACTCTTTCTGGATTACCAGAAACCCATCTATCCACTGCCTCCTTCCTGTCCAGCCAGGCCAATCATTTTCCTGTCTTATCCCCCATTTCATAAATGTTGTGCTATGTCGCCCTATGGTGCATTTTTGCAGCGTCCTGGGCCACATCTCAGTATTCCTTTTGCTAAAGGGCTAGGATGTGGGCGTCCTCTGATCGCTCCTCATCTGGTAAGCCGACTCACATTCAAGAGCCTCCAATTTGGACCTTTTTACTTATTTACCTCGTGCCATCGTGGAGAAAGCCACCTCCTTGACTACTGTCTTATAGGCCTCCCACAACGTAAGTGCAGACTCGACTGAAGTGCTGTTTTCCTTAAAATAATGGTCTGTTGTGGCTAACATCCCTTCTCTATTTTTTGGCACTTTAAGGTACCAAGGGCTCAATATAACGTGGCTAGTTTTCAGCCTCTAGTCACAGCCAGCCACAGGGGCCACACCAGCCACAGAGGGAGAATGGTCAGAAATACCCCCAGCTAAGTTAATAATCTCCTTGCCTTTTAATAGCTGGAGAGCCAGCATGAGAAAGTGATCAATTCAGGAGAGACTATCATGCACCCTGAGTAAAAGGTAAAGTGCAGGGTCGCGGGGTTAAGGGTACGTCATACATGTGCCAGTCCCTGGGCAGTGAGGAAGTCTGCAAATGGTCATCTAACTGAGTCTAGGAGTCTGGGGGGATGTCAGTCCATGCTATCACTTAGCATTGTGTTAAAGCCCCCTCCCATGATCAATTCCCCATCTGGAAGACTGTGTAGCAGATCGGTCAGGGCTGATAGTACCAAGTCGTGAAGTCAGGGTGGGATATATACTGAAAGTATGTTTAAGAGGCCCCACTTCACAGGTCCCAGAGAGCACCACATAGCAACCCTGCTGATCTGGCCATATATGCTGAATGACCAGGGGCAGCGATCTCCTCACCAAGAATCCTACTCCTTTAGAGGAGGTGGTATGGCTGCATGAGCAGCCATTTTATATCCCCAACGGTTCAGGGCGTGACACCTATTACCCAGCAGGTGAGTCTCTTGTAGGATAATCATATCTGGGGAGTCTTGTTTGATGTACTGGAGCACCACTCCCTGTTTGACTTTGTCACCTAGGCATTTGACGTTCGAGGTTAGTATCCTTAGGGTTGACATACTAACTTTGGCCATCCCACTGTGTGGTTAACGGACCACACCCGGGGAGTGCCTGGCCAATGCTGGGTGGGGTTTGGACTGTGAGACTGGATGTCCTGTGTGCCTCAGCTATGTTGACTGGCGGTATGTATCTTACCTAAACGTAAATGACGACAAGAATCCAATAACCCCTCTTCAAACATGAATCCCCCCTCACTTCTACACTGCGCTGTGGAATCCATACTGCCCATCTCCCGAACTGCCCATAGCGCCTGTTGCCCCAACTAAACATACGGCTAACTAGGAAGCGTGACTACTGCCTTCTGGCCCCCACCTGGCTCCTTACTGGGATGTCTTTACTGAGTTGGTTTCTCATATCTTAAGTCTCTATCTTGCCCCCAATGACAGACTTAAGACCACCAAGTGCTGCTCCCAGCCGACCCACAAGACGCTGTGGGTGCATCTACAGTGCCACATTCTCTATCCCCTGGGTCCTTCTCATCTCCCCAAGGGTCCCAAGCTCTGTCCCGCGGATCAGGGCGATGCCCCAGGCTAGGTGAATTGTTTTTGCCCCACATCTCACTTCAAGTGTATCACAATTCTCTGTTGTGGTGCTGCCACCCCAGTGCCTCTTAGTGCGGTCGCAGTGTCTTAATCCTCCTGCCACCTGCCATACATCCAGCCAATCCCACACAGCTTCTGGGGTTTAAAGAAATAAAGGTTTGGCCGCTGCGAGGACTGGAAACTACTCTGGGAAAATCATTGAATGATTGATGTTCCTTTCCCTCAGAGCCTCCTTCACCTCGAAGAAACTGTCTGGACCCAAAGAGTGAAATCAGGGAAGAAGGTAACCCGAGCATTACCTATATGCAAAGGAGGGGCACTGCAAGCTGCTTAGAGAATCACATCCCAGTCTTGGAAGTTTAAGAGTCTTGCTATGATGGGACAAGGGGGTGCCCCAGACTTCGGTGGTGCGCCTGGGATGCGTTGAGCTCACTCCACCTAAAAGAATTTGGAAAGTCTACTTGGTTGCAGCTGTTTCTGGATGAGATCCTTCACGAACAGGTTCATGGCGCGCCCGTCAGTCTTTTTAGGTACCCCTATTATCTGTAGGTTATTTCTGCAGGACTGGCCCTTCCAACTTCTTTCTCAACTCTTCTGTTGCAGCTTCACATCATTTATTAAACATGGGCACACACTCACATCTGCATTCCACAACCTATGTCACATTCACCATGAGTGTATTTTGGTACTGTGATCACTCATGTCAGCTATGAGTAGAGGAAATGCCACATTCAACCCTTCTGTGTCTTTCTTCACACATAGTTTGCTAAGGGTCTGTGACTTGTTTGGACATTGCTTGACTTACATGCACATCCCTAACTGAATTGGGTTTGATATACCTAGACATTTATCGCATTGGTCCCTACATGTCACTTTCTAGTGGTCAAACATGTGAGTGGCACTGCGAAGTATGTTCTCAGTACTCACTGTCATTCAGGCTTTGCTTGGTTACCTCAGCAGGCACAAACCTGCCATTGTAGGTAATTGCTAGCCTTTTCCTACCTAGCCTATACATCTGTACAGCAGTCATCACATGTATTTCCAGGATTGTTACAGGCATGACAAGCCAACACACATGTGTGATATGTGTGTGTCAATGTAAAATGTAGTTGCTACAGACTATGCTTTAATTCCATCCACACAGTAATGTGGTAGTGCATTCTTTTAGTTTGTTTTTTGCTCCTGGCTATGGAGGAGGTTCATGAAATTTCGGCCCTTAGCGCTTCCCTACCGCCACCATGTGTGTGCTGTATTTAAAAGACGGCACACCCTGCCGCAGGGTAGGGGGCAATAGCGTCAAGGTATTTTACGCTATTGATGTACTGTTCAGGTTTAACACCAACATTTTGGGCCTAAACCTGAACCGTACATAGGGGCCCATTGATACCAGTAGGGTGCCCCCTTTTAACAGCTGCTCTGAGCAGGTGTAAAAAAAAAGCCACAAAATATGACACAGTTGATTATCTTAGATTCCATAGCACCATTTTGGCACCCCCCCTACCGGGTGTATGCCCCCTTTGCATACATTATGCCTGTTGCAGGCATATTGCGCCACTTTGTATTCCTGGTGCGTAGATTTTGGCATCATTGGGTCACATTAGCTTCAGAGGTTTGACCCTAATGTTGCGCAAGAATGAGCTAGGCCCTCTTAAATTTGAGCCTATGTTCCAAAGTAGTTTACAACTGTTGTTGTGTAGTCATGCTCTCTGAGATATGGGCAAGATACAAATGGTATGTGATGGTGAAAATGAGTACGCCATGAGCATCCTGTGTTTACGTGATTTTATTGAATTATTTACATGACGAATCTTGGCGTACAGTGTCTATGTGAAAAATTTGTGCAGAATTTGATCTCTTCTGCGTACTCCAGCAGACGAGTTTTGTTGTACCCCTCCTTCTGTTGTGCATCATTGTTGTCATCCTCCTCCTCATTGGGGACATCTACTTCTTCATCCCAGGGGACATTGGTGCGTAGACAAATGTTATGCAAAATAGCACACACAAGGGTCATTTTGCAGACAAGGGGTGGTGCATATACCTGTCCTCCTCCTGTTAGATGTAGGCACTGGAACCTTGATTCAAGGAGGCCAATTCTCCTCTTCACCCCATTTCTGGTCCTTATCTGGCCTTCATTGTAAACCCGCTCTGCATCAGTTGTAGGATTTCCAAAGGTGTCATGACCCATGGCTGGATGTTGTAACCTTTGTCCGCTGCAAAGGAATGTGAGAACATGTGTCAATCATGCATATATGTTATTTGCTAGGTGCCCTGGCACATATTTGTTTTGAGTGGAATAGTGAGTCAGACTTGTATCTGGTATTGTGTGTCTTCCTGTTTGGATGGATGGTTGCATTGGTGTGTGGTGGTGCACTTTCCTATCATGGGTTGAGCCTCAGGTACCTGGTGATTATAATTTAAATTCTGGTCTGACAGTTCACCCATGCTGAATATGTGTGGTGTTGTCTATATTTGTGCCTGAGTCCCAGATTTAGGTGGACCTAGCACCTCCTTGAACCACATTAGCCTCATTTTGATTGACGCTATTGTGGCCAAACAAGGTCAAAATCACAGCGCCATGTTTACAAAGTGGCACTACCCCTTGCAGTGCAACACTTAGCGACCCTTTGCTCCACATTATGCCTGTGACAGGCATCATGTATGCAAGGGATGTGTTCCCCTATTAGGGGAAAAGCAAAAATGGTGCAGAGGAATGTAAGAGGTTCCAATGCGTCATTTTTAGCAGATGCTTTTAACTCTTGCACAGAGCAGGTGTTAGTAGGGGACACACCATTGTTACAAAAATCTTTATTCGACTTTCAACAAGTCATAAAAGACATAACAGTCATAAAAGATCTCCAATTATGATGCGTGCATACAATTCAATGATAAAAAAGAAGAAAAAAAAAAAAGTCAAGGAGATAAGATAAAATAGTAAGAATAATAATAAAAAGATGTAAAAGCACACAACACAGAGTCAGTCTAATATATCAATAAATAAAAAAATAAAAACCTTATAAAAAATGAGTTACAATTCAATCGCCTCCTCCATAGATTTCCTTATCTTTAATACAGAACATAAAAAATTAGCTAGGATTCCGCACATCTCTAAAGAAGATAGTGACTGGAGACAGACATAGGCTGTGCGACACTGGGGAGATTAATTGACCTTAGAAGCGGAACAACTAGACGCTTCCTCTGGTAGGCGTAGAAATTACAGAATAAAACCACATGAATTGTAGATTGAAGTGTTTTTGCATCACAGGGACATGGTTTTAACACAGTGGACCAATCGTTCATATTTGGGAATGAGACTAGACGGTGGAATGTGTCTAGTCTAAATCTTGTGAGAACGTAACGGTGGCGAGGAAGTACCATGTTTGCCAAATACGGCTGCATACCCTCAGCCGTCAAAATTATTTGATTATAAATGACTGAGGTTTTTTTTTATTCCACCTCCCATCGTATGTCTTCTAGATAGTTTAGTGCCAAGATACTCAGGTCCTTCCTGGATATCTTCTGCAAAGAGACTGGGTTTGTGTAGTAGTCTTGCTTGCCCATTTTTTTTAAAAAGGTCATGATGTGTTTTAACCATGGTACCCTTGATATGTATAATGATTTCGTACAGTCGGTCAGGATAGCCTTGTTAAAACTGGTGTGTTCCGAAGTCCAGACTTTGTGCCATAGTAGTAGTGGCTGGATCTTTATCAAGTCTGTGATGTAGGGAACCCCGAGTTCCGAATGTGTGACATACGATGAGGTGCCTTTTGGTACCCTCAGCAAATGCCGTAGGAAGTCATTTTCCACTGTCTGCACTAAATCACAGTTTGTATGTCCCCAAATTCCAGCCCCGTACGTAACGGCCGGAATACACTTAGCTTTATAGATCTTTATCATGTTAGGTGGTGTAATCCCCCCAAGTCTTTTGGAGAAGAGTCGAAGTGCCATCGTTGTTTTGGTCAGGTGTACTCTCTTCATCTTCCTGCAGTTGGCCCAGGAACCCAGCTTATCAAATGTTATGCCCAGGTATGAAAAGGTTTGCGTGATTTCGACCTTGCTATCTAGGATGGTGGTGTTATAAGTCTTGCCACGCTTCCTTCCGCAGTTCATGATGAAGGTTTTAGAGCGATTGACAGTGAGTCCTAGCTGTGTCATGTATGTAATACAGGTTGTTAGAAGTTTCTGGAGAGCTATTGGTGTTCTGGCCATTAGTACTGCGTCATCTGCGTAAAGTAATGCTGGGACAGGTTGCTTATCTATTTGTGGTACATCTTTACACCTAGTGGCCAATTGTTTGTCTAGATTGTTTATATACATTGAGAACAGAAACGGTGCGAGAACGCAACCTTGGCGCACTCCTCTGTGTAGACCAAAGGGGCGAGTACATTCCCCTTTTAGGCCGTACCTCACTCTTGCTCTGCACCCTGTGTACATTTCGCAAATAAATTGAATTAGGGCTGGTTCCACCCCCATGCTTTTTAAGATGTCCCACAATTTGTCATGGATTACGCAGTCGAAAGCTGATGATAAGACAATAAAGGCCAGGTACAAATTGCCTGTTCTAATCTTAGTATACTTTGCGATGATGAGACTTAGATTTAGACTTTGTTCCACTGTTCCGATTCCTTTCCGGAATCCATACTGGACCGGAGATAGAACGTTCTTTTCCTCTGCCCATAATTGCCGCCTATTCAGGATTATTCTCCCTGCTAGTTTAGCTGTTGTGTCCAGCAGGGAAATTGGCCTGTAACAGGCTGGATTAAGGCGGTCACCCTTTTTGTATATTGGAATTATGTTGGAGACTCTCCAAGATGGTGGGGGTCCGCATGTGCAGATGGCCCTCAACGTCTGTGTCAGTACAGGACCCCACAGCTCAATATTGGCCTTAAATATATCGATCGGAACGCCATCAGGGCCTGGCGCTTTCCCATTGTTTTAAATGGGCCCCTATGTACTGTGCAGGATTTGCACCATAACTTTGTCAATATTCTTACTCAGTCCATCTATGGCATCCATTGTCTTGACACTATTGCACCTACTCAGTGCTATATATTGAATACAGGACACACATGTTGGGGATAGGAGGGCGATAAGGGGCACAAGTAAAGTGGCACTGCTTTAGATGCTGTGCCACTTTACTGACAACTGGCCCTTAGTGCCTTCACTTTAGACCTGCAGAAGAGTGATTTTATGGAAATGTGTACCTACTTTGTGTGTTGTGTGCCATGTAAAAGGTGTAGTGCCCTGTGTGTTGCAGGTGAATCCCACCCCTTTGCCCTTGAAATACCTCCCTTGCATAAAGTTTTGTTGTTGCCAATTGCTGGCTGGGATACTTATGTGCATGAGGTTCATATGCCTAGTGTGGCACTGTTGTATGGGATGTATTGTGATGTATGCAAATGTTTTCAGACACCTGTGGGACAGACAGGGCATCATGTGCCTTTCGGCACTGCCCTGCATCATGAGTCCAGCCCTGCTAAGTCCCATGTCTCCTTAATCATATACATTGCTGGCCTCTCCCTCTACATTTTCAGTAGTTCAGCTGCCACAGTCCACTGTTGGTACCCTTGTCTTATGGTAAGGAGATGTGAGATTTATGGGTATGATTGTTGGTGTGCTGTGAGATGTCCATTCGTGCACATGATCTTTCATTGATGGCGACGTTGTATTTCAATGTGTGCTGCACTATGCACCACACGATGGAAAGTCGATCACAATGAGTATATCTGTTATGTTTTGCTGATATGTAGATGGTGATGGCACCACTCAAGTGGAAATTGATATCAGTGCTGCCTGAGTTTTCTACAGCATGGTAAATGTGTGCCAGTGTCAATATATGAGTTGTTTGATGGTGGGATGGCGGATGCAATTCACATTGCCGAGCTATTCCTTGGTAAGTGTTATGTGTGAAGGATCAGTGTTTTGTTGGCAACCTGTGGACACATGTAATGGTTTGATGTCCGCTTTTGTATTAAAAGGGGACATTGCTCCACCTGTCAGTCAGGTGGTGCAAGGGACTTGTAGATATGGGCGTATGTGAGGGTGATGTGCATTGAATGCGGTGTAGTATGGCATGTGGCATGTCTTGTGGTCTATACACCTGTGTTTCCCTGTGTGTTAGTGTGGCTAATGTATTGTTTGTACTACACGTTTGGTGTGTTGTCTGTGCTATGATTTGGATGCTGTCTTACCTACAAGTAGGCCATTGCCATATTGCCCATCCTGAAATCGTTGGTTGATAGTTGAATGCCTGAAGATGTAAGCATCATGGACGCTGCCGGGATATTTTGCAAGGATGTTGGAGATTATTTCACAGTGGTCCACAATGGCCTGCACATTGATAGAGTGGGTATGTTTTCGGATCCTGTAGAGGTGTTTGGTTGCAGCAGGAGGGACAAGTTGGACATGGGTGCACCCAGCACATGAGGGAATCCAGCTATTTGATAGAAACCTTGGTTGATCTCCTGCTACACTTGCTGGGTGTTTGGGAACTGGGTGTGGTGGGGTGTGAGGCTGATGATGGCATCCAGGACCTTCAGGAGGAAGGCAGAGAGGGATGGTTGGCAGATACCACCCACTTGTGCAGCAGTGGTCTGGAATGATCCTGAGGCTAGCATGTGAAGGACATCCAGGAGTTTAGTCATGGGTGGAATTGTTGAGTGACTTTCCACTCTTGCTGTGATGTCTGGCGCAATGGGGTGGAGCAGGAGTACAATGGACTCCCGCTTCAGACAGTAGAATCTGATCACCTCTTCTTCCCTGAGGGCAAGCATGGTTGTGCGCTGGCAAAATATCCTCTCCCGCCTTCTATGCTGACTTTGTGGCTGCTGTGGTGGTGTTTGAGGTTGCTGCAGTGGTGCTGGTGGCACTTGGCGCCGTCACTGTCGTCTTCTCTGGGTGCCGAGCTGTAGCAGTAATAGGTCCATGTTGTCCAGTTGCTTGCCAATATTTCTTCTGTGTGTTTCCCTTATGTAATAGTGGGTGGCCCTCATTTTAACACCTGGTCTGACCAGGCGTGAAAATGTTGATGCTAATCGGACTTAGCATAATTTTTTGGACCTCATCCTTTGCATGCGTCGTTTTAGCCTTCAGGTTGTAAATATGGCGCTAACGTCATTTTTCGGATGGGAACACTTACCTGGCATATCATTGTTGTAAAACGATGCAAGGTGAGGTGGAACTCCCCAAAACTTATGCAAAGTCTGAAATTTTTGCGCTAAGTTGCTCTAGCAACAAAATCTAAATATGTTTCTGGGTTAGTGCCGCTTTTGTGTAAAAAAACAATTGCACAAAGACGTGCTAAGTATGGTGGGGCATGGGTGTGGCAGACATTTAGCAGTATTATTGGGCAGCCAGCTGACTACCCTTGATGGTTGGCTGTTGGGACATACGGATGATCCAACAACATGGGTGGAGCCTGTAGTGCTACGGCAGCTATATTGAGACACAATGCCGTAAACCATACCTCAAGCATCAAAAGCAGAACTAGATTGCTGGTGTGCGGTGATCTGGAAAGGACGGGTGACATGCAAGAAGCCACTCTGCAGGAGAGCTGGCTGAAACAAATCAGTGGTCTGGAAAGATTTACAGTTTGGGACGATATCGGAATTCGAAGGATTGGAAACATTTGGCAGCATAGTCATATGAAGTCCTTGTGCAGGTGTCCAAAAAATTTGATCTGCATAAAACCCAATTTTACAAATATTGTAAAATACAAAGTGAGACCTGCGCTAGGAGATCACAGGGAGTCCCTGGGAAAGAAAATCTTCCAGAAATATTGATACATTATGAATAAAACCCTAACAGGATGGGGGATATTCAAACATCCCAGAAAGTGGATGTTAGCTCTTTGGACGAGTGTGACTGTCAGGAGGAAACTCACGGTTTCTTTCAAACTCCAACTTATTTAATTAAAATAAGTGCATCAGACTTTCTTCACACCATTATGCCTGTGAAAAATGGGGAGGATTTTTTACCCCACGGTGTCCCAGATGCAGAGGGTGGGGGATTCATTTACATGACATGGACATGCTCAGTAGTCCAGACCCTCTCCAGGTACCCCAGATGCTGGTCGACCCATTCCCCAAGATAGCCTTGCTGGGAATAAGGGAGTGAAAGGGCTGTGCAAAGTATACATAGCTAGGCCTTGGCACTCACCGTCTCCTCCATCAATGCACAAATGGTTGCAGGATCCATCGATCAGTGGTCGATAGCAATGTATGTGGCACACAGAAATTTATGAGAAACAATATTGTTTGAGCTTCTAGGGGGCACCTATTATAGACCTTCTCATTTAATTAAAATTGTTCTTCATATGGCTACACATATAACTGTACAACTAAAAATCTTAAATAACAGTACAATAAGAAGTGCTCCATGGTCCTGGCTCCACTGTACAATGTGGGAACGATAGAAGACTGTCCCTGTCAGAGCCTCTCACATCGGTTTCTCCTCAGTATTTAAGGTTTCACGAGGCAGGGAAAACCACCTACTGTGTCATATGTGTTATGTAGCTAATGGGCAGTGTTGTCTTTTTAACCAAGTGGAGGAGAATAGGGCAGCTAATCATTAGTGGACAATAAAAGCAGGGTAAGGTGAGGCGATTAATGAGTTTGAGCAAAAAAAACTTATGTTAGTGGGATGATTTAGCCTATGGGCCCTTACAAACATTTCTCCGGGGGCCACAAAGTATTGTCTGTGGCATGCCTGAGGGCCACACCTATGCCAGCAGGGAGAGGGTCGGGTGATGTAAGGTGGGAATAGGGGAACACAAAGCAGATGTATGGTGTGGACAATAAACCAAGCTTTCATGTGACCAGCGCTCTATTTTCGTGCATCAAGAATTAAAGTCAAAGCATTAACTTCTAATGTAAAACGTGAAAGGGAAAGAGATATTTATCTGGTGGCTGAATAGCAAAATTTGAAACCGGAAAACCTGGTATCAGTCTTGGCTTCCCCACTTGACCAAATTGTGTGATCCTAGGAAATTGGTTAATTTCAATTTGGCTTCTTTTTCTACATTACCACATACGAGAGTCCTTTGAAATACATGAGTTCCAGATATGTCCTGTACAAAACCTTCTCTTATGTTTTATTTAATAAACTATATTGTTGTTTCAATTATATAACAACCAAGGCTACACACAAGGTGCACCTAACAAAGGACTTGCCTCTGGGTTCACTAATAGCATTGTTTTCAGGATTGGGGCGGCATGAAATTTTCCAAGATCATGTTTGAAAACTATCACTGCTAATAAATGACTTTCAATATAATGATATAATCTTATCTAAAAGGTAAAATGCTCATGCATGTTAATAAAGTTTTTGAAGTTTGCAGAGAGTTTATCATGTTTTTACATGTTTAGTGCAAGATGTCTTGAAAACTAAAGATATTTCTAAAGATAAATTGCCTAGGACCCATTCTTTGCTTCTCTACTGTTACTTTACTTAATGTGTAAATAAATTATGCCTGGTTCACAGCTTTCTGAATGTTCCTGCTCTGTCAAGTGAACAGTAGCCCAGTGCTCCTGTTCTACAGGGGCCCGCAATTAAAAGTCAGGAGGGCCACATGTGGTCCCCGGGCTGTACTTTGCTTACCCCTCTTTTAACCAAGCATGGCGGCTCCTTTAGCAAGCGTAGGTATAGCAAAATTGGTTCCTTGAAAGCTGAGCTCTTGTTAAATATTCACACTAACCACTTACTATGTAACTAAGAATCCCATTGCAATTCAGTTTCTAGTATGTAAATGTATCCAGGGTGAAATATCTAAAAATGTACCCCATGTGAAAATGATGCAAGTATTCTGCGCTTGTGGACCAACATTGTAGACCAAGGCAACAGAACATTATAGAACATGTTTTCGGGCGGAAGACCATCCACAACAGAGCGACAGAGCAGTAGAGAATGTTCCACATCACTAGTCAACCGATACTGAAGCAGCGATTAGATTAATGTTTCAGTGGCATCTAAGACACACAGAAGCTCATTGAGACCTGCAAGCATCTGGTCTGCAAGAGTCCATTCCTGGCAGGGAACTCTTTTATAGACTCACAGCCCAGCTCACAGTGACAAATTTGTGGAATCAATTTCAATAGTCAGACAACAACTTGGCATTCCAAGCAACGGTATATTTTTATATAATCTGTTTTTTCACTTACATTACAAAGGATTGCAGACATCTGTACAAAGGAGGGGCAGATGGGGGAGGGAGGCAAGCAATTGTGAACATATGCACATGTATGCTGAGTAACACAAGACATATTTATACAAGTGATACAGTTATGGACACAAAGATACAAAATGCAAAGTATATTTCCAACTATATAAACACAACATGGGACTCTTGTATCTATTTTTCTTTATTTTTAAAGTAATCGCTTCATTTAGGAGTTAACTGATGTCAGAAAACTTGTGATGCAGAAAGCAAAGAATTTGTTTCCAAAATGTCTTTTAACACTGATTTGCAAATGTAACGGTTGATAGAAGAAAAAAAAAGGTTGACTCAAACTCAGTTTAGAAATACAAAAATATATATATAAATATAACTTTAAATGCATTTTTGAGAACCCAGGTGCAAAAGCTGCTCTGCTGTATATGCTTGTTTGTGAGGTTTCAGGCTGCTGCATGTGATCTGCAAAGTGAACGTGCCAACAACTAGTCTGGTACAGCTATCAAATCATGGACGGGGATCTGATCTGAAATGAATGGAGGTCTACAAGTATAAGGAATACCTTGTGATGCCCTGCTGGTGGCATGGAGGTCAAATAATTCTACCCAGTGATTCTGTGCCAGGATGGGCAGCGTTGTCTCATTTGGCAAATGTTACACCATATTTTCGAATGAAGAGAAATTCTACCTACCCTGGTGGTGGAGAATTCTACAATACTGCACCTGTTAAAATCCGAGGAACAGAACATAAGCCAGGGCAGTTTTCTGTGCAGAATAAGAAACTCTATTCAAATGTGTTTGCCCAGCATGATCAGGGATGTCCCCAAAAAATTGAATATTGAAATTTTCTTATCCTCCTTGAAAGATTCTCTTTATCGGTTTTCGCCTTAGAAACACTCAGTTAACTTTACTGAAATGACATTGTCTGTCCATTGATTTCTGTTGATTGTAAAAATATTACTCATTTATGCAGACTAACCCAAATAATAAGTGCTCTGTAAAACAAAGTTAAGGGGCCATCCAAGCTAAATTCATTCTCTCTGTGCTGAGGAAGGACCAGAACCTTTTCTGCTAAGTAATAATTTATTAACCTTTTTTGGGAAGTCATGTGGACCACAGTCAGGGGCAACATATATTCTATTTTCCTGCATTTTCATTTTACATGTGCATTTATTGTCAAGTTCTTATTTACGTTGACAGTTTCTATAGTGACAGTGAACTAGTTTTTGTCTTTTCATTTTATATTGTCTTTCTTCTTTCCATTCTCTCATAGGTTAGAGCACTGGATTTCCTTCTGTGCTTTGGAGCCCACTTCGTGCAGGTTTACAGTCTTATTCGGTATGATGACAGCGATTCCAAACTACTCGTAGAGGACATCTGAACTCCTGTATAGTTTTCCTACTATCTGGCCGTTATTGTGGTTGGAAACATTTTCTCCTTTTTTCCTTTCACACACATCTCTCTTTTTAATGCTGTTAGCATTTTAAGATGTGTCTAAAGTGAACACAATTCCCCTGTCTCATTACTAAGGTAAAAGATAGGTTATGGTGAGCCATATGGGCCTGCCTTAAGTCCAAGGGTACCAGATCCATACAAACAAGCGAGGATTTCAGCCATGAGCGCCATTTACCAAGGAATTAGCTTAACTATACACCCTTCTGTGACTATCTAGGTGACCCATTCATCACAGCCATGTACATTTGTAGGTCTTTGTTCCCCTGAACCAACTACTGATCTGAAGATCAGAAGAGTATTATATGAATTTTGGTACAACATTGAAATGATTTAGGGTAAAATATTTGCTTCACAGGTGTGAAGATCCATGACAGCCAAAAAGGGGTATTGAGGCTGGCCAATGGCAATATTTCTTTCCAAGGTGAGAGACTCAAAGCCAGTGAGTAAAACTTGATTTGCAGTCTCTTTACACAACAAAGTGAAAGGTTTCAAATTGTAATCTTCCACACCAATCCATCTTGCGTGCAGGCAGAACAGCAGCCAAAGTTATCCAATATTTGTATGAACCGGAGAATACATCCTGTGCAAGGAAGCTATGTTGGCATATCCAATTGTAGACATGTACCCCTTGGATGCCTTACCAGCCAAGATCTGTAATCAGAACACCAGTCATTTATGGCACGGTGCTCCGGAACGCCAAATAAAATCATTTAACAATTGAGGATGTGGTGGGAATGGGGCAAACACACTACGCAAATTCTTTGGCAAGAATAGATGCAGTTTTAAGTATATGTTTAAGTTGCAATGTAAGTACCCAACTTGGTCATAAGAAAATCTTATAATGACAGCTGCAGCTTTCTCTCTGGCTGAAACTCAATTTGGAAAACAATGACAATTTCAGAAGCTATTCCCTGTCATAAATCTGTCTAACATTGGTAATTTAAATATCATTTTTATTACCAGTTTTCAAAACTGGCAGACTGGGTCACCCTTGAAAGTGCCCTGCTCAGTTCTAATTTAGTCCACCTAAGGCTCAGCAAAACAAGCATCTGGTTTGTAGTAGGATGCCATACATCAATGTGTTGCTAAGCTTTAACTAGAATAAAGTACAGTTTTTGAATAACATCGTCTTCAACAGATAAGAATTTCTAATGACTGAAGAAATCACCATCCACAGTGCAGTGTAAGAGGAGAAAGGTGCAATCACAGTCAAAATCAAAAGCATGCACAATAATGCTTTTCTCTTTTCAAAGGCAAATAGCAATAAATGTGTGAAAATAATGATACTCAATAAAAATTCCCTTCAGCAAACTCTCCACGTGACAGTGTTTCAGTCAGCAGCAACACTGCATTGGATGCTGAGGGTGATGATATTAGGGACCTTGCAGCACAATTTTGGCAAAGGCACATTTTTCATGGCTATAGGAAACCAAGGGAGTATACTCAAAAATGTTTATATTTGTCACCCCTCTGAGAAGACAGAAATTAAAAGGTGTTCGGTGCATCCATGTATCTCATGCCTCTCATGCCCTGTAGCCAAAAGAAGCCAATAGTGGCCAATAGTTAGCACACTATGTGCTTGTGATTTATATATACACACAGTTTTAGCACATCAGGCTCTTTGCACACTGAACTCAAAATATAGAAGGGAAAACATAGCTGTGGTAGCAAAAAGTGTGCCTATTTATATAGTTAGGTATAGCAAGTTAAACAGGATACACTCTATCCTTTGTCTTGTATTAACAGAGCGGTGTAGTCCTATTAGCAGCAATGTGAAAGGAGCAGGTTTCCCCCAGTGACAGCAGCCACTAGACATTCCTTCACAAAGACAGAAAGGAACAGAGCTTAAGCTTATAAAAGATTGAAACAGTTATATCTTATACCTTCACCTCTTGGGTATCAATGAAGAACAGAGTCTAGGGTGTAAGGCACATTAGGGGCATTCTGTTTAAGTCCCACTTTGCCAAACAGAGATTGTGTGAGCTTTGGCCTAGTGCTGGTTACAGTGTTTCCCTTAGTTACTCTGCTACATGCTACAAATGGTTGTAGGTGCTCAAATGACTTCATAAATAAATACATACAAATGAAATCCCAACACTTTTTCATTCATAAAGCCCTCATTTTGCCAATTTCATAGTTTTGAGAACTGGATGGGACAAAACAGTAGAACAGAAAATGTATGTTAGGCATTGTGTAAGTGAGTACAGCTAGTTCGATTCTAGCTGACGTTGCACTTACTTCAAGGCAAGTGACGTGTCTTGGTAAGGGTGAACACAATGGCCATTGCTTGATGGTTGCCATGCTGAAGCTCCGAATGCTGGTGCCACTATAGATAAGCCCTTAAAGCACCGGCATGTTTGTTGCCTGTTCCCCAACACAGATACCTTACCTCTCCCAAAATATTTAGAAGGTCCTTGTTCACCTCCTGTTTAAGACCAAACCTTCATTTATTTTTGCAGTTTGGGTAAGATTTGATCTCTTGCATTATTCTGCAATTGCTGTTTGACCAGTCAATAGCTTTATACCCTGACTTGAAATAAACACATTATAACACAGACCCAGTTGTTTGAAAAAGGCACAGAATAACTTGAAGGAAATATTTGTCAACAAGCGGACAACCATGAATTTTAAAGCTAATACCAGTGGATGGTAGAGAGTGTTCTAAATGTAAGGAGCATGTGAACATTTGCTTAATATATCTGAAAATGAAAACAATGTTAACTAAAGACTATTCCTATGGACATGTTTTTCATTACAGTGCAAGTGTATCATGTTTTGCGCCAGAATGTGTCTTCTCAATATTTCTTGCCAGGCGTTTCTTCATGTGATTTCCCATATTTTAGGCAACTTTACGAAGCAGCCAAATCTAACAGCCGGCTGTTTAGGATACGCTCAATGGCTGGCAGGAAGCTGCTTCAGCCTATTGCCATGAACCAACTTTACATTGCAGAATCCAACATGGCATAGAAATAATATTAGATAATTATCCTTTGCACACCAAATACCCTTGTGTTACTCAAACTTCCAACTCTCTCACTCACTCATCCCCTTTTTGCAAGCACCTCTCTCAATGCAGCATCCAAAACTGAACAAAATGGGAAAAAACATTTACAAGACTGTAGGAAGGGGAACAGGCATCACATTCCTTTTACACATTCCGCACAAAAGTAAATGTTGCTTTCGGAAATCTGCTTGTGTTGCTTGTGGCTATTATATAGTCAAAATAAATTTTGTCTTTTCATTTGTTATGCATTTAGTTATACATACAGTAGACAAGTCTATACAAGATCTGTTTATAGGAGAATGCACACAAAGCAATATGGCAAAAATAAATATTTGGGTTCTGTTTGTAGATTTTACCTTTTTTCATAAATTTGATTAGCTTACAGTATTTGTCAGTATATTTCATATATATATTATATATAACAGGAAAATGCTCTTGTAAGGTGAAAGGGGTGTCCGGGTCATGTCCAGCGTGGTGGCAGCAACAACATTTTCTCTTCTTTTTGTGTTAGAGGCAGTATGCTGTTCAACCTTTAATAGAAATGCTGACACTCTCTACCCCAGCTGGGATACATCTTACTCTCCTATACTCTTTTAAGAATACTCAATCTAGAATATGCTCAAAAGTCTATAGAAGCAGTTGGTCATTCAAAGACATGCAGCTCCGATAATGCTGCCCTCATCAGAATGCACACATCTGTCTCCCCACTTAGTACTTTGGGTTGAACAGACAGAGGTCCCCTCTGCTGGCTCCTCACATTACACTTATCCAGGTCTTGGAAAAATGCTTTCTAAAAGTGCTTTCAATCAGAAACTACAGAATATAGAATCCAAGATGGCGTCAGTCATGAAGCATGTGCCATGGGCCAATAATCTCTTCACTACCCACAGCTGCCAGTGACTTAAGTCCCTTAAAATACTGACTAGGTTGTTGGGCCTGCACACCGGCGTGAACCATAGATTTGAGCATCTATTCTCTTGGCCCTAACATTCACATATATCTTATGGTTTTGGCATGATACATCGCTCATCAAAGGACATCCGCATGGGGAGCACATCTTTCTCCTCTTAGACAAAACACACAGTTGTTTGCTACAATTTCCTTTTTTTCATAAGTAATTATTATACTTACCATCACAGAAAACAGACATAGTACATTTTTGTACTAGAATTTCTCTGTAGATGAAAACATTTGGTAGAGATTTGGACAAAAGGTACTAGGTATGTTTCTGAATTTTACACCCACCAGTACATTTTCTTAAAATTCAACCCAAGAAAGAGAATGGAATGATTAGCATTTTTTGAAGGTTGGACAGATACTGCCTCTGAAAGCAAAAGCAAAGCTTTGAACCTGCAAGTGCAGCGTCTTTACATTCCCAGAACAGGCTTCATCAGACCTGAGGAATGTTTGAGCAGATTGGGTGTTGAAATAAGCGTGCTCTTGGATCAACTGTCTAGTGATAATGCGGCATTATAATAATCGCGAGTCCACCCAGTGAGGGCAGCTTTACAAAATCATGCAATAAAGGAAGCAAGGAGATACTTGCACACTATTACCCAGGGACCTAATTTATGAAACTCCATAAAATGTCCAATATCATCTTAAACTATCCAGCAATGAGTCACAGCAACATTAGCTAAAGCATGACTCTCCTTAATGATCTGTTTTAGTGCTGAAATTCTGGAGTTCTCCATAACCAATTTATGACACCACTACATTAGGGTCACATATTCCAACCCCAATCTCATCCGGGTTACTGGTCAGACACAAATTTCAAAACCTACTGTAATTTAAATGAAATACTCAGAGTTGTAAAAAAGACATATTTAACATGAATATTTGGAGAGAGGGTGAGACAATAAAATTCACTGAAATTGTGTTTTACTGTATTATAATAGTATTTTATAGCACTTCTTACTCCTGGGAAGGAGTTGAAGTTCTCCGTGGTAATTGAAATAGATATATTGAATTAACCCTACCCTGCATTCAAGAGTGTATGGGATACTCTGGGCTACCAGCTTCAGAATTCTTTGATTCAAAGATCGCTACACAGGTTGAAATGTCCCATAATATAATGGAGCTATATTACAAAGCCCAAGCAGATATTGATTTGTGTAAATGGACAGACCAAATTTGAAGGCACAATATACACAATAATGTTGATGGTCGGCCAAGCATCCAGTGTTCCTTTGTATTGCTAAAGTACTTTTGTGAAAGCCTTCAAGTCAGTGCAAGTGAAGTTATAGTAATGGAAAAATTAATATAACCTTCATAAAGCCTGTTTCTCTGTCAGCTGAAAATAACCCTAATTAATTGGAAGTTTTCAATAATGGACTTGTTCTCAGCTTTCGGAGATTACCTTCTCATTGCTAGTTGAGACTATGTGCAAAGTTAATCAAGTTGACATCACCCTGTGCCAGAGTAAAATCAATTATATGTGCCTAAGTGCTTATAAAATATCAATAAATGTATGACACAGTACAACATTGACTCACTGATTGGCTTCAGGGTGGTGCAGCGAGAAGGAGAGGGAGATATTTAGTCTAAAGCATTTCCTTGCAATAGACCCTGATATTTGTGAAATAAAATTTTATAAACTGTGGCCTTTAGAGTGTTCTTATCTTTATAGTAACTTATTTTTGTATAAATTAATATTTATTTTAAATGGACAAAATAGCATGATGTTCCCAAAACGTTCTCCAAATACTTTTGAGACTGCCGGATTTACCTTCCATTAACAATGATCCAAAAGTCAATCAGATTTCAAAATCCAAATCTTCCACTTTGCTTTTACTCGTGTTACCCTCAACAGGAAATTGGCTGACATCATTTCCTCTTTTATCTGCAGGTGTATATTCTCCCCACCGTTTAGACTTTCCCCAATACACTTCCTTCCACCGCATCATGCACTTCCGCTCTCTCCTTCGCTTGTCCTTTCAAAGTCCTTCTTTTGAAAAAAACAAACAGAAAAATCACGGCAAGAAGCATCTTGTGGGCTCATCTCTTCTGGCTGCCCTCCATGACCCGGGAAACAAAGTTGACAATGGCGGCCGCTGGCTGATCTGGGTCCAACTCCGCAAACAGATGGCAAACATTGTCTGTTGTGCTTCCTTGCTTTCTTGCAACAAAACCGAAGAGTCTTATGTGAAAAGAAAGAAGAACATTTAAGAATTAAGAAGATTTCAGAAGATTTTAAACAATATTTTAGAATTCTAATGTAAGATGGCTTACTAAATAGGAGAACAGAGGTCTTGTAACAATTTGAAACAAAAAGATCTCTCTGAACTTTTTCAGTTATCTACATTACCCGTAAATAAAAATAAGGATATTTTTGCATACATAATACTTCCTAGTAATTATTTTTATTGCGTAACAAAACATTTTGCCAGCATATGCCAAACTTACATAGGCAAAAGTGCCAACGGTTCACATACACAGCAGTTCCCAAATCGCAAAACCAAGATTTTCAGATGTTTCACTGCATAAAATGCACGTACAACAGTGATAAAATGTCTTTTGCTAAACACTTTACACTTCTAAACAGTCTCTTAAGATCAGTTAGGACCTGATTACGACCTTGGTGGAGGGGATTACTCCATCCCAAATGTGACGGATATCCCGCCTGCCATTTTAAAAGTACCATAGAATATAATGGAACTTGTAATACAGCAGACGGGATGTGCGTCGCGTTTGGGACGGAGTAATCCTCCCCACCAAGGTCGTAATCAGGCCCTAAGTCTTGAGTAGGGAAATGTCTTGTCAATTCATTTACTGCATTCACCAGGTTCAGCACCATCAAAAACTATATTCTTGACTTATTTTACTTTGTCCCTGAGAACTTTCTTCATCATCATTACAGACACAAAGCTGAATCTGTCTATGATTCTATCACAAGATAAAACAAGCATAATAAAAAGCTGAAAGGTGCTTTGTATCAATTGAATGTTAAGTGTATGTGATGACTGCACTTTATACTTGGCAACCACACGAATGCCAGCAGTAAAAGCAATAAACAAAATACAAGAAAGTAAAGCAATTTCTAATACTCAAAGTGCTGGAATTAGAAGCATCAATCTCTAGCAGGATCTAGTGGCCCTTCCTAGAAAAGACTTCAACTGGCACTATGCATTTAATCCTTCCTCAGTTTAGATGAGATTTTGGCACAAATCCATTTCAGAATATCAGAAAGAGTGAAAACCATCAATAACTGGAGTAAAACTAAAAGTACAAGGAGGTTCACTAGCTTACTTTATATCCAATCCAAATATATATTTTACCACCTAATTATAATGACTATATAGGACCTAGAATGAACTTCAATATGTGTTCGAGCCTAAACCCTCTACTTCAGTGCACTTATTAGGAAATTTTGTGTTATATTTTATATGGTGTTGATGCAATGGAATTGCGGCTACGTTTACGGTGGAGACAATTTCTCTAGTCTTGCAAAAAATTGCCAAGTTTCCTATTTTTTCCCAATTTTTTCATTTTTTATTAACATAGCAAATTTTTATTGTCACTTTTCATTTTTGCAAGATTGTTAATATTACATACAATTTATGCTATTTATGTATTTGGATCACAGTTCTCAACTGAAAAATTTATGCACAATAACACAATGGAAGGATACATATTGCACTGATGTGCTACACACAGTGCCATTGTGGAGGAGAATGATTTTCTATGAAGTATGTCCTCTGCAGAATGCTTTTTTTAGAAGCACATAAGTATAATTGTAAATGTCAAGATTTTCATGCTGAAGTCCCACGACAAATATCACCACAAAACTTTTGATGTCTGCTTAGTTCTCCATACAGCATGGTGTGGGTTGCAAATTTGCACACACTGTGATAAGCTCAGATAACTGTTTTTCCATTGTGTTTCCACAAAAGATCTCAGAGGGATTAATCATCTGGCCAGACATAAGAGTTTATAGACATTTTCTTGGAGCAAGACATTCTTGGAGTATATATGAGAATTTTATGGTTAGAATCCCATTGATATTGCTATGTCCTTCCCACTGTAAATATTAACTTCTAAACATGTACCTATATTTAGTGGCATACGTGGTGCAATCGGAGTTAGAGATAACCCTGATGTTTTTCAGGGCTTGCAGGCAAAGTGATTCTTTAACATTAACATGTTTTAACCATACGGAAAATGTAAAGGTAAAATTTCACATATATCCTAAACCTACTCCAGCAGATTGTTGCTATTCAGATAAAGTAAAGCTAAGCATGGAATATGTTTGCAATGCTAACTATAAATACCCTAATTTCCCCAGAATACATCTCACACAATTACACATGTTTCCAAAGCTAGTCCCATAGTTTCTCATCAGACGATGAAGGGCTACGAATGACAGGTGCATGCCAAGTACAGAACGCCTCATACGACCATGAATCAAAACATAGGATAGCTACCAAATCACAGATAGAGGCCTCTATGGAATTCCTCATCATTTGTGAAACAAGCCCTGTGAACCACAAAAATACACTCACTGTACTTGTCTGCAATGATGAATGCCCTCAATAGATGTACACAAATTCCTAGTTGCAAACAATGGGAATATGATGACATATAACCAACAATCCTTTACATACATATACAGGGGCAAATGTCTCAATCCTGGTGCACATCAAGCAATTCCGATACCTTCTCTTTTTCATGTTTTTATTATCTTCATCTGACAAAACAGCCTTCAAATGGTAACCAAATTCCATTTCAGAATAATACATGGTAAGTATCATTATGGTTTCACTTTCATTATGCAGCTAAAATGTGGTTTGCAATGTGTACTGCTTTATCCAGGCTTAGGTATTACTCACACAGCTTTCTTGGCTCAGTATATCTCACAAGGTTCTTCTAATTTTTTACTTTTCTGTAGTTTCTGATTTTCCCTAGAAAAGGAATTGTCAGTCCTTGATGGCATCATGATCACGTTACATCTTTGCATTGACGCTGTAACTTGAGGGTGATGCCATTAAGACGTGATTGATCAATGTATGAGCCTTCACAAAGCAGTGTAAAGGATGAAACGTGTTAGATGTATAACAGAACTACACTTATCGGTGACCAATAAGTGGGGTCACTGAAAAGGCTGCACAGGCCTCCAGCCTTATTACTACTGAACAGTCATAGCTCATGAAGTTCATCATTCACGCAACAATCGCCGCGACTGGTATTAGCAAACAAGACACTTACTTTGCTGGACCTCTGTCAGACTTCGTCCATCTAGAAGGACAAAAAAGAAAATTCCATTACTAATGTGCTTGCCCATAAAGCTCCACTCTTATTATTAATGGTAGATAAGCGACCAGCACCCACACTGCCAGGTCACTACAGGAATCAGTCTTAGTAATACGATAATGAACAAGCTATGCTACCGGGCTACCTATATATCAGGCTTGCATCTAAGGACAAAGCAGGAGGTAATTCATAGATTAAACACTATGGCCCATATTTATACTTTTCTTTCACCGCTTTGGCGTCATTTTTTTAAGCAAAAGTGGCGCAAATTTACAAAATATAATTGTGTTTTGTAAGTTTGCGCTGCTTTTGCATCAAAAAGTGACGTAAATGCAGCGCAAAAAAAGTATAAATATGGGACTATGTTCCTGTTATTCTCCTTTTTTGTCTAAAAATAATGTGGCTCTCACATCCTAAATTTAAAAAAGTGTTATTATTCCCGGAGTAATTTAAGTGCCATTAACTGAACTCCTTCCAAATAATCCAGAAACTCTTCTTTTAATTTCTTCCATGGAAAAGTGTGTCAGCTAATGTTGTCAAAAACTCCACAGAAGGTTGTATGTACTGTAAGCTAACACATTATGTTGTACAATTAAGACTATGAACAAGTCAAGTAAGTTGAAGTATATAACAGTTTCACAGGAGATCCACTGTTTATGTGTCATCCTTTGAAATGAACTATGTCATTTTTCTATTTTTATTCTCATTGAGTGGACTTCCATAGGCTAACTCAGCCTACCCCTACCACTAAGAGTATCTATACATCTTACTCTAATTTCTAACCCATTCTCGAATAGGCACTCGTACCTCATTTCTAACCTTAATCCTAACCCTACGCATAAGCAACTGCATCGCTCTATCCCTAACCATACCTTTATCACTAACCCTAAACCTATCTGTAAACTTTACTCCAACCCTACACTAACTCTAATCCTATGCCCTTATCCTGACAGCAAAACTCGTGTTGAAGGAACAGGAAAGATAAAAGAGCCATGCCAGCAATTCAGAGAGGTTCCAACTGCAATATGAATGCTATAAATGAAGACAAGGGGATGAAGAATGCAGCACACATAAGGGAACCAACACCTTGCAGAACACTGTTCATTTAGCACTACCTCCATATACATATAAAAGGCATCGACATCACACAAAGAGGGCCTCAACTCTTCTTGACTTGAAATCTTACGAAAATATCCTATGGACTGACCACTATCTTAAAAAAAAACAGCTATAAGGCTTGACCCTGCCCTCTGTCTGGTAATAATGTGGTTGGGAAGTGAAGAAGTCCAAGTTTGTAATCTTTCTCCCAGTGCTGCTGACGCCATGTATGCCCTGAACTCCAAAACACTTGTGTGACACCCCTGTGGACAAGCTCAAGTGCGGTGATACTAGGGCGGTTCCGACACGGTGAACGCTAGCGCCACGTCCTAAGAAAAGTATCTCACGACACGCCACCCGACAACTCAATCAGTGCTTCATCTTTAGCGCGTTGAGGGCTGCAGGTGAGCTCTCAACTCCATTCTCTCTCTCTCTCTCTCTCTCTCTCTTTATCTCTCTCTCTCTCTCTGAAGTCATCCATGAACAAGCAATTGTTGCTGGGGGATATCAATTTAGGGCATTATATTATTGCTAGAGATATGTATATTAGAAGTACATTCATAACTCAGTATATGATCACAGCACTGGAATGCAAGAAGGTGCCGCGTTTGCGAAATGAAGTATTTTATAAGGGGTTAGGCAGGATTAGTGGACTTTATGACATGCACATCAAACTTCTAATTAAATACTTACTTCCTCTCTTGTGGATCAACATCACAAAAGGTGACTGTGCTCAGGGGATAATGTCTTCTGAAGAACAACCTGTAACGAGAAAATATGTTATAAGAGGTGATAGTAAATGCTGAGACAACCTCACCTCTACAAAGTTTACATTCTATTAGATATCCAGAGGCTAGTATGGGAAACGAGCAGACAACAGGGCACGAGTATTGTCTAACTAACTGGAGAGGACAAAGCAAAGGGAGGAGCATGAGATAAGGAGGCAGGCGGGCAGGAGGAAAATTGGTTTATGGAGAAACCGTATGGACCAATACGTAGATAGCAGAACTGAGGGTAGCTTCGTCTATAGAGAGGTAGGCTGTGAGGACATTATTCTTGTTTTCTTTACTTTTCTGTAGTGCAGCTCTACTGCAGAGTAGGTATCAGTGGTGTAACAAAACTTGAGGGGGACCCCCCTGCAAAGTAGAGGGGGCCCGGTGGAGCTTGCTCCCCACACACACCCCACAGAGGGTTGTGGGGGGGTAATTGTACACCACTGGTAAGAATCAATGTGTGTCATACAAGAGGAAGATATCTGTTTACAATGAATCTGAAATACACTGAATAAGTGCTTGAAATACACTGAACAGATGAGTTGTGATGTCTGGAAATGACTGGCAGAATCTGCATGTGGAAGAGAAGAACTCCAGGAGAAATATGTGCTGTGTATGTGGGGGAAACATAACTTATGAAGGGAAAGTGCAGTGCTTAGTTTGAACCGGTCATTGCGGATGGGCCCCACCGGCAATCATTTCTGGGGACTGGCACTTATTCTTCCTCATCAGACTTTGATTCAAAGCAAGAAAGAGAAAAACACACAAGGGGGAAAGAAAGAGGAAGAGAAAGATGGAAAACTGCGAAAAAGGGAGAAATCAAGGATGAAAAGTACAAGAATGAGATAAAAGGGTAAGGTGCGTCTGGTGGAGGATGAAACAGGCATGAGGTGAAAACAAGACTACGCAGCCTTCGTATTTGGCACCCCGAACCTCAATAGTGCTGGTCAGGGACTTCCGAGCACAACTTTGGGCTCTGGCACGTATTATATTACAATGTAATTACTGAGAATGTGCAGTGTATGGGAAGTGGGTGTGGTCTGTGAAAGGAGTGAGGACCAGATTTATCAAGGGATTGTGCTGCCCTTGCGTCACACAGGATGTCGCAAGGGCAAAGCAACCCCTAAGTCGGATGTACCAAGCAACACAAGACCACCTTGCGTGGCCCTGCTGTGCTTGGTAAATCTGGAGTAACGCAAGGTAGCACAAATCGCTGCTTGGCATTACTCTGCCATGTGAAGGTGTTCCATGGGCAGAGCCTGGGTGCCCCTAAGTATCCACCTGTGGATTCTGGTGCACTTCTAGATTACCAACACTGGTAAACCTGGGAGTGCTTCAAAATGATACGCACAAAAACATGGGATGGGTGGTGCATGATAGATGGTGGGATCACCTTCTATACAGAAATAAAGGATGACCTATGGGAAGAAAATGCTGTCTGTGTATGTGAATTATGATATCTGCAGAAGAGTTGTGGGTTTGACGGCAATAAGTTATAGAGTACAGGAAGAAGGGTTTGGCATGTTTGATGAAGTTGGCCTATGAAAGGGAATCATCAGCCTATGAAAAGGAATCATCAGTCTGTGAAAAAGAAGCCAGCAGTGTATGAAGAGAGCTGTTCTATAAGGTAATATCTTTCCAGTCTATACAGTTAAGGAATGGGTGGTGTCTGCAGCAGTGATGAGTGGTGTATTCTATGTAAGGCGGAAGAGACCTGTCAAAAATGAGTGTGTTCTAAGATCAAAATTATGTGACATGTGAGTTTGATTGACGCGAAGTGAGGGTCGCCTGCATATCTAAGTTTGGTCCATGGGCGTGTGAGATCTGCGGGAAGTGCACACAGGCCAGGTTACTTGAGTGGGGTCTATAGAAAGAGGGGTTATATGGAAAGCGAATGTGGTATAAGTAAAAGAGTGTGGTCTGCAGGAATGCGAGTTCCATGTGAAGCTGGTGCAGTTATTGAACAAGGGTGTGGTTTATGGACAGACTCATTGGCTACACTGGTGTGGCCTATACTGGGAGGGGTATAGAAATTAACACCAGCCTGTAGAAAATGGGTGTGATGAATGGGAAGCCAGTACTCCTCCTGGGTGATGGTATGTTCTTCAAGGAGGGAAAGGCATAGGAAGTTTGGATTGGGATATTACATTTAACTATAACACTAAGCAGGCTACCAATACACTATGAGTTCCTTAACCTTTATCTTTCCAAGACCTACTGTGGCCCAGACACCCCGTGTTTATTATACACATGCCATCTTGCAGAAGTAACCACCACCATGTTTGCAACCTCTGTGCTTTCACAATATGCTTGTGTGCCCCTTACTTTCTCTGGTTGTCTGTCAAAGTAATTCCTTGGCCGGAGACTTTGAAGTGGACGATGGTCGCTGTTGGTGCTGGATCTGCTGTCAGCGTCTCGCTGACAGTTTTGGAAATAGCCTGTGGGCCAGTCAGAGACTCCATATCCACTGAGTTGATGAACAGCACGTTGCAGGCTACAAGGAGACAGACAGAAACATGTCTACTAAGGATTAAGGAAGCAAACAGAACATGATGCCCAGTTACAAAATTCACCAAGGTTCCTGGAACAATGACCTTATCACCTCATTGTGTGATGTGTCCTTTGTTCATCCTTCGGAATCCACAGTGTGCATTGTAAATTGTTACTAATTGTGATGTTTTGGAACATTAAGCTGCTGGTTTGAAAAACTGCACAAAACTAGACAATAACAAGGATTTTTCTCTGCATTCATGTCTCCAAAATATGCCTCTTAAAGAAACACACCAGTCCTTTATGTTTGAGATACATATATGTATTATTTACACCCCACATTTTGCAGGATACAAAACTGCAGCATGATTGACGCCAGAGGATGTCTCCCTTTTTACCATTTAATCTGTTGTACTCTCACTTTTAGTGGCACTATTAGCCAAACATTTGTATTTTTTAAGCTTCGTAGCCTCTGTGCATATCATGTAGAAGGAAAGAAAAACTCCTGAAAGTTTACAAACCATACATCTTGTACTTATTTGTGTCAATGTGTTGCTATTTAGAGCCTGTGACGCCACTATTGTATTTACACCCTCAGTTTGTTCATGTCTCGCTCCTTTGTAACTAGCACCATGTCTAGTCCTGCATTCCAACACTCTTTCGCTTGCCTCCTGCACCTTAAGTAGCACCACACGTAGCTCTATTTCCTCTGACTCGCTGGCTTGACTTGTCATATTTCTTAAAAAACATCCAATTCCGCCTGACGTCGCCTTATTTGTTATCTTTTCTTGCTCTGCTCCTCCTTAGTTGGCCCCACGTCTAACCCTGCTTTCCCTACTCAATGGCTTTCCCTGCCTTGCTACCCTTTAATTAACACCACATGCACGGCAGATAGACAACTGGTCATGTCCTACCCGCTTCACCCTTAAACGGAATCATGTTGGGAGCTATTCCTCCTGAAGCAGCACCTTGTCTTGCTCCCACTGAACCGACACATATTCATCCCTGCTGCTCCTGAAGAGGTTGTCATCTATGGCTCCCACTGAACCAGCACTATATTTAAGACACGCTTCTTGATCTGTTTCTGTGTGTTGCTTGGCTCTCACAGCTTGCAAAATGTCAGCAGTGTTGTTGCTACATGCATAATGGCACTGACACACTTTTGTTTTTTGTAGCATTGCTTTAGGGCTATAATACAACCTTAGATGGACACGGCAGGTGTCTGCAGAAGACCTACCTGCGCCCTGCTTCAGAAGATCCGTGGAGGGGTTGGCCGGTACTGCGACTTCTTTCTTCTCGTCCATTGGATCTTTGAGAAAAAGATGGAGTAAAAGGGGAGACAGAGGAGGATGTCAGTGTCATCAAGCATGCGGCGCATCCAGCATAGATATTACAAAATCACATTAGATACAGTTTAGGTACCGGATAAACTTACACGCTCTGTTTACAGAACAAATGTTTAGAAGAAATGATACCAGAATAGTCCCTATGCACTCGAGTCTCTGCCCAAACTATTTTGAGCATGGATGTTTGCCAGGTCAATTCAGGAATAAACTGTTTCCTCATCTCCTAAAGGGACACTGCTTCCCATCACACTGCAATTAATTGTTGTATGTTTCCTGTAAAGAACTGTATTGCTACCTGGACCTCGCCAACGTTTAGCGCTCCACTGCTTCTGAGCTAGGTTTGTGCTATTCAGATACTGCTGAATCGTACATATGTAAACTCCAACCACCCACCAATGCCACTGTACCCACCTATCACTCCATGGATTAGAGGGACAAGAAATATGATTGGAGCATATTTAACAGCCCCTAGCACCATTCTAACACTACATTAGCGTCATTTTTTTGAGCTAATGTGGCATTAGAAGGCCAAAAACGCTGCACCATATTCACAAAGTGGCGCAATGCATGCATTGCGTCACTTTGCAACCCTTTGTGCTACATTATGCTTGTACCAGATAGAATGTAGGCAAAGGGGACGTTCCCCCATTAGGGGGGGACAAAAACATGGTACAAACAAATCTACCAGATTTCTTTCCAAAAAAACATTTCCGGCACTTTTAACGCCTTCTCACAGCAGGTGTTAAAAGTGTCATAAATTCTGACACTAGTCCTCTAACTACCTATCTAGTATTTAAAATAAGGCGGCGTTAGGGGGGTGCTAAAAGGCGCAAGAAAAGTGCCGTTGCACTGTGTGCAGTGCCACTTTTCTTAAATATGCCCCGTAGTGTGGTGGATAAGCTTTGAATTAGAAATATAAAAATGCCTTGTAATTGTGCTACTTTGCAATTATCTTACTGCACAACACTTACAGATGGCCTGTAACTACCATGAAACTACAGCATAAAGATTACCAGGTTAATGCTGATAGAATACATAACAGGTGGAGACGCAGAAATGATGATCAGTATTATTCAAAGTTAATCCACATCATTCCTTAAATAAAATAGAAATGAATTACAGAAATGATATTACCATCATGGTCCAAGTTCTAAATGAGGGCCTCAATTGAAAACTTTGGAACTAGGTGATCTTGATTCAACTCTCGACTATATCATTTGACCTAACTGCGTGAATTTAGATAAGTTACTTTTTTTCTTAAGAACTGTGGCAAGATTTATCATTCATTCAAGCAGCGCAATGCAGCAAGCTACCATGCTATGCTGTGAAAGTGAAACTGCAGGAATGCGCTGTTTTACCATTATGCGGTGCATTCCTGTCCTTCCCTAGTGCTGACACACTTTTGGCTGCCTAATGTCAACGCAGACACCCTTGAATCACAGTGCAAGGGGGCCTGGGTTGTAGGCAGGATTGTTTTTGTGCAGTAAGGGATACCTTCCTGAAGAAGAACAATCCTGAGAGGCATTTTCCTTTTTCTATGTGTGCTGCAGAATGCAGCACATAATGCAAGAGGAAAAAACGAGGATAAATTAAGATATTTTTCCATATATGCCTCATCTGGGGAGGCGTAGCATTTTGATGCATTCCCAGGTCTACCACTAATGTTAAATCTGGAATACGCCATAATCCATTGGTGGATGCATGGGAACACCCACGCTCCGCCCATGGAACGCCATCCTGCCACGGAGTAATGCAACAAGGGTCTCTTAGATATAAGGACTATAGGTTTAAATACCACATAGAATCACAATGAAGTCTGTGGAAAACATGCAAAAAAATCCGTATATTTATTCCCAACAAAAGTAAGAAAACAGTATATACATATACATATATATATTTTTTATATTTAAAATTTCACCTAAAAGTGCTTGCAAATGAACATTTTACATGAAACTGTTTTACTACGTTATTTCTTTTTTAAGCTTTTCAGTTGTGCCATGCATTTTATTGGCATTTATGAAGGATCCAAGAATAACTCGCCACCTAACAAAGCACTGAAATGGATGGCATCTACGATGTGACTTAAGCACATTATCACATCAACATTATAACGTAGTGCAGTCAAAATAAATAGTTGGTATTGTGGGTGACGCATTGCTACATGCTGCTGTGGTATGTGGAGACTAAAGGTGAATGGCACTTCTACAGAACAAAAAATAACGCACACTGATCAAAAGCCACTCTATGTGTGTATATTATATAAGATTTTTCGGGAAAATACAAGAGTCCGGCGAGACAAAGACACACAACAAATATCTAAACAGGTCAGCACAACTTCTCCATTGAGAAACCCTGTAACTGAAAAAACTCTCCTTGTTCAGAAAACCAGTTGTTTCTGTTCCACTTCCTCACAGAAGAGCACGTGTATCAAAGGTGGATGGCAGATACAAAGGTAAAATATACCATCCAAGTGCAGACGACGTTCTTTATAACTTTTTCTTTTAAGAAAAGCAAGGTGCTATTTTGAGCCTCACCAGTAGGTGGCAGCATTGTACGCACAATATATTAGATTCGTATTGCATTACATTACTGGTAGCTTCTAGGCAAAGAAATGCATACGCTTTAGAACAAAAGGAGAACTCAAAGACTTGGCAATGAAACGTCATTGAAACATTCTAACAGCCAAAATACTTTTAATAACGTAATTAGAGTTGATGAAAAGATAGATCCAGGAGTTACAATCCAAACATGACTTATCACTCGAGCCTTAACACAGAGCATTAGACCTGCACATAAATCAACTTCACTTATTCTTTGCCCTTTTAAGTTTATCCAAGGACGAATGTATCATATCCTGGCACGCTTTGTAAATGCAACGATGTTAAGTAATTGGTAACTTCTGCTTTTAAATCTCTTCAGAATTAGATTCGATTTTTTGTGTTCTGATATTTACTTCTATGGATTTCCTAAAGGTATTGATATAGGGAAGTATATTAATTAGATTGAGTTTTCATTAATGTTATAGCTACATACAGTGGTCTGTAAAATTTAGAAGACTAAAACGTTTCTACTTGCAACAAATGGTCTATGGACTGAAGGGAGGAGGCCATTTCTAGATCGGTCTGCTTTCACTATACACTCTCAACTGAGCATGCTTAGAAAGTAAAGATTTTGTTGTGAACTACCACTAGATGGCAGAATAATGCACAGCCTGTGAATCCAGAGAAGATTCATGCTACAAACGATCACTCTCCCTGGATTTGAAGACCATGATTCACATAACAGATACACCAAACAGACAGCCCAGGTTGGTAGTGAACTGCAAGATAACAAGGGCAAAACTGAAAGTTCTTCAGAATGAGCACCTATTTGTGACTGGCATGGAATTAACTGCTGAAAAGGCTAGTTCGAATTTTAAGACTATTGTTAGGGGAACAGAGTCCCAGGATCCACTGGAAGGCTGTGGACAGGTCCCACAATAACGTAAACCTCCACTGGGATAATAAATCATCCCACGTGCTGTGAGACACCCAATAGTGCAAAGAGGCATACAATGTACTATATGACAAGCATTTGCAATGCAACGGATCTCGCGTTTGCTTGAGTTAGAGCTATTAGCGTTGTAAACTCCTAACCGGACTTTTCTTGCCACATAAATTGAAAGGAAAAAAACTAGCACGATTGCACTATGTAAAATCCAGCGCGATTGCGCTGAAATTGAAAACCAAACAACAGAGCGTCATTGCGCTATGTAAAACAAGGCGCGATGCGTGGAAAATAAAAAGATACCGCAGAAACCAGGCTGAAAACATGGAGTCTTGTATGTTTTCAGTAGTTGGCCGGTGCCCTCAAGGATGGCTAAACACCGGAAAAGGCATGACGTATACATACCTTTCACTAATGAAATCAAGCGGATTTTAAAAGACAAGCCCACGAGCCAATGAAAGAGACAGGCGTGACATGGGTGTGGTTAAAAGCCCAAACAGAGATTACAACAGGGATGGAGTGCTTGTGCGCTCCACCCTAAAAAATGGGCACCATAGCACCATCTCCCTTATCAAAGATACGCACCCCAGACTTGTCCCCTGTAGGACAATGTATGGATGAGGTTTTATGCTTAGTATGCTATCAATCATCAGAATGTCCATTTAAGGGTCCTGCTTACATGCTCAGGATTCTGACTCCACCATTTCTAACCCCATCAGGTCTTTGCTTCTTTTAATATAATGCACAACACTGCTTTGAGAACCAATTACTCTGCAGTGGCTGCACATTTAGAGGAATTTAGCTGCACACTTATGCATATTATGCATCCGCACAATTCTCAGCGAATTAACCATACTGAATGGAGACTAAAATGTTCACGTCTGAGGCGATGAGAGGATTTCAGGGGACTTCCCACGTAGACACCTGGTATGCATAAGCTTCTTTGGCTGAACATCTTACCTGATAGCAGAAGAGCCCTGGTATAATTTGACCATGATTTCATGAATTAAATATTGACAGCACCTCCCTCCACTGCAAACCCTCCACAGGCCCCCATTCCCCCGCATTCTCCCTCCTTCATACCTCGACTTGGGACCACAAGCTTGCAGGGCAGCGCTAGCGGCGTGATGGAGTGCTGGTACACCAGGGCAGAAAGACACCCTGAAAGGAACAGGAAGAGACACAAATATCACTTAGTGGACTCGACAGAAGAGCTGCAAGTGCACCTGCTTGTGTTTGTAAAGTGTGGAGGAGCAGAGTATTCAAGGCGCACCCCTTCATGCTCATTCGGAGCTCAGCGGTGATGGCAGAAACACACTGGTGCTGTTCAGCCATTACCGCCGACCTAGGAAAAGATGAGCTAAACATTTTTGCATGACAGAATTATTGTAAAATATAAAAAACAAATAATTGAAGAACAATATGCAGCCATCGCTCATATGTATGCTAAGTGGCAGAGTTGATACTTTGCACGTATGTGCTACGTGGTAGTGTTGATAACTTACATATATGTGCTAAGTGGAAGTGAATATTCTTTTCATACATGTGCTAAGTGGAAGTTCGTATACCTTACATATATGTGCTAAGTGGTAGTGCATATGACTTTCATATATGCGCTAAGCAATAGCGCTTATTCCTTGTGTGTGCTAAGTGGTAGTGTTTATGCCTTACATATATGTGCTAATTATTAGTAGTGTATATGTAGTGTATATACCTTACATATATGTGCAAAGTGGTACATTTATTAACTCACAAGTATGAGCTCTAGATTTTGGACAATACTGTAAATTATTATTTTTAATATTTCTATTCAGATTTTTTCTTTGCGGTGCCCATGGAGAGGAGAACCGGACTAGATTGTCTCCCCCAAACCGCCCTTTCACACACAGCCAGCACCGGAAACTTTACCACCTGATAGTCTGCGGAAACCTAGATGGAAATACCTAGTGAGTGGAGTGAACATCTGCTTGATGCCCTCCTACCTACTACCTGAGAGATAACTATTGTACCCAATCATAACTCTGAGTTTTTGCCCATCCTGGCAGGGGGTAAGGTGTATGCAATTTTGCCCTGCTAAAGTTTACGCACATACGTTATTCATTTATTGATAAAGTTTTATGTAGTGCCAACATGACCTGTGAGCGTATCAGAGCGCTTTACAGATGATCGGAAATAAGAAGCAAGAAAGCAAACAACAACATAATCAAGAGAGGCACAGACTGCTGTAGACACCTGACTTTGTGTTGTTGCCATAGTGACGTGGAATGACTGTGCCTTCTGCACTGTGAAGTGCAAACCTACGGTCATTACAAAGGGACTACTTCACGAGGCTTCCTTTTGAGTGTATTCGGTTGTATTGCCTGACGTACATTTTGAACAATATTAGCTCACTTACCAAAGTAAGGTTCATTGGGGCATCCTTTCAGCTTTACTCCCCTGGAACTCGTCTCGATCAGGAAGTGCCGCACCAGCTCGTTGGTTGGCTCTCCTAGGATGATGTGGGATAGCAGGGGTTAAAATACAAAGCAACAACTAGAGACTCTGGATTACTCCCTAAAGAACTCAAACAGGAACAGGGCAAGTCATGTCAAGTGGTATTCACATCTCAAGTTCAAGGGCATCAGCCAGATGATCTCAAACGCTTTAATAATTCAGAACCATTGTTAATTGCTATCATTCATTCTATTCCATCATTTTAACTGAGCTCTTGCATTATAGCCCTGCATTCCACAAGCACTTCTATCACCCTCCTGACCACTTCCATACACAATACTGGGGAATCATTCTTCTTACATGATAATAAACTGGAGCTCTTACTCAGATGGGAGGCAGTCACAAGCAATGGTGCATCGTGACAGCGCCATCTCCTCTTGGAGCACGGGTATCCTGACACTTCTTCTAGAAGGCACAAAGAACTCAGCCTGAAACTGAGGGGACATAGATGGGAAGGGATATTCAGAGACCTTAAAGAGGTGTTTTACTGACAGAGGAAAAGTAAAGCAGCCCAGAACAGTGAACCCCCTTTGACCGCCCATCAAAATCCTCCTGACCGTACACAGGAGGCGAGGACCTCACGCTGCCCCGCTTGACAAATGTGGGATGCAGCAGCATAGAACCCCTCATCTCCCCTCTCCCCCATTACCAAACATTCCCTACTGGTAGTGTGCAAAGATGAAGTTTGTGAGGATGAACCCATCTGGTTGGAAAACCTTTTGTCCCTCACTAGTCCACCAAAGGCTCCTCCTTCTTGGCAGACTAATTCCACTATGGAAAAGAAACACCAGGATCAGCCACAGAAATGTGCATGTAGCGTTGGGTTCCAGTTGCTGGAGTAAGTAGAAACCGCTGTTCTAGTGCTGAAAGCTGAGGCTCCGTTCTGGGTGGTTGTCTAGGTAGATATAGGTAGACAATAAAAATGGTTGTGGAAGAACCCTTGGCTGACTCTTCAGAACTCACAGCCACGTGGCCACGCTCTTCCTCTTGAGAAACTCTAGCCGAACTCCTTCATCGTTGCCCTTCTGAACCTCTAGCCACCCTCCCTCATTTTTCCTCTTGAGAAACGTTAGCTAAACTCCCTCCCCATTAACTTTCTGCACACATATTTATGCTCCCTCACATTCCTCTTCTGAACCTGTAGCAACACTCCTGCATAGCCCTCATCTGAACTTCTAGCCACGCACCCTCACCATTCCTCTTCTCAGCCTCTAGCCACACTCCTGCATTGCCCTCGCCTGAACGTCTAGCCACACTCCCTCACCAGTCCTCTTCTCAGCCTCTAGCCACACTCCTGCATAGCCCTCGCATGAACTTCTATCCACACCATTCCTCTTCTCAGCCTCTAGCCACCCTCCTGCATATCCCTCGTCTGAACGTCTAGCCACACTCCCTCACCATTCCTCTTCTCAGCCTCTAGCCACACTCCTGCATAGCCCTCGTGTGAACTTCTAGCTAAACTCCCTCACCATTCCTCTTCTCAGCCTCTAGCCACCCTCCTGCATAGCCCTCACAGGAACCTCTAGCCACACCATTCCTCTTCTCAGCCTCTAGCCACCCTCCTGCATAGCCCTCGTCTGAACGTCTAGCCACATTCCCTCACCATTCCTCTTCTCAGCCCCTAGCCACACTCCTACATAGCCCTCATGTGAACTTCTAGACAAACTCCCTCACCATTCCTCTTCTCAGCCTCTAGCCACCCTCCTGCATAGCCCTCGCCTGAACTTCTAGCTGCACTCCCTCACCATTCCTCTTCTCAGCCTCTAGCCACCCTCCTGCATAGCCCTCGTCTGAACTTCTAGCCACACTCCCTCACCATTCCTCTTCTCAACCTCTAGCCACAATCCTGCATAGCCCTCCTGTGAACTTCTAGCCACACTCCCTCACCATTCCTCTTCTCAGCCTCAAGCCACACTCCTGCATAGCCCTCTCCTGAACTTCTAGCCACACTCCCTCACCATTCCTCTTCTAAGCCTCTAGCCACCCTCCTGCATAGACCTCGTGTGAACTTCTAGCCACACTCCCTCACCATTCCTCTTCTCAGCCTCTAGCCACACTCCTGCATAGCCCTCGTGTGAACGTCTAGCCACACTCCCTCACCATTCCTCTTCTCAGCCTCTAGCCACAATCCTGCATAGGCCACATCTGAACGTCTAGCCACACTCCCTCACAATTCCTCTTCTCAGCTTCTAGCCACACTTCCAGTGGTGGCTGGTGAAGTGTAACAGAGAAGGGGGGAAAGCACACATACCTAACTTCCTCTTGGAGGGCTAGGGAGGAGGGTGTTCTACCTCCCTACAAAAACCTACAAAATGGTTACATATGTCTCCAAATAGCACATTTTATAGTAACATTTCAGCACAAATTGGTATAAAATCCAGAGATTCTGAAGAGACCCTAAGGAAATATTACAATACTTCCATGGCCCTACACTCCCCCTGGGACTGTTTGTGGTTCACTGTCCCTAAGAACACTTTCCAAAAATGGTGGCAAGGCATTGACTTTTCAGCACACTTTCTCTATGTATTAGATTCCTGAAGGTTATCCAGGTTCCACTCCATCTTTGACACAACTAGCCTTGTATGCTGCAAATACTGAATGAGACCACTGACTGCTTCGTACTATTACGCAGAGGTGGATAAGTCAACAAACTAAAAGAGGATGCTGAGGCAGAGATGAGCCAATGGCATGGCTTGGCTCTACGGGCCTGTGCACAGCCACGAAACTGTTTGGCATGTAAATCATGCAACAAACATCATGTAAAAACATGATAAAGTCTCCTGAAAGTTCAAGCAAGTGTATTTCTTTAACAGTGGGAAGCGTTTCACCTTTGTAATTTAGATTACATCAGTACATTGACAGACACTTATTAAAAGTGATAGTTTTTTAAACATTTATTCATGTCCTTCAACCTCACAAATGACGATGCCAGTAGTGAACCAAGAGGCAGGTCAATTGTCATGCTGAGCCAAAATGTTGCATTAGTTGTTAATATAGATGAAGCAACATTGTGTAACAAAGACATGATTTTTTTTAAAGCATGTATCCTAAACTTGTGTATTTGAATATGCTCTCATATGTGATAATGAAGAAAAAGGAGGCATGGCAAAATTAAATAACTGCCTGAGATCACACAATTTGGTCAAGCGGGGAAGCCGGGATTGAGAACAGTGTTTCTGGTTTCACAATGTGCAATTCGCACACTTGAAGAGCAGCTTCTTTCTCTCACCTATTTTGCATCAATGGTTAATGCTCTAGCTTTAATTTTGGGGGATGGGTGAGCGCATGGATGGGAATCAAAAGCCAGACACCGTTTTCAATCTCTGTCTCCAGAGGGTTTTCGATCTGTCTTTACTCATGCAGATACAAGGCAGTCATAGGGATTAATTTGCAGAGTGGAAAGTTTCACTGTAAATTAAATCAGATCAAAATTAATCTATAATTATTTTTTTTCAGAAAGGTTTCCCTTGCAAATAGCAAAAAAAACTCTCAGACTGCACATTTGCCTCCGAGACCAGCCTTGAAACTCACCAAATTTACAAATGCGACTGTTTTCTGTGATCGGCTTCTCAGCTTCCATAACAGCATCAGAAAGGGGGCGTGACAGGTTTGTTTATGCTGATGGGAACGTCTAACGTCATCACGACAACGCCGAGGTGTTAGGGCCTGTGCCCATGAATCTACTATTGTGCTAGGCTGGTTCCCTACACGCCTCCCGGGTGATTTAGGGATGGTGAAGAGAGCGCCCTGACATGTTGGTGGAAGCTGCACCTCTAAGTAAAGGGTGACACACTCTTAAGAAAAAACAGTGATGTTACGCTTTTTGCTTAAGGAACAACAGGATGTTTTTTTTGTTAAAAAAAAATCCTGACGCTCTTTGCTTAAATGTATAACTTTAAACACTCTCAGTTGCTCCCTTCATTAAAGGGGGCTCTAGCCACATTCCCTCACATTTCTCTTCCGAACCTCTAGCTACACTCCCTCACATTCATCTTCTGATGCTCTAGCTACATTCCCTCACATTTCTCTTCTGAACCTCTAGCTACACTCCCTCACATTCATCTTCTGAAGCTCTAGCCACCTTCCCTGACATTCCTCTTTTGAATCCATAGCCACATTCCCTCACATTCCTCTTCTGAACCTCCTGCCACAATCTCTCTCCATTCTTCTTCTGGACCGCAAGCCACACTCCCTCATCATTCATCTTCTCAACCTCCAGAAACACTCCCTCACCTTCGTCGTGCGAACCTCTAGCCACATTCACTCCCCAGTCCTCTTTGGAACTTCCAGCTTCGCCCCGTCACTCTTCCTATTCCAAACCTCGACCACACTCCCTCGCCTTCCTCTTCGGAACTTGTAGAAACCCTCCCTTAACTTAGGACTATTTTGCTCAGTTGTATACTCAGAACTGGACATGTAGAATCTTTGAAAGTATGCAACTAATGCGCTAGGAAAATAAATTACTTTGACTGAATGATGCATTTTTTGTTTTAAACAGCTCTATATAGATTTGGTGAAAAGGAATATTCATTAGACTGTTTTTCTCAAACATTACAACCAAATGCAAGCTGAGGCTCTGGGTGCGGCTGTTTAGTAATAAGGTCATTTCTGGAAAGCCATCACTCCCACAGAGGTGGGCAGGATAGTGCACCATAAAATGTTTTTATTACAATTCTTTTTGCTACAAATGAATGCCCTTACAGCAAGAATTAAATCCATTAGGCAGTGCTATGAAAGACTTAAGAAAAAAGTTTCAAGAGGAACTATTTGCAGAGTGCAAAGCAGCATGGGACCTATGAGAACAGGAATATTTATGCAACAGAAATGACTTACATTGTCTGGACTCTGTGTCCAAAGTGTTAGAAATATGTTAACACTAGAGTTCATAAAGTTACACGCTAAGCAGCGTTAGGTAAACTGCTTTGAAATACAGTTTGGTTCACTGCACTCAGTGCAAGGTGAGTAAACGTATCTCAACACAGACCTGCACTTGTAAAACCTACTGAGTTAGACGTATGTCAAAGTCTATCGAGCAGAAGAGATTTAAAACATTATAGACCAGCCACAACACATATACTGCACCCGTGCAATTTTCACACCAATATTTTTTTAATTTTCACAGAAGTCAGTTAGTTCCAATGGGCCAGATGTATCAAGCTCCCAGTTTGCATTTCTTAAATAGCGATTTTTAAGAAATCGCTATTCAAGAAATGCAAAATGGGATGTATGAAAATTGTGATTTCGTAATAGTGATTTATGAAAAGTCGCAATCGATATTACCGAATCGCAATTAGGGAATGGGACTCCATTCATCCCCATGGGCCTGCAGGCCCATAGAGGCGAATGGTTTTGCATTACCTAATTTGCGAATTCCTGTTAGGAATGTGCAAATTAGGTAATGCAAACCCCAGGGTGCTGGGGGCCTAAGGCCCCCTTTGATGCACCCCAAAAAAATATTTGCGGACATGTAAAGTGCACACATGCCCAGGGGGCATGTGTGTGCTACATGTAATTTAAAAAAATGCATTAGTAATGCATTTTTTTTAATTGCACAAGCTTACCAGCAAACTTGAGTTTGTGGTAATTGCATTTCCTAAATGCCCAATTCGCATTTAGGAAATGCACGATACACGTGCTTTGGAACTCGCAAATAGTAATTCCCTATTTGTGATTTCCTATTTAGAGAATCGCAATTTGCGATTCCCTAAATGGAGTCGCAATTTTAAGGAATCGCTATTTTTGCGATTCCTAAAAATTGCACGACAAATTCCTTTAATAAATCATGAAAGACGATTTTGCATTCGCATATGGTGGAATTTTGCGATTCGCACCGTTTGCGAATGCAAAATCCTTTGATACATTTGGACCAATGTTCCTTCAAATGAAAGTTTGAACACGTATTGCTGAAAACATTTGTGCAACAGTCAAGCAATGAAATTGGTGCAATCCAAAAATGTTGGAGTAAAATTGCTCCAGTGCATATGTAGTCTGGGTCAAGACAAAAAAAGAAAAAATAAATAAAATAAAAAAAAAAACACTTTGGGGGTTATTCTAACTTTGGAGGAGTGTTAATCTGTCCCAAAAGTGACGGTAAAGTGACGGATATACCACCAGCCGTATTACGAGTTCCATCGGATATAATGGACTCGTAATACGGCTGGTGGTAAATCCGTCACTTTTCCGTCACTTTTGGGACGGATTAACACCTCCTCCAAAGTTAGAATGACCCCCTTTGTGTGCTGTCGCACAGACCGTTGCCTTGTTAATGGCAACAATCATTCACAACTGCGTTGAACTGCTCGAACTTTAAACTAGTTTTCACTCTCACTTGCTTACTTCGAGGTTCCATGTCCATTAAAATCATCTTTTGCGCCAGATACACTACAGCACAGGATTTTCCTGTAACAGTTCTTCCAATGTATTGGTTGGTGCAACCACAGCCCGGCAGACCGCGTGTGACATACCTTTTTTGCTCTGTTGCGTGATGGTGGGTGGTGGGGTGGCTACCTTCATGGCTAAGCCATAGGCCCCACGGAACGAATGACTGTCTCGGATAATGAACGCACCGGGCTCCCTGTCCTTCAGTAGTGTGATAGCTGGGAAAAGAAAAAAAAGACACTTTATTACTGATGCAAAAAGCAACAAAAGAAACATTGCTGCTCCCTGTTCCCCCAGCAACATATCTGAGTGAATAAACATGTTAGCAGAGAGATTGATGGTGGATAAACAGTTTCACAGTATTAATCACAAAGTCTATTGTCGTTCCCACCTGGAATTATTGGGCTGTTTGGGTGATGGTGGGAGGATGTGGACCTGTGGTGGGCATTGCCCTGCTGGTGCATGCACTGCCATGCTCGTGCGCTGTTCTATCAGGCAGTAATTGTGCCTTCAGATGCCCGGGCGCCCTGGTGAATCCACTGAATTCCTCTGTAGCCATGGGATGACCGCATGCTAGGAGCATTTTTCATGGGATTTCCAGTGCACATCACTGAGTAGAGGTGGTGGGAGCCTCTTCCTACTCCTCGAGGGTGATGGAATCCTTAGGGAGTACTCAGCCTACTTTACATGTGGGACTTCTGAAGGCCTCCCCAAGGATTTTCAGAGCATAAAGAAGGAGGAGATGTGGATCTACCTCCAGCTATGAGCTGGTGTGGCCCTCACTTGCCTCTTGACCAGGCCATGTCAGATAGGGTAACAAAATACACCACTCAGGGTTGATATGGCAGGGGTTTGGTGGGGCTATCCATGCATCCACCACCAACTTGAAATTCTCTTGTCATTGATGGGCAAATGGTGGGACCTTGGCAGAAAGAGGCAGCAGCCTCTCTCCCTCTGCCAGAGTCTCAATGAGGGCCTAATAGCTGGCATCTGATACAGTTGTGTACTAAAAGCATCATCTATTGATGTGCGCTACTATGCAACAGCCCAGACACACCATAAACTGGCAAGGAAACACCAAAGACTACAACGAACAGAAAACCAACCACGATGCGCAGTCACATTCCCTTCCAAGAACATATGTGGAACTTACCAGCAACACAGACAAAATGGAAAGCATGAGACTGGTGCTCGTACAATTACTCAGAGTAATGACCTGACTCGAGCAGTTAAATGCCCATCCAGTTCCCTAGCAATGAGGTCACCAGTAGATAAGACTCAGAATGTCACACCAGAACCACATCAGTGTAGGGAGGATTTCTCTACTACGCTCCATGCCAGTTGCCTGCCTCATCCCATGATTCATGCACTAGACATGGCCATGTAGGTCTGAAATGAGTATGACTCAGCCAAGTCTAGGCAGCCCAGAGGGATGCACTGTACTGCAGGGGGGATGCTTAGCTAAACTGTCAGAAAATATGTTTAAGGAGCATGGTGTGTCTATTGATAAATAACCAAAACACTTTCCGAGAGCATGCCATCATTGACCAGCCGTAAACGGTGCGTCTCAAGGTGTTTGGCAGGGAGTGTTTACGCACAGCCACACAATAGCCTCTATATGTTTGGTGCTTGTCTTTCAAAGCTAAATGTAGAGGTTACATTTCATGATGACAATGATACACCCAGGCAGCAGTTAATAAGTTATAAGAATATAACAAGTATGTGGAACTTCCAAAAAAGCAGTGCACCCAGAGTACAAGCCAATTGGTTCCATATATTTATCTGCTCTACCCGGAAGTTTAGGCTCATGTAAAACAGTAGAACTGCCCTGCTTGCCTCTATGTGATGGCTACGTCTAGGCGCTGTGTAGCGTCCCTGGCCCAGTCACTACACTGGAGGAACATTGTGGATAATGTGGTATAAGCTGAGTGTGACCCTGGCTACCATAAGGACGCTTTAGATGTGTCCGTGTTGGCCACAGTGGCCTTGGAGTCACGATTCTACATGTCTGCTTTTAGAATTCCTGAGAGGCGCCTGGCTGCTGATACTGCTGAGTGGCTGCTGACAGCTCATGCCACTATCAGTCTAAGGCAAAGGGCCTGCTGCCCCCTTAAAATAGATCTGAAACCTGCTGCAAGGTCTGAGCCAGGTAAAAGTACAGCTGCGGCTGAGATGTGCTTGGGGCTAACCGATCTTTGGCACATTAACATGGAGAAGGGAGGTAAGTTATTCCATGTGAAGAAGATCTTATGTCTTCTTAGATGATGCTCCAATCGACTGTCAGAATACAGCAGAGTAAAAGGATGTGGTGCTGAAGACCGCAGGTCCCTTTCGAATGCACCAAACCTCCTATAACACGATGGGTCCCATGTGGTCACCGCAGTTCCCATGCATACATAGGTTGTAAGTTAAATGTTTTTTTGTAACATTACCAGCTTCTTTGAAACCACCTTCTACTCTCCGGTTGTACTGAATCTCTACATCTCTGCTAGATGCTGTCCGCTATTCAACTCAGTCCCTGCCAAAGGTAACAATTCTTTCTACAATATCTGAGAATGTGACAAACTCACAAATGATTGCAGAGGTGATTTCACTTAAAATCCATCACGTACTGTCAATAAACCAATGCACAGGTGAAAATGTGTATTCTGTGTGAGGTATTAGGAATGTCTTTGTAACATCCTCTTCTGCCTCACCAAAGGATACACAGGCTGTCGGCAACATGGTTAGAGCCCTGCCGCAGTCATCACATACGAAACTAAGCGCTGTACCAAATACTCTCCCAACCGTGCCCAACGATCTGTGTGCTATGCTACCCAACCACACAGCAAAGTGCTTTGTGCTCACAATGGGGTTTTTCATAATCCAATCCGTGTGCGTCGCGGTGCAGTGCAGAATTTAGGAGACTTGGGGCCATATGTATGAACACATTTTCCCATAGACATACAATGGGTAAAAACCTTTGATACATCTGGCCCTTGATGACAAAGCCATGCCACACATGCCCAAAACCGAAACAGATCTGAAAAATAACAAATGGTAAAATTTCAAGCCCAGCACTAGCAGAGATGAGAGTGAGGGGCAGGTGATCTACAGCAGCACGTGCCGCAAACCTGTTGTCCCCTAAATACACTGCGTGCGTTGTTGTGATGTGTTTGATATCTATACCCTTAAGCAGAAGTGTCTCTAAACGTTTATTTTCCCCTCTTCTGAAAGTGAATGGTAGTGCTTCGTTCATTCAAGCATTATCTCAGTGATGAAAGCTATTGTTAAACACATTAATTGGTTAAACGGGGGAAGTTTGATCGAAGACAGACATGGAGTAGACATTGTTCCTAAATCAAATAACAGCTAAAACATGATTACTGACATTTTGCATTTGCATCTAGCAGACAGTGGTGTGCAACAATGTTTGTAACTTACCCTCCTCTCTGGAAATGTCAGGCTTGTACCAGTACTTCGAGGTGTCCTGGACAAACTTCACGTTGGCCCTTGTCTCAGGGCTGCCATCTGGAAAAAAACATAAAAAAGGTGAACCAGGGCCTTGTACTTAAGACACAATCTATGTGCTTAGAAGAATTTGTCTGAATAGTACTTTGCGTGAGAAACATTCGAGCATGGTGCTTGTGGAGGAACCCGATGTGGTTACAAAGGAGAACTCGGCATGACAAAAAGAAACAGACTAAATCAAGAGCAGGGAAAAATCATTCATCATTAAGAAGGGCTTAGTATGACGCGAGGATGGAGGGATGGTGATATGAGGACTGAAGTGGTCATTTAGTATGGAAATTATGGAAAAGGAAGCAGCACTACACTAGCAAGTGGAAGTCTTTTAAATATTTTACAGTCAACTACCTCTTAAAGATGATGGAGATGCCACTGAAGTTAAATTTAGCAGATACATTGTATCTTTCATAACATTATGTTGTGTCAGTAACTTGCAACATTCATGTCTACAGTGTATCATGTCTAACCAAAGCTCCTAGAGGGTGATGGTGAGTAAAAAGGAGTAAGAAACACAGAGAGCAGGCGGTGGCAGAGCATTACGTAATCTACGGGCGGCGGCGTACACTCGTATGACTTGAGCAACTAGGAACTAATGTGACAAGAGAAATGTGGCAGTGCCCTGCCAGCACAATGCAGAGACGGTGCTGATGTGCATGGACCATGTGCACAAAGCATACTCACGGGAGTAGCTCGGTTAGTGAGATGCGGAGGGGTGAATCCCAAATCCCAACTAAAAAGCAGCGGCCCTCAGGGTGAGTGTTGCAATGGAAATGGAGCGTCCTGTCCGCCAAACTCAAGGTCGCAGCCTGATTTTGAGTCAGGAAACTGCACGTTTTACGACAATGGAGTGAGATTTACCCCATTGGTGTAAAACTTCCTCTGCAGGCCCGACAGTGTAGATGCTGTTGAAATTAAGCCATTCGACCGTCCACCCTATTTAGAGTGGTCGGTCAGGTGGCTTGTTGTGAGCTGTCGGTCACTGCCAGGTATATCTTGGAGGTGGGGAACAATAAAGAAAAGAAAAATGACCTCTGCAGCTCGGGAGAAGGCTACCATGGTGTGAGGGTAATTCATTTGTTTACTTTTCAAAAACAAGCTCCTGATGGCCATACCTGTCAATGTACAGAGATGGCCGCAGGGCTGGTGGACAGCTCTACATTTTGTGGGTAGAGTAACGGCAGTAAAGGCCTTCGCCACCCAACAAGCCTTTACTCCACCTGCTACATCCTAAATCGGGGTCTCCGCGAAAGTGGCACAGTGGGTGAAAAAACAACGGTTTGGCATGCTACCCCGAGTGATTGCCAGTGGTTAGACTATTTGCAAGCATTTGTCCCTTCAACATTTGGGTGTTTGATTGCCAGTAGTACACCTGAAAACATGAGACTGGTGTAGTTTTCCAAGCCTACTACTGCCAATGCGTGTAAATTCTAAAAAGCAGTAAACTTGCATCCATTCAAACAGTACTTCTTTGGGTCCAGATTGGCTAGTTTGTGGTAAACTGGTCCTAAATCTATTTAAGTTCTTGATCTAAAAAATTAACACATTAAAACCTCTTAGTGAAATCAGAATGGCATGAAAACCGGACACAGACATATCAGGAAAGCTAGAACACTACTCCTTCCCTGGAAGCTACACCCCTGACCAAACCTTATGCCAATTCTCGACTGTGAGCTTTGTGAAAAGAGCAAATGAGTATGCAGAAGACAAATTGCATTTAAGTATAGAATTCTTCAAAATATTGGCTTGTGAATTAGTGCAGCAACAAAATACACATTTTTCCATTTATGTAGTAAAACAGAGGGGAAAATATAACTTCTGTCATCCAGAACATACGTATGAAGTCATGGAAACTAGTGTAGAAACTGCCCTGAAAACAGAAAAACTACCATGATGGATAAAAGTCAGGAAGGGATAGACATTTACATGGAGGTGTAGCAGGGGATGTACAAATTGCGAGGATGCAAGAGAAAATTTCACAAAATCTGGGGCCATGGAGAGAGCACACAGGACCGGTAGACATGGGACAGGCGGTGGGGACAGGAGAGGAGATGCCTTATAGACTGAAGCCAACACATGAGAAAGTCTGGAAGAGGGAAGCTATGAGGCCTGGATCTCAAGAGAAACTATGGCGCAAAAGATACAAATCACTTGTGACGTTCACTTGTATTATTGTTCTATACAAGAAATTAAAAAAAGAAATGGTATAAAAATAGAAAAGCTAAAAGGGCTTCACAATTAGCGAGATATGATACCATACGAATCCAAGTATTAGCATTATGGCGGATGACTTCAGATGTAGGGGTGTGTGAAAATCATGTAATTAGCTTTTGTGTACTTACTCACAATTCTCAAAACAATTACAGGAAATAATGTGAAATGCAAAAACAGCATTTAGTGTTATATTTAAAATGACAGCCAGTCACATGCTGATCATTTACATTGTTCCTTTGCTCTTGTAATACAAATTTTACCAGGTGGCGTAATGGTATGATTTGAGGAATTTCACACAACAAATGTAACATGGAATTCATATAATTATGAATTTTCGATCCATCACCATAAGACAAATTTTCCTGGGACTATTAAGTTGGCAGCTGGTTTGTGATTCGAGAGGCTGCCGTGCGATGACAATGGTGCAGAACGCATGATATGAGAGATGAACAGGGATTGGGACATGGCAAAGATGGCATTGACTTGACAGAACATGGATAAAATTTCATATTATGGGAAGGGAAGCTACCTAACAACAGACAAACTGTTGTAATTTGTGAATTGAAGCAGCATTAGATGAGAGATGAGACACTGGTATGATTTGAGAAAGGAGGTACTAATGTGATATGAGAAACTTTGCTGATTCCTACAACTGCAATAAAATAATGAAAAGAACTCCTTGATGTGACAACAGGGGTGGTATAACAATGTTATAACATGCAAGTGATGATTTGACACCATGTATCTACTATTGGGTGAGACAAATTGCTTTAGGAGGGTATGCGATTACAGACAGTCTTGCGAAATGAAATTAAAGTTGTCATTGTGTTATGAGAATAGAGGCGTATCATGATATAGCCGAAGGGACTGGACTGGTAGAATGAACTTAAAATGAGGTGGAATGATTACATAAGAAACAATTCATGAGGATGATATAGTATTAGATTCTAATGCAAGTGTTAGAATTGCCATACTCATAGGGGCTACTGGTTGTCATGCCAAATGATTAAGTTCGAAGAATTATCATGATACGAGGATACAGGTGTCAGGATAGGAAAATGCAAACCATGGGAGTGAAACCATGGCAAACAAAGCCAACTTACATTTATTGATGTTTATAAAGACTTGGGCATCCAAGCTGGAGTTCCCACAAACCTCAGACATAACTCAGTTTCTAACCCAGTATCCCAGGAAAGTAATACTTAGATTCTGAGTGTTTGATGATTCTGGTACAGTGCAAACTGCAGGTCAAACAAAGACTAGGTATTCAGGTGAGACAAAGGTTTGGAGCCTGAGCCATGGATTTTCTGTCCCCTATTGTAATGGGATTCCCTCATCTAGCAGGGCGGAGGAGCGAAACCTCATTAAATGCTGATTTTCCACCAAGAATGTAGCGCGTTCCCCACTAAAGTGTCACTATCCTTCATGTAGGAAGTGCTTCCCTGTAATAACAGTCTGGTGGTAAATTTATCAGCGCCCTTCAGAACCATCGCAAATTCCCACACAATTGTGGGAAGTGACATTCCCCAGTACTGGGGTCTGAAACCAGCTTCACCTGGAGCTCTTTGAGGTTGTTATTTTTTCATATATGTTATTACCTGCCAATAGGTGAGGTGAGCTGGGAACAGAGAGATTTAAAATGTGCCAACTGAGCCAGTTGGCCCATTTCTAAGTAATAGAGGTGAGGGGCCCCCACTCTCTTACACTCCTTTTTTAAAAAGGAGTCATAGGTTTCAAGACAGATCATGATAATCTTGGAATTGGCATTACTTTGTGTGATGTCCTGTGTGTCCTAGTGGAACTCGTGTATTGTGCAGTGATCACATGTCTTTTTATTTAATAACCCCCAACATACTACATATGTGGTGTGCTTTGAGTACATCTGAAAGGATTACATATCACTATGTTCTTTTAACAAAATATAAGTTTGTGTTCTTTTCCTTTTTGTCTCACACTATTATGTGAACATGCACATAAGAATGTAAGACAACGCTTTTCATTCTTTTCAATCACCTGGACAGGCATTCTAGGCCATTAGGGAGCACACAGAGAAGTAGTTTCCATACAGAAAGGGACCCCCTTTCCCCAAGAGGGCCCTGGATCTTCTTGGGCCTATTTCATTGGCAAAAACATTTGACACTCAGTTCATACTGATCTGCATGGTACATGACCCAAGTATCTCCTGGTCTTTATTGATGCAGCTGGAAAGCATCATAAAACTATTTCTCTATTTTATAAATACACACTGGAAACATACTTAGAACTGTAGACTGTCACTATCTTTTTAACAATACAACTAAACTCTTAATTAATTAATTACTCTTCATAGGCATCAGATACTTGTTTGTGTACAAATGAAAACAAACCCACAACGTGAGGGTAGATTATCATTCTCCATATAACCAATTTCCCTAACACAGTATGGGCCAGATTTACAAGGCCCTAGTGCCTCTTAGCTCCACACTAGCGTAATTCTTTTGACACTAATGTGGCGTTAAGGAGGCCATTCTCCTTCACCATATTTTCAAAGTGGCGCAATGTTTGCACAGCGCCACTTTGCGACCCCTTGAGCCACATTATGCCTGCGCCAGGCATAATGTATGGAAAGGGGGCGTTCAGGTAGTGGGAGGTCCGTAAAATTGTGCAGTGAAATTTTACATTTCACTGCACCATTTTTAGCATCATTTTTGATGCCTGCTCAGAGCAGGCGTTAAAATCACATGCCCATTGCTTTCAATGGGCCTCCCTTTACTTTGCAGGATTAGCGCCATTATTTATGCCGCTAATCCTGCAAAGTACCACAATAGCATCATAAATTATGCCGCTATTGTCCTAACATGCGCCATATTGTAAATACTACGCTACCATGAGGTCGTTAGGTACCGGTAGGGGGTGCAAGGAAAGTTGTGCATCATAGCTGATAGATATGATACCATACAAATAAAGGTATTAGCATTTTTGGTGAATAAAGGCATTATGATGGATGACTTCAGGTGTAGGGGTGTGCAAAAATCACGTAATTTTCTTTTGTGTACAATTCTCAAAACAATTACAGGAAATAATGTGAAATGCAAACACAGCATTTACTGTTATATTTAAAATGACAGCCAGTCACATGCTGGTCATTCACATTATTCCTGTGCTCTTGTAATATTTTACCAGGTGGCGTAAGGGTATGACTTTTGGTATTTCACATAACAAATGTAACCTGGAATTCATAAAATTATGAATTTCCGATCCATCACCATAATACAACTTTTGCTGGGGCTACTAAGTTGGCAGCTGGTTTGTGATTGGAGAGGTTGCCGTGCGATGACAATGGTGCAGAACGCATGATATGAGAGATGAACAGGCATTGGGACATGGCAAAGATGGCATTGACTTGACTGAACATGGATGAAGTTTCATATTCTGGGAATGGAAGCTACCTAACATTATGATGCGCCACTTTCTTGTAATTCTGGCCCTATGTGCTGTTTCCCAGAGACCATAAAGAGTAGTCAATTAAAGTTATCCAACCTTTGCATGGTGGATCTTTGCTGGACGCAACTCCACCAGACATGGAAAAGAATAAACAGTGCCCCACATTGGCAGGGTATGAGCTTCACTACAAATTGGGTGACTATGATTTTGGAGGCTCTAATTTGTTACTTGAATTACAAACTGTCTTGTACGTGTACTGCCACAAAAAATGTTTTGTTCTTCATCTCACTATTTAAGGCTGGGAACAGAATTAGAAATATGTGGGGGGAAAGTAAAACTGTGGTAAAAATCAACTCCTCAAAATCATACTGTTTTTGTGGTTGTTCAGGTTCACTGGGGAGTATGATAGACGCTTTTGCTAATTCATGGACCCACAAACAATATTATAAGAGAGTGCAAAAACAAATGAGTACTATGTTAATATCGACTCTATGTATGATTCGGGCTTGTTTTGATGGGCCATCGCAGCTCTGGACGAGATGATTTGGAACAAACTCCCTGCCTCACTTGTTACGAATTGTCATAAAGCTACAATGTTTTTGGAAGGCCGTCGAGAGCAATTTATTTTGCTAAACAGTTCATTTTGTGTGATCATCTGATTAGGGGGTAAAGCAGTCCTAGGGGTGGGCATGCTGTGCACTGGAAAGTTCCTATTAAGTCAATTAATATTTCTGGATACATATATATATGCATTGTTCGCTTACATTATATTTTCAATATTTGTTCTACTGTTTTGTTGATAAGGTAAACTATGATGACTATATGAGAGTAGTATTGCTAAAACAACTTAATAGTAATGATATGAAAATCTAGGTATTTGCATAAAATAAGAAGTGAGTAGCAGCATGATGGTAATGTTTTACCAACAAAGTGACAAAGTAGGCAATAGCATATCATCTTGTAGAAATACGTGTTGAGATGTAGCTCACGATAAATTTACCAGCTACAAATGGACAACAAAGTTTTAATATTCGTTTACGCAACAGCTGACGCGCTTACCTGGCATTGAAAATTTGGAGAAGTCAGGAAGTGTGTGTGGGTAGGTCAAAGTATTCCCATTGCTTGGACTGGACATGCCACTGGATACTGGGGAAGATGCTTTTCCATTTACCGTGGAATAGTTGGGTAAGCTGTTCGCCCGGTCCCCAGAGGACATCCTCCGCTTCTCCGGCAGCGAGGGTTGAGAGACGGGGCTCCCCTGCCTGTAGGCAGAGTCAGGGGGTGTGGAGGATAGGCTGTTAACTCCATGGTAGTATCCCGGGGAGACCGGGAAGGAAGGCGTGGAGGGGGCTTGGGAGCCAGATGCACTGCTTTGCCTGGAAAGTGTTGGACGTCTCTCATCAGGAGTTGAAAATCCATACATAATGTGCCTGTCCATGCTGGGGCTTCCAGGGGTCACAGGGGCACTGCCAGCCATGATCCCCTGGTGCCTACCAAGACTTGGACTTCCCGGTGTTGCAGCCATGTTGCTATGCATGCCTATCTGGTGCCTCCCCATGCCTGGGCTCCCCGGGGCACCGGTCATGCTAGGGTTGACCATTCTTCGTGCAAATGCAGGACTGGGTGGAGTGTTGGTTGCCACTGTTCTGTGAAGCGCACGTGGACTTCCAGGCACCACGTGCACACCGGCGACGTTGACTTGTTGCCCAATGCCACCATCGGTCTGCGTGCTGGCAGGACTCATGCCATAGTCAGGACTGGCGTAGGTACTCATGGGGCTACCGCTGTGGGGAGCAGAATTCATGGAAGTGGAGACGTTTTGGTAACTGCTCTGCCCCGAAGGCTGGGAGAAGCTGTTGGATCTGAAGCTTGATTCCACGGACGGCTGTGTTGGGGTGGGGAGGCGCATGCTGTTCTCTTCCGAGGGGTAACTTCTGATGGACACCCTGCAAGGGGAAAAACGAAATCCAGTTTTAGCACTCCATAATTAATAGAATCAGCTGTCCTTGATGACAAATATTTCTGCAAGATTCACCCTGAAAAATCGAGGCCTAACTGCAGCTTTAGTCATGGGTGTTATCGAAGGCTCGCCTTGCAGCTAGCAGGAATCCCAGGCAGCTCTCTAAGGCGAGATATGCTTGGTATTGATAAGGATCCACAAGGAGAAATGTAATCACTCCACCCTTAATATGCCTCGAGTAGCAAAATAGCCCAGAGAGACCATAAATGAAATAAAAGAAAAATAACAGGAGTGAAGAAGATGGGATGTATGCTAAGAGGTTGCTAACCTATGGCTCAAGGAAGCATCATTTCTTATACAATTGTAATTTGTGATGAGTTGAATACATTTAATTTCATGGTCCACAATGCACACATTTTTTTCCTACACATTTAGAAGGGGGTGTAGGTGGCACTACTCTACTACCTTCGCTATTTCTAGTGCCACCTAGTCCAAACACCTAGAAGAGTCTGAGGCACTTGAGCAATGCTGATTTCTCAACAGGTGATGGAGGTGGAGATGCTTCCAGTAGCAAGCAAGCTTGGCACGGACATTTAAGGAAGCAACGAAAATTGGCCCACTGCCCCAAGGAGAGTAGTATAAACTAGAGTGAGGTAACACCTTACACTCTTGGGCCCCAATGTCACTGCACCACTTCAACCCCTGGTTAAATCCCTTCTAACATATATCTGCATGGCTGAGTTAGCAAAGAACCAAGCTAATGTGGTGTGCCTGATCACAAAAAGGCCTGGGCGTAAATTTCGAAGTTTCACTCAGTGGAATTCCGCTGAGTTATCTAAAAGCTCGGCAAGATTATGCCGCATTCTGTAGCGGAAGAACTCACGTATGTTGCACTGCTCGCGCTGACGTTTAGCGCCGGGAGCTTGTCCCACTCTGTCAAATCAGCACAAATGTGTCACATGGTGCGCTAAAGGGCGCTACTTGTTTGTGCGGCTGGAATAGATTTTCTACTCGAGTGGCAGCTTTCTCAAAGTGAGAGGGAGCGACCTGCCGTGACCGCCCGCGTTGAGAAATCTCACCGGGAAGAGATAGAGCACTCAATTTTCTCACTCATGCTCCCCAACTTAACGCTGCCAAACCGCACATGAGAAAAACCTTTGCCATGCGGTGGTTGGCAGAGTTTTTCCGGAAACTGTGTGCTCCAAGAGGAGCAATGGGTGGGCAAAACTCCACAAACTCCACTGGAGGAGCAAGGTTTACTGCCCACCACTAATCACAAATAGTGACACCCAAAAGACACTTGGCAGACGCCTATGAATGAGGATGTGAAGCAGGAGCGGCTCCTCCGTAATAGCGGAATAGCGTCGCCCCTTGCTCAGAGACAGGCAGTGACAAATAAAATTATAATAAAATAATGTTATTATCATTGTATTTGTCACTGTCTCTCTGACAGCCAGTGTCTCTCTGACAGCCATGGTGGGGATGGGCCGTAGAGAGTGGTGGGCACTGTGAAGTGCGCATGTCAGTTTGGCTGGCAGTCTTAGGACGGCCAAACCAACATGCACACTTACATTTCTTCAACACAGCTGTGTTACACAGCCTGGTAGAGAAATGGCACAGAGTACCTGTGCCAGAGGGAGCGTCAGACCAGCCCATTCAGGGCAATTCCAACACGACTCTCATGCTTGGTATAGTAGGAGAGCAGCGTCTGGATTGGAAGCTTGTGCTTTTTGTGCCTGAGTGACTGTCAGGAGGATGGGGAGCACATACGTGGCCAGCGCCTGGACTGGAGAAGAAGATACGTTTTTTGGGGGGGATACCCACCCCACCCTTTGCTCCTCCACTTTTGATTGCCAGCAGCCAACACTGATGCTAAGGAAGCTCTCTTCTGCATGTAGGAGCAGAAACGGTAAATGGTGAGGTTAAGTTCTGGTAGGACTATAATTCGGACATGAAAGGTGACATTCTACGTGTGGGGTGTCATAGGTCTTTTAAGCAAATGGCTGAAACAGCCATGTTAGTAATAATGTGGCTTTAAAAACCAAGGGGCATATATATGGAAAAGTGGCACATCATTCATGATGCGCCAATTTTCTAGCGCCCCATAGCGTTCCCCCAACGACACCATGTGTGTGCCATATTTACAGTACAGTGCACCATGGTGGTCGAGTCCACATTAGCGTCATAATTTATGGCGCTAATGTAGTGCTTTGCTGGATTTGCACTATACATTATGGCGCTAGTGCAGCAAAGCACTGGGAGGCCCATTGTTTTCAATGGGAGCGTCATCTTAATGCCTGCCCTAGGCACACGTTAATAATGACGCTAAAAATGGCGCAATGAAATCTAATTAATTTCACTGCACCATTTTTCTGGGCCTCCCTGTGTGGGAACGCGCCCTTGCATATATTATGCCTGGAGCAGGCATAGTGTAGCCCAAGGGTTTACAAAGTGGCGCATTGCCTGCATTGAGCCACTTTGTAATTATGGCGCGGGGAAAATGCCACCTTAATGCCACTTTTGCGTCAAAAGTGAATTACGCAAATGTGACGCAAGGTGCACTAGGGGCATTATAAATATGCCCCAAAGAGTTGTACTGATAGCAAGAGAGCTCAGAGATTATCCCTAGCACATCCCCTACCTGTGTGTGCATACCTCTCCATCTTAAAGGACGTATGGTGTGTCAGAAGGACGTCGCTCCCTGTCTTTGGATGGATGATTTCATGGATACCACGTAAATGCTTTTCTCTCCTTCATAAGACTATTGAGCGAGACGCTGAAGCTCTCCCAAAAGGACAGTGAAGCTTGACCGACAGACATGCTGGGTCATATGAAGAAAAGCCAAGGTGCACAGACAATAGGTGGATTACCCACAGTATTCAGTTTAAGAGCCAAAATACAATGGAGTGGAAGTAAGGTACAACACTACAAAGTTCAATGTTTCCAATACATTACTGAAAAAATATTGGGGACTTCAAGAAATATAGGAAGTGTCTTTATAAAAATATTTTTAGTATAAAAATTAGGGTAAATACCTTCTATAGGAGAAAAATAAACAAATTTGTTTTTTCCTATTATATTTTAGCCTATAAACGAAAACATATTTGTGCTGGAAAACAATGTGCAAATTGGCATTCGGTGAGAGAATTTCCCTCAAAAGTGGTACAATTCATTAATCCCGTAAATGGACAAATCAAAATATAGTTTAGTGACTTCATAAAGTCAGAAATATGAATTGTATAGATTTCAGAACATTCTATCCCTTCCCACAAATTAGTTTTTCTCTCTCTGCTGTCTCCTGATCACAATGTAGTTTTCACAACTTAATGTCCTTTCGCAGTGAAAATACACAATATACCAAGACCTCCTGACAGATCACATCTTTTTAGCTTCTGGCAGTAATAGAATCTTACTTCACTGACCACCTGAGGTCATCCTACATAACTATAAAACAAGCTACACTAGTAGCCCACAAAAAGTGGGGACCACCATCCTAGCTCTGAAAACCTCACACATTAACACTACAATCGAGACGCGCCTTTGAATGCCTAGCAGTGAAATGCACAGCTGATAACCAGTCATATGTCGCTATATCTATGGCAACAAGAGCTCCTGTCAATACATCACAGGCACTACATCTGGGGTCACTACATCAAAGGGGCCATTACACAGAGACTAGTCACAAGCATTGCTCCCATCACCTTTCATGTGTTTGTTGTAAAGTGCTAAGTGGCCATGTGTGTCCCAACAAGGGCCCCTTTTCACTGTGCCACAGGATTCAAGCTATACCTCACTGAGAAGGACTATCAAGGCAAAATTCAGTGGGGCTTGCTTGAGTTCCCTTTTAGAGGGTGTCTCACCTGGTAGTCCTGGATGGGACTGTTGCCACGAAGAGCGGTGTCAGTACTGGTTTGCGTAAGGTGGACCTCTGTCTAGAGAAGCACAGTGGAGACAAATCTTTGGGTTGGAAGACTGCCCAGAGGTATTGTCAGTAATGTAGGCTAATTGATATATATACACACATATATATATATCAAAAATGCCAGAAATTCCAAATATCCCTCTGCTCCTCATATATATAATTATCATAATTACAAATCAAATCTAAAGAGCTTTATCGTGGTCAGACCCAACGACATAATGGGGTACGATTATCTAAATTATGTGGCAAAGTTATCTAAATTATGTGTGAAAAGAGAGGAATTATGCAGCACATACTCTGGCCTTATTATGTTCTTCTAATTCAGTTAGAAAACGGTTGTGACATCTGGAAATTGTGTGGCAAATGAGGCAAATTCATAGTTATGTGGTAGACTCTACAGCCGCAGAATCACATACATCCAGTAACTCTCCATATTGTATATATTTTTAATCAACAATGTATTCATGTAAATGTAAACATTCTGTTTACGGTCAGTCCCCATTGTTAGCTGCACTTTAAAGAAAATACCTTCTCAAGCTAACTCCACCTAAATAAACAAGTAATATAAAAATGTTGTTTTCCCCCAGTGCACTGGCTCCCAATATTATTGCTCATTAGATATAGTGCCTGCGATGTAATTGCCTACTATGTAATAGTCTGCGACGCTGCAACCTTGATGTAATGAGTCCGCACCTGATAACTTCCTGTCAGTCATCACCTCTGCCATATACAGACACCCCTACACAATTACCTCTTTCTAGCTCATTTCCAATATCACTGTGAAGAACTCCAAAACCACAGCAAGAGTCTACTCATCCTTGGTGACTAACTACAGCACTGAAGTAACTCAGTCCCACACCTTGATTTTAAAGACTTCATGAATACAATGGGAAACCGCCAACACAAACACAACCCAACACACTCCGCAGCTCACACTCTAGGCTTATTACTCATCTTCAGCTTCCCAGCTACCAATCTTAGGGGCATATTTACAAGCCCTAGCGCCACCGGAGAGTCACTTTTTGTGGCGCTAACCACTGCTCCATATTTACAAGGAGGTGTAACGCCACTTTTTGTGATGTTTCGTCTCCTTGTAAATATGGGCCCCTCCGACGCAGTTTTCTACGTCAGAGGGGCATGCAATGGGTGTTGCAATGGGCTTTCCATTGCAACACCCATTGTTTTTGTCGCTGCCACATATTTACGAGAAATCGTAAATCTGTGGCAGTGCCAAAAACTAACACCACCCCGGGGTGGCGTTAGCATGGCAAAACCAGGAGGAATGCTTTTATATTCTCCTCGTTTTTTTACTTTTTCTATGTGTGCTGCATTCTCCAACATACATAAAAGAAGCTAAATGCCATGGATAATTGTTTATGTGCAGGAAGGTGTCCCTTCCTGCACGTAAGCAATCATTCCAAAATGACTCTTCGGTACTTCTATGTGTGGCTGCATTTTGTAGCACACACAGAAGTGCTAAATCGCCATTATAGATTTTTATGTGCAGGAAGGGACACCTTCCTGCACATAAACAATCTATCTCCTCACCGCAGACCCCCTTGCACCATGTGCAATGATGCCTGCGTTGGCTCCGGCAGCTTAGTTCAGTGCCGGTGCAGGAGGAAGCACAGGGGTGCAGCGTATTCCTGTAAATACGGGGTATCCATGAGTTTTAAAAGTGGTGCGGCTCAGCTGTGCTATTTTTGGCGCAGCACCGCGCTGCTCCACTTTGTCATAAATCTGGGCCTTAGTGTCTTCCGATCTACTGGTTAACCATGCTTTGCAAACTGTCCACACTGCCAGTCAGAAAATTCATAACAACCTCCCGCTATCCAAGCCCTTTAAATACATTGCTGCCAGAAATTCCAAATATCCTCCTACTCATCCCTAAACACCAAACCTAATCTTAATGAAAATATTATACAATGACAATAACAGACCAAAATGCCACACACCTTAGACATAATCTCCCCTTAAAAAGCATCAAGATCGCATTGCAAAACTCCAAACAAAACTGCTCGTTCTCACATAAACTAAAACTAAAAGAACTCATTGCAGAAAGCAAATAGAAGATATCAAACTTCCAAAGTAACAAACAACTGTGTAAGGGTCATTGCTACATCGACAAATAGAAAATCCAATCTGCAAAGAAAAATAATTGCAAAGAACACATTGACCAGGCAAAGAAGTGTATGAAGAATTGAGCACTCATAATAGTATCTCCACTACTTTGATACCATCTCAAGAAATTTGTGATGATCTCAATAACTACTTCGTCTAAAAGCATACAGATATCAGATAATCCCCTATTTTAATTCCAAAGCCAACGCATCCATTTTCCAACAACAACCTCACACTGTTCACAGACCCTTCAACTAATTTGAGCTCATTTCACAATGTTACATTTCTTTCTAACAATAGACCCACCTCTTCCTTAACTTTTTTGGCAAAAAATAATTGAATTACTAGTTAGGTCACAACTGAAAAACTGCCTAGAGCCAACCACTGATTCAGGCTACTGACTTGATTCAGACCAAACAGTTTTACAAACAACACCATCTAGAATTCTACCACTTGGGAAACCCCTGAGTATCTCACAGACTCAATGTACCGTCCAAGACTGAAAGACACCAGTGCTCCTACAAACACACCAACTCATCACCTACAAATGGTCAATAAATAGGCATGGCAGGAAACACCTGGCCAGAGTGAATAATCTCCCCCTGAATTGCAAAAATGCCTCTGCCTTCACCATTTCATGAGACAGGATTTGTATTTTTGGTACACTGTGAGTAACAAATCAATAAGTGCACAGCTTCAATAAAAGTCTCAAGCTTTTGTCCTTACCCGTCCATGCTGTGTATGGGGCTGCTGGTGGACAGCGGGCTTGGGGCGCTCACAGAGGTCCCATAGCCACCATTACTGAGGGGGGTCTCGTGGCTATACACGGCTTGTGCCAGCCTCTGCTGGGGTACGGCACCCCCTGATGTTGCTGTCCGTGCCACTGATTCAACATAGCTTCTCGGCTCTGTGGAGAGAGTAATGGAAAAGAGAATTCTAAATGTCACAGATTTTCTATCATTTTTCCAATGGAAGTGTCCCACTTTCAGATTTTGAGATGGGCAACCCACTGTCTGATGACCATGCATGTATTAAACCAATAACAGGTAAACCCTGAAAATGAGTCATGTGGACAGTCCATTGAAACTTAAATATTGGATGCAAAACATACTTTGAAAAACCTATTAAGGGTGGTTTTGATTCAGGCCCCCTCATCTTTGCCCAAATATGTTTTACTGTGTGCCTCCCAGCTGCCTCTCTTTAAAATGATACATCACTTGCTATTTAAACGGATACAGCTAAGTCATGTGAATTTAAGATTTAAGGTGGCATTTTTACTCAACTCTTTAATGGCACTACTTTAAATAATGTCAGAGGATGAAAGAGGGAGTAAATACAGAAAAACTAATATATAACTATAAAGTACCTTGCAGCTATCGCACAGCCCACTCGTGTAACCTACTGGTATGCTTATAAAAGAGATTTTCAAAACATTGTTTTTCAAGCATATCATTGAGAATTTGGGGCTGTATCACTAAAAGATCTCTCTCCCAAGGCCGGACTGATCGCATCAGACATTTACCCAGGAGGCTGGAAGAGTAGGGGGTGGTTTCTTACTGTGAGCCGGTTTTGTAGCAGTGCAGCAGTTTTAAAAGCACTGCAGAGTTCCTTGTATATCCAACAGTTGCCAGGCAACAACAAAAAGTTGCCAAGATAACTGTGGTAGATAATGTACCTTCTGGAGAGAGATCAGGGTTTTGTCTAGTGTCAGTTTTGACTCATCTAAGGTAGCGCAGAGGAGTAATGTGCCTGCTGCAAAGAACCGGTACTATGCAGATCATAGGACATTATTTTACATGACATGCTCTGTGGGATACTGCGTTTGTCACAGAGATCCTTGTGTTACTGTGCCGTTCATAAGTTACAATCAAGATCTAGCACAGTGAGCTATGTACCGCCATCAAAGAGCTGCATGCAGACTGGTTGGCAAAAAGTGGATAAACTGAGCAATGTCCCTGTGCTACATACAAACTGCACGGTACAGGTTGGAAAGTTATGGTTTTTCCCCCAGTCTTTGATTATCCTAATGTTACTAAAAATAAAAATATGTAGAAATAAATTATCAGTAAAGTCTATCCTAACCTCTGTGTTACATTCTGAATCCTGAGTTCAAGCTTCCCCAGACCAAGCACCCTTTAGCAATGCCACCAGTATGGATGACATGTGAATCCTACAGCTTAGAGTCCCCTTTGTCTTATGTAACATTTCCTATATAGTGATTTACATACATGATTAATTCACTGAGTCTGTATGTGTGTGTGATGTAAAGTGCTCCAAAACCCTACGCTGGTGAGAGAGGCGCTATAAAACATACGAAATACATGTCAGCGAGGGGCTATGGAGAGATAAGCGTCACTGTTAGAGGGTGATGGTGAGGGCATCATTGAAGAGCCCCAATAAAGACTGCAGTATCCTGGTGCACTGTAAGGTCTTCATTTAGTATGATTTAAAAACTAATACAATTGAATATATAATGACAAATTAATTGTAGAATGCACCGTTTTTGCCATTTTTTCCTAAATGTTCCTGGAGGGGGGAAGAACACCCCAAGCCCCATTGCAGTGGTGAGACTCGCTCGCTATGCACCCTATGTGGGCTGGGCTGACAAAATTTGCCAGCTTTGTGTTCCGAGTCTAAGGAATCTAGGACAATCCTACTTTCCTGTTCCAGCACTGCACAGGATGGTCTGGATAGCAATGCATGATGTGGGTATGTGTGTGACCCTGCAGGAACCACAGACCTATGCTACCTACAATAGGTGACTTTTCCCGCACACTGTGAGACCCTGCAAGAAGTGTCGGTATCCCACAGACCCAGGGAACTTTCCCATGTGCACAAAAATCGTTTACTAATAAACTGCACTATACACACTACTGACCACTTCACTTATACCGTTTCTAAGCGCTGAAAACAACAGGTGTCGGTTTTACCCAGTTTCATTGCGTTCAGTTTAGCAACAGTAGGATAAAAGGAAGGCTTGGCCTACAAGAACCACCAAAAACATAAGCCGGAGACAGTTGGGCATGCGCTGTGGCATGCAGCAACACCCGTCCTTGGTGTGAGGCAGCCATTAGCACGTGCCTACAACACATACAGGGCGTGCTCACACTAAACTGACGTCAGCACGTACGCACGCTGCTGCGTTACATCCCGTGGAACCACGTGCTACAGTCAAGTTTCCCCTCCCCAACCTCACCTTCTCCATCACACCGTCCTTACCCGCCCACCACACGTGCACACACTCGCACCCCTCTATCTGTAAACAGCCCCCGCCGTGCCCAGAGACAGCACACAGAGTCTGACAGAAACCCCCCAACATGCAGACTTGTTAGCTTTGAGTGTCGTCACACTATGGAACAGCACAAGCTGATAGCGTCAGAGCTCGGCGCTTAGTCAGTGGTTAATTTGTAAATAAAAACATGCCGGTGCCCAAAGCCCTCCACGGCGGCCCCGAGTCCTAAACGCTGTGCCCCCCACCAATTGGGGAGGCGCTCTGTCAGAGTATTCACACTTTTGACACGTTATTCTGAAGCTAAGCCATTTTTTATATTACAAAAAACAGCGTGTTACTATAAGTATTTTTTCTGCGCCTTTATCTTGATTCTAAATGGTCTTTCAGTGCCCCTTTATTATCTGCATTTGTAATTACACTTGCTTTACAGGTTAGTTATCCTTGTTATATGGTTGTTTCATGTTATCGTTTGCGTGTATCCTCGGGACTACCCGCCTGCTTTTTCATCTGTTTTATTGTGTTTGTCTAATTGTTCGTTGCTCGTATGAACACGTTCTTGGTATTGTTGGCACATTACAAATATCAAACAGACAAACCGCCCCTGTAGCGTCTCCTGTCACTGAGGGGAGGGTTGAAACGAGAGGCTCTTGGTAAAGTCCTGATACACCCACTTCGACTTTTTTACCAATAAATATCTCTTTTCTGAAATCAGATGCGTCCTTTGCTTTTGTGAGGCCTACGTGGTCACTGCTGCTCTTGAGACTTTGTCGGTGTTGTTGACCTACTGGGTGGTGTTTGAGATCCCTGAAGCTTGGGATCCCAGCCATGCCAGGTGGGTGCCACACACAGCGCGGATTCTGCCCAGGGGCACAAGACGCCTCCGCAGACCAGGGGCTGAGCAGTTCAGTACACCGAGGCCCCAATAGACGCATTCCCCTCCTCCTGGGAGTGCAGAGCGAGAGGTCGACCAATCAGAGGGCCGCTGGGGCTGGAGGATGCAGGACTTTACATACTTACAAGGAGGTAAGTTAAACCTCGCGCCAGCCCCTCAGAGACTCTCACAGCAGCATCCCTGTGTCCGGATTTATCGACCGTACACATGAGGCGCGAGGAGCTGGAACACGCATCCTTCCCTGTGCAGCCGCATCACGTCAATGGCAGACAGCTTTCCCATCACGTCAGTGACGTGGTAAACCCACATCACCTAAGTGATTTTACCACAAAGTAATAAACGTAGGCAAAAGAAATTTTGAGCTAAAGCCGGGTTTTTTTGTGCGCATCTCGGTGACATCTTTAAAGTCACCAAGGTCATAAGGACGGGGCGCTGCAGCTTCGCTTTCTTAAATTACTTTCCGTCATTTTGGAGGGTTTTGAGGAGAGTTTTTTTTTTTTTGGGGTGGGGGAGAGGGCACCATTCTTATGGTGTATACGAGGACACCTTGACGCCAGAGACCAACGTGGAAGTGAGTTCACGCGAGTACATGGCTGTGTGTTTCACTTTTATGCGACTGCACTGTCTACTAAAGCGCACGCACTTTACGAGGGATTTCTCGAGTTAGTGCATAAGCTGTAGAAAGTGCTTAAGTTGTGCTTGTGGTTTTCGGCGGGGAGCACCGGCACTTATTTTTCTGCCTCAAGCATTTGCTGCGAGCAAAAGGCACATATGGGAAACACAGAGGAAGAGAAAAACGAAACTCCAGAGCTCACGGTTTGCACCAGGCCATAACGTGTGCCACGTGCAATATGCACACATGCAGCTCTTTTTGCACACATGCACCTTTCAAATGATTTTGCGCATATAAGCAACAGCGTGGTGGGTATTGTCGGAGCGGCAACAAGTGCTGGTTTCCACTGGAGAGGAGAATCGCTCAGTGATCCAGGAATACTGAAACATATCTGCTTATGCCCTTGCCAACGCCAACAATTTATCACGTGCCAAACAGACACACAAACGTGTAAACGTTTATTTTTAATAGAGCGAGAGCTTTGTTGCTGTTCCTGTGAATGTTACGGGCGCAGCCACAGACGAAGTGGGCGCAGCTATCTTTGAACCTCCTTTGATAAGACCACCATGTGCGCCTTGGCACTGAAGGTACTCTGAACCCTCCACCACTCCCAGAGTCACTTCAAACATACGCCAGGAATATTTACTCCAGCTCTGACCTGTGACCTGGGCTGGGCTGAACATTCCATGGATGAACTCCAGCTCTAGAGGCCTAGAGGAGCATTGAACTCGATGTGGCCAAAAACTCGAGATCACTCCCATATTAAGGAAAATTATTCTCATACCTACCTGCTCTTAGGGTATTGAATAATCACTGTTTTGCTACTTTGTGTCTCTTTCCTGAAATGTTTAAAAAATACCATTGTCATCTTTTATATAAACAAATCAGATTTGCTTATCTATCTATGGGCCATATGTACGAACACTTTTTCCCATAGACACAGAATGGGTAAAAACCTTTCCTACATCTGGCCCTATGTCACCCTTATTATGAATACTGTTAATTCATTAAGCCAATCAAACAACCTGTTACAATGACTTTCTCAAGGCTTCTTGGCCAGTGGGCATCAGCCTTTGTGAAAGGTGAACGACAATAGTCCACACCAATGAGAAAGTGGAGGCAGGACATACTTATAGAGTATGCAATTATTAGCACGGATAAAAGAGACTACCGACAAATATACCTGGGAAGAAGTTTGGTTCTGCGCTTTGGCGCTCTTGCCTCCTTTCCCATTTTAGGTCAAAAGCAACCCCTACAGCGCTTGGTCACTCCATGTTTTGTAGCCGGCAAGGGTGCAAGAAATGTATTTTCTGATAATATAATGACAATATTTAAGCAAAATATAAATAAGCACTGCAGAGCAGGCCTGGAAAGAATGGCAATCTTAGTTCTGTGGATATTCTTGAATATTTTTTAATTTCAGCGTAAACCTAAGCTATCTGGTTCCACCTCCCTTTTCTCTTATTGCACCGTGGCGACGAAGGTCTTGTTTGTGTCTATGGTCATTCAGCAGCTTTACATGTTATCTACAAAGACAAACTCCTGCCAGGGTAAGCATTGTGGGTAGGCGACTGAAAAAAAACACCAACACTGCAGTTTGTGTTATGATTAGGGGTCAGCAAAGTATTCCGTTCTGCCAGAGAAATTGTTGGAATTTTGGTGACTTCAAGTTACTCTTGTGACACGGAGTTTCGGCCAAATTCTGCCTTTTGCCAAGTTGCAGAACTTTTTCTTGAACGTGGCTTCAGAATAGTAAGTTGGTAAGTGCAAGTGAGAATTGGGGCCCAATAGAGCAATTTCCAGCCGCCAGGAGGGCATCAGATGAGATTTTTCTAACATGGGCAGTCGTGTCCATTCATGGTCAGGAGGCTGATGCTCAAGTAGAAAATCTACTCGAGCAGCAGCAAAATCAACTCAAGCATCTGCGCCCTCTGGCACGTCGCCTGGTGCCATTCACACTGATTTTCAGTGCAGAACACTGTCCCAGCGCTAAATCACTGGAAATTAGGTTTAAAGTTTTAAGGTAGTTCAGCAGCTTAATTCGACTTTGATGGGTGACACAGAGAAACAATATTAAGTCCATGAAGCCAGTGAAGCAATGAAACTGAATATTTGAATGTAAATATAAGCAGATAAGCCCGAACATCTTAGCTTTCAAATTTACTGTGCTTTGAGGAAAAACAAAAACTGAAACTTCTCTTTTGCTCTAGTTCAGGGTTCTGCAAAGTCGGTCCTGGAGAGCCGGTCCATGCCAGATTTTTAGCATATCCACATTTAGAAAAATGTAGATTTCTGAAACATCTTTTTTCTAAATGTGGATATGCTAAAAATCTGACATGGACCCGGCTCTCCAGGACCGACTTTGCAGAACCCTGCTCTAGTTTTAGGGATAAATAACTTAATGAGCTCAGTCAGCCAGCCTGCATTTGGGTGGATTAGTATTTTTCTCTCTATAACATTTTTATGGAAAGACCTTTATTAAGGTACACAATGTGCCTCCAATTAAGGTACACAATGTGCCTCCAAAATAATAGCTATGTCCTACAGTTATCAACCACTAGATTTCTCAAATTATATTCTCAGTATTTAAGGTAAGACCAAAAAATCAACACCACACCTAAAAAAATAAACAACCGCCACTGCAATGGGACCCTAACCTCCCAAACCTAGAATGATCTTCTGCTATACAATGGAGGGTACCCTTATTGTTACTGAGGAAATATCTCCAAACACTTCTCTTGTTCCTTCATCTTCCTCAATCTCAAACACCGCTGCGTACAATAAATAGTCCTGGAAACAAACTGTACTATAAGCATTCTCTGCTCTTCCAACGTGATCTTCCACCATACCACGAGATTCCACTCACTACCTCTGACCTTCAGGAAAGATGTCTTCCTCAATGTAAAACTCCTCTGCTCATGATGAATACTCCTGGATACTTGCGAAGTTATTGTTTTGTATGCATTCGCTGATAAAATCTTATCACCCTGTGATGTGTAACTACTTACACACAACACTCTTGGAACTATAATGCCAAGTGCCGAGATTCACCTCAAGATTAGGTTTATACTACAAAAATACTCAAAAGAAGAAACCAACAAAATCCATTCGAGCAAGAGCTTGACCCCACGATGTTTCTAAAAACAAGATGTCCATGAATTCTGGGATGTATGCCATCAATATATGCAGGTGTATGTTCTCAAGGCCCTTGGTGTATGACACCTTGGATATTTCCAGTCTCTGCTGGTTCTCAGACTTCCTATAAAACTCCAGCTGCTTTTCTCTCCTTTGACTTTTGGACTACATTATGTCATGTGTATGTAGCTGAACTTCTGCACTTAGGGTCTGCTTATTCTCACCACACAAGTGCGACAGACAGACCTCTCGCCACCCTCAAAGCCCTTGAGAAGGTCCAGGAGGCTCGCATGCAAAAACGTATCCCCGTGCTGATTCCAGACACGATCGCCTTTAGTGATCCAAGGAAGAAATTGGTGTGATTGCGGCAATATATCTGTTATCTGTGGAAATCACAAAATCACAAAAGACCTAGAAGATTGACACAGAGGAAGTAAAGTGGCTGGTGTGGCTGCCAGGTAAAGGTGAGTGTTCCAGTTTAGGAAGGACAGAGCATTGAGGACATAAACAAGACTTGACCACTTTCTCAAATGCCGGATAAATGGCGCTGAAGAATTGCCCCTTAACAAGCATCTGAAAGGCAGAAGAATTAGCAGAGCGAAAGGAATATGGATGTGGAAGAAACAAAAGTCATCTTGTTGGTCTCAAAACACCCACCTGTGTCAGTCTGGATCCTGTGAATGTTCAAGTCATGCTGACATTGCCACTTGTAGTGGGTGAATTTTTCAATTTTCCCCACAAAGTTGGCAAATTTGCACTTTGCAAAAGTTGCAAAGTTGTGTAAATATTGCATTCTCATGTTACAAGTAGGGGTTTGTACTGTTTTTTTAAAACCTCAGTTACGCAACATTGCTTCCTTAAAATTTAAGCTCAGCAAACTTCGATAATTGTCCACAGTTTCCCAGGTGTAAGGGTCTGCTTAACACAATTGATGGTGGATGATAGTCACAATTTAGCACACCACCTTGCAATCCGTAGCTGAAGTCACTAATGTTCATTTTAAGCCTTGTTTTATAAACAGGACAAGTCAGAATAAAATGCTTTGGCAGTTCATTTGTGATCAATTATTTGTGTATGGTGAAGGCTAGACTTGAAGTATTTACCACAAAAATTCCCTCAAACCAGCAACCAAGAAAACTACAGATGACCACAAGCAAAGGGTTTAATGTTTCAGTAGACAAGAAACCAACCTCTGACGCTTGTTCAGAGACTAGACAAACTAAGGGGCATATTTATACCCTGTTTCCGCTGAATTAGCATCATTTTTGTTTACGATAGTTCAGCGCACTTAAGTCCATATTTATATTTTGGCGCTATACATGTCTAGCACCAAAATATTGGTGTTAAAGTCATTTTTTGCCTGTGGAAAACTACCTTGCGCCAATGAGATGCAAGGTAGGTATTCCCAGGCTAAAAATGACTCAAAGGCCCTAGCGCCTCATTTATCCTTTCATGCAAAAATAGTGCACAGGAGGGAGGCGGGCCTAAATAATGGCGCTAAGATGCTTACTGCCATTATTTAACGCCTGGGTCAGGGCAGACGTTAGGGGACCTGTGGGCCCATTTCCATGGTGGAACACCATGGAATAAGGCCACAGGTGCCCTCCCCAGGCCCCAGGGACACCCCCACCCACATCAAAGGGGCAGCGGAGGATGGGGGACCCCATCCCAGGTAAGTACAGGTAAGTAGAGGTAAGTATTTATCCTTTTTTTAAAGTGCTCTAGGGGGGCCTAACTTGGGCCCCCCTACATGGCACTGTGTCCAATGGCCATTGGGCTGGATGGCATGACTCCTGTCTTTACTTAGACAGGAGTCATGTCCATGGGGGTTGTGTGTCTAACAATGGCACTAGTCAGGTTAGAGTCATTATTTTGTTTCACGCACAACCTCCAGTTTTCCCTACGCCTCCCCCACCCGGTTAGCGTCATGTATTTTGACGCTAACCGGGCCTTAGCACCAGCTTGTGCCATTCCTTAAGTATGGGGCCCGGCTGATGCTCTGGAATGGCGCTAGCCGATGCTATACTTTTGACGCAAACCTGTGCTAACGCATACATCTGGGCCCAAATGTGTCAAAATAAAAGAACATCATACCTTCAACAGTTGCCACCACGGTATCCCTGTCTATATCTGAGGAAACGAAGAAAAGGAAGGCGAGAAAATGAAATATGGTGTGAAAGGGAAGAGAGATGGCAAAGTGTGGGAGTGGGAAATGCGGGAAAAGAGAGAGAAAGTTAGACATCATTGCCCAAAACATACACTGTTCATAGCTTAGGATCACTGGCAAGTTTAACCCATTTATAAGGCTTAAAGAAGCAAAGACAGAGAAAGAACTGAGAGGCGTGTGCCTTAGAAATAGCCTTAAGGTAAGAAGAATGGGGAAACACGATATGGAGGAGTGAAGGGCTATTTTTAGTTTACAACAATAAAACAATGTTGAGATATTTATGGTACTATAGTATTCAATGGGAAGGCTTGATAAAAGCACCTAAATCGAATTCCTGTATGAAAAAAAGTGAATGTCCCTTTCAAACTGTATGTTCAAAACGTTACTCTGTGGGAGGAGACAAAATGCATACCGGTTTCTAAATAAACTTAACAAGTGAACAATAAAATCTGACAATCAGTTTGAACGTTGTGGTGTTTTGAAAAGATGTTTTATGTTGAAGTATTGCTTTGAAGTGTTGCTTTCGTCTTAGGTGCAAATGCTTGTGATAACAGCAATAAAAATAACAAATAGGTTCACATTTTCAAGTGATGAAGAAAGGTTTCTTGTAAAATGTTTCAGCCACAACCACACAGGGACACTCGGCCAAGAGGTACAAAAGCAGACACATAGAGAAAAACAGATGCAGAAAGTATTACAGAGAATCCTCCTCTTCACAATTCAAACAGAATCTGAAGAACTTTAAACCAACATGATGCAGTTATCAGAATGCGCCCTATTAAGGTTCTTTCTCACTATGACCGGGGGTCAAACGTAGCTCTTGTGTAAGGAGCTGGAGTACATTCCACAATGTCCTTCAGGAGAGATCTCCAAACTACAGAATAACAAACCACAGCACTTCAGGGCCACTGACAAGTATTTCAACTTGTTCTCCTTGAAAAAGTGATTATATTGATGAACATCTATGGGCTTCCTTGAGTAGTCCTAAACTTTAGAATCATGTCACCAATATGACCCCATGCGTGCCTGGTCCTGACGCGTAAGGAAAACACAGAGTGGACTGTAACAACTGATAGGTTTAAGCATAAAATGTCTGGTGGTAGTATGTAATGCCAGAGAACATGCATATGTAGCATATGTGTCAGGAAGTGGATCTGATGTCAGGGAACTGTAGATGGAGACAGTATCTTAGTACAGTGACGAGAACACAACACTCGGCAGAGCGATACTAATAACATCCAAATCCACTGGACACTAGTTACTGTCAACACAGCAATATTTATCCTGATGTCACCAGACTGCCAAACGGATCAACAAGAGCATTGATTCAGCACGAAATGGAGAGTTTGCTCAGAAAAACCAAAGGACCTTGCCTTAAAAATTGCATAAATCATTAGTGAACATTCTTTAGAGTGATGGCAACTTCTTATCACCCAAGGATTCCAATGCTAGGACAGTGGAAGCCTGAAGCAGAATGTATTTCATCCTATGCAGTCAAAGCACTGAAACAGACCACCGTGTTGGCACCATGATATGGGGAACAGGGCAGATTAGCCTAGTGTAATCCCTGAAAACCTCATACAGCCACTGTTTTATGATGTGAGGCAGCCACTTGGTCATCTGTTCCTTCTTCTTAAAGTTGATAGATTCAGACTGATGCGTGTGGCATAGAATCTGGCCTTTACCTTAACAAAATCAGTAACTCTCAGCAGGTAGCAACTCCTATGACGTGACTTTTCCACACAGCAGATCTTTAATGGTTTTAATTGGGTAGGTCAGTCAGTGTTTGCTAATTGTTATTCAATCACTTCAACCATTGGAGTGGTTTGGATTCTTCCCTCCTCTATCCCTCCATTACTCTAGTCAATCCAACTAACAAATTCACATATCCTCTGCTCAAAGTAACTCATAATAATACTAAAACGGTACTCATATTTCCCCATGATAATCAATCACTAATTCCTCTTGGGTTCCGGAGTAGTGTGCTACTCGCCGAAAAGCACTTTGTCGCCTCGTCAGGGGTAGTAAGCACTATAGAAATATATTCACAATTACAATCATGAATCCTCATGATCATTCACACAACATTTCAGCTGTATCTATGTGCTTGCTCATAAAAGGCAAAGTTAGTTTCTCATACTTTGGAATCTGTGGTATGCAGAGCCATGAATGTCTAAACATGAGCCAAGGACAGGAGTCAGATGGTGAGAGGGAGTAAACACAGCACACGAGGCGAGCATTTTTCAAAGTACTCCTGAACTAGCGGTCATGACTTAGGACGGGGAGTTCCGGAGCAGGACCTTGTCCATGGAAAGGCGTCTGGATGAGTGCAGCAGCCTCAAGCTGAAGCAGCAGAGTCCATAACTTCAGAAAAAGACTGCCACAAACAGAGGAAGCCAGTATCACTGACAAGACCAAGTTTACAAGTAGAGACAATAGACTGTGCCTGTAAGCAGTAAGGGCCATATGTACGAAAGCTTTTTCCCATAGACACAGAATGGGTAAAATCCTTTCGTACATCTGGCCCTTAATGTCTGCACTAGAAGGGCTTGGTAGTTTTGTTGTCTCTTTCTATGTTACCACAGCATCAGTGCTGCAAAGGGGCTGAAAGGTGACAGACGTAAAATAATAAGAACTCAAAAAAAATAAAAGGAAACTAAATTGTATTGCTGACATTCTGTGGAAGGGTAATCGCCAATAAAACAGGAGCTGCAATTTTTACATTCTATCTCAGCCTGAGAGGCTGGGCCACAGTCAATGTTTGTTAGAAGTTGCTCAGAAGATTTTAAAACCAGATTATGAACAGGTCTGCCTTATTGAGAATACATGCCTGAGCTGACACACAGGTAGGAATGTCTTTGTACAAGCAGTGGCGACTAGCTGTAGAAGTAGCCTTTGAGAGATTGATTGTTCTGCATTAAGTTATTGGGCGGTGCCGACCGTTCTTAGCTGGTAGAGCAAATTTTTGATTAATTCCGATAATGAACAAGACTCAACAAGGGAACCCCCAACTCTCTACAGCACCATCTCTGATCTTCGAAAGGGATGACCCTCCTTTTGGCAACACACAAGGCAACACCCTGTTTGACCTCAAATGCTAATGGGAAATCAGACAGAAATCTGTCAGTATGAATTCATCATAATAAAAAGATTGCTTGGGTGTTGTAACTTAACTTTCGCAAACAGGTTTCCAAACAGAGACGGTGACAGGTGAGTGGTAAGAAGGTATTTTCACTGAACTATAATCCTCCAACATTGTTATCAATATCTGTTTCTGAGTTTTGAGTTTTTCCTATAACGATGAAGGGAATATTCTTAGTGTCAGTATGTGGAAAAGGTTTATACTAAAGCATCCAAGGAGATCTGGTTATGCTCCGTTCGAGTAATGTCTTTCTAGTGCCTGTGCACTGAAATCTTCCCTTCAGCCATGAATGTTAGGGGAATCTCTGCACAAATAAATCCACCAATTTTGGTGCTGCTAGCAAAGGGAAGGAAAAACCCTCATTAAAGCACAACCTATGGGACTAGGGGTATATTTACAAGCCCTTAGCGCCTCCTTGCATCGCCCTAGCGTCATTTTTTTTATGCTAAGGCGGCCTCGAGGAGGCCTTTTCCCCACACCAGTTTTACAAAGTGGTGCAATGCTTGCATTGCGCCACTTTGTAACCCCCTGCACCACATTATGCCTGTGCCTGTCATGATGTATGCAAGGGTGGTTGTTCCAACGCAGGGAGGCCCAAAAAAGTGGCAGAGTGAAATTTACAACATTTCACTGTGTCTTTTTTTCAGTCATTTTTAACGCCTGCTCAGAGCACGCGTTAAAATGAAACACCCATATTAACCTATGGGCCTCCCTGTGCTTTCCTGCACTAGCATCAACATTTTTGACACTAGTGCAGCAAGGCACCACAATAACGTGCCAAAAGTGTTGACGCTATTGTAAATACAGCGCAAACATGGTGTCATTAGGTGGAAGTAGGGGGACGTGAGAAAAGTGGCGCATCAGGAGCAATGAGCCACTTTCTTGTAAATATACCCTTAAGTGTTCCAACAGGATGGGCAAACATTACTGAATGCCTTTCGTGACCGACGTGCCCTCTGTTTACACTGTAAATACACCTGCATTTCTGTATATTCCCCTCTGTTGGCTTGGTTTGCTCTCTGCAGTGTGCAATGGTCTGCTGCCATTTAGGGCTAGGGTCAGATTTTATAAATACCCCTGAAGAAATACAGTGAAACCAACAGGGCTTCAGTGTGGTGTAAAGAGGAAGCTGGCCATCATAAGTCCATCCACCAACATGGATAGAACCAAACTAAAATGAGGTTTCACTTAATGAGGAGCATCTCAGACACATTTATAGATAGAGGATGAAACTGTTCTCAATATTCCCTAATGTAACCATCTGTGGGCATAAGTGCTAGTAGCCATCCTCACAACGGGGAATAAGAAAAGCACATTGGCATCTCTGGCAACCCCTGCACTGGGCTACCTGCTAACTGCAGTCAGAATTGGGACAAATCAAATCGGATCAATGTCAAGTGAATTAAACAGCTATACCTGATCAGAAAAAATGTATAATCCCAGAAGCTGATGATGGCTCAGATGATACTGGAAAAACTGATATCACTTCTGCTCTGTAGAAGATTACACAATCGACTAACCTACCAATTCTACTTGACTTTTGCATTGGAATGTGTTCTGGTGCCAACTCAAGGAATGTGAAAACTGAGGAGTATCCGGTCAAGATTCTATGGCTCCGCGCCATGGCCGGGTGGTATTAGAGCACAGCCCAAGACGTGTTTTCCTGCCCCTAGGCCAAGACATGGCTGGAAACTCCGATGAGATGCTGAAGGGCAAAAAGGTAATACAACAGCCTGTATTTCATTTGGGTTATTGTTTTTTTTTTTTTTTTTTTATCCAGAGCAATGTGCTCCCTCTGCACTCAAAGCAAATTTATTTCATTTCTTGTAAATTGTATTACACACTTTAACCAGTTGCTTTTATACAAAATAACACGTTTTATAATTCAGAAATGTTACCCTCTCCTATCCAGTGTACAAGCCACTTTATGGCACTTTTTATTCAGTTGTTTGCACCACATGACAACTGCACAAGCTCCCAGGTTGTGAAATGCACTTGCCTTTACAATATAATGCTCTCCTCCTATGGCAATGTGATTCAAGGACTCTCTGTATACACAGCAACCACCGTTCAACCAGTAACTCATGCCTATGACAACCTCGTAGCACTATATTACTATTTACCAAAAACTTTAAGCAGTTCCTTGTATACCTTACTGCATCGTCAGTAACTTTTACAAACAAAACTAAACAATGAATTAGTTTCTCCTGGATGCCTTTGAGCCAGTATGTTCTACATCCTCAAACACCTTCATGTAATTACTTTTACCGCATGCAACATCTTTAAAGCAGTTCAAATGACAGCCCCTGCCAGCTTCACTCTGTAACTTTTATGCCATACAAATCAGGCAACAACATTTAACCATTACTCTCTGGTCCTCGGGATAACTTGATTCTGTCACTCCTGAATCCTATGACAACATTTAACCAACTTTTCTATACCTCAGGCCACCTTGTAATCGGCATGACGGCTTTTAACCAGTTCCTTCAACAACCTATAACAACTTTTAACCAGTTCCTTCTGTACTCCATGCCAACTTTTAGACTCCATGACAGTTTGTAACCAGTTTCTTCAACATCCTATGACAACCCTTAACCAGTTCCTTCAGCAACCTATGAACAACTGTTAACCACTCTCTTCTACAATCTATGCAAATTGTAACTATTTTGGATACTCCAGGCTACCATTTAACAAGGTACTTTTGCATACGGATTCTTTTTAGTATGATTTGATAAACGGATTTGACTTTTTGGAGTTGATTACCTTATACACAGTAATTTCAAAATCTTCTTTGCACAAAATTGCCACATTTACATTTCATGCCTGGCTGTTACTGAAATACTTTGACCATCCCCCCCTCCCGCACCCTACCCTTTTAGCATTTTCATTTGTACATCAATGTACATAAATATATACAATACCGTAATACATGGAGAATGGTCATATTGGACAGTAGAGCAATAGTGTCTGAAGACAAATAGAAGAGAAAGGCAAGTTTTCAGAAGAAAATTGTAAGAGTTTGTGAAACTGAAGGACAGGCAGAAGAAGGTTGAGAAGAAGTTGTAAAATTTAAGTACAGAGGGAAACTGTAAAGAAAATATTTCAAAATGAAAGCTAGGCAGAAGAAAGATAAGGCGAAGTTGTAACACTGAAGAACTGAGTGGGAAAATTACAGGAAAATATTTGAAACTGAAGGATGATAGAAGAAAGTTGATGTCCAGTTGTACCATCGAAGAACAGGGAGGGACATTTATAAGGAAATATTTCAAACTGAAAAAAATAGAAGACAGGTGGAAAGAAATGGCAAGAGAAAAGCCTTTGGAAGACAAAGCGGAGAATTTGTGACACTGACAGGAAGAACGACGACACTTACAAAGAAGCTGGCACCGGACACAAGAAAGTCAAAGGTCCAGTAGAAAACTGAATGACCGAAGAGGAGGCCGAAAAGTTCTGTATTCTTCAAGAAGCGACATCGACATTTAATTGATGTTGAAGTCGCACAGTGCCGGGAAGCCAGTCCCACAATTGACTACTCACCTCCTGTTTGCTGCAGAAGAATATCTGCTGGGTTATGGGGCTTGAGACCCAGCGCCGACAGAGGCGTTTTAGCCAAGCCTGGGGGAGAGCGCACTACCAGTAAGGAAAAAAAAAAAAGAACATTTTAGATTCCAAAACAAGAAGCCCCTCCCTATGAAATCTATGGGCGGCATTAACTTAAAAAGACAATTTATCAAAATGACCACAGAAAGTTTTCAGTACCAAAAGAATTCTCACAAGAGCAAAGAGAACTCTGGGGATCCTTAGTGACATACAACCAATGATTACATCAAATGTATACAGCAGTAAGAGGAAGAACATAGGGAGGAAAGTGTTTGACAGGATTGCAAACAGCAGGTAAATCAGTGAAGATAAGGTAGGTAGTAAATGCAAAAGATGAACAAAGATAAGATCAATTTTTTGCAAAGCCTTGTCATCAAACGACTGCAAGAGGAGATAACTTAGGGTAAAGAAGGAATTGTTGTTCCCATCCATGTTAGTGGCTGTTAGAAATATGGCTGTGTACAAATATGATTGTTAGAACAATGGGTGCATTAATAGGCTTCTTTCTTTTATATTTTGTAGCACATAACAATTCCATCCCTATCTTTTAAAAAGATAATCTCTTGCTATCTTTATAGAGCACACCGGCCCCTGAGCTTCAGATCCACTTCAAACATCAGTGCCAAGGTGAATTAGAACTTTATTGAATCTATTAAAGTTGAATTGACATTTTTTAGAATATTTCAGACCTAATCTATTGGACCACATGAACACAAAATGTACATTATAGGATTTGATGATAGGACAAAAAGAGCAAGCTTATTCTGTTCACAAAGGCTATTGCTATTTTTACACATTAGTTATTTATTCATTCATTTTGTATTTTAATGTAGTGGCATAGTGTCTCATTATTGTCACTACATATAGCTGAGAAAGGAACAAAGGGACTGATTTAGAGATGGTGGATGGGTTGCTCAGTCACAAACATGCCAAATATCCTGTCTGCAGTATTTCAAGTCTACTACATCCTATGGCTCTCCCGTTACGGTGGACAGGGTATCTGTCTAATCTGTCCATCAAACTCTAAATCAGGCCCAACTGTTTTGCTCGAAGGAATATGTAAGGTTGCTTGGAAGTGGAATGTACCAACCCTCCAGTATTCTTTGTCCACTGCTCTATTGGGCTTTTGGGTGACCATTAAACTGTAGACCCTTTGTTTTCTCAGACAACATTATTTGCCTGGGTGATCCTGATAATCAGTATGGTCCAGATCATCTGGTCTACTGACCAAGAAGAAAGGGTTTTTCGATTATGACTCATGATGGTGATTCAAAGACTCTACTGAACTCTAAGGGATAAACTGGTCCTGTCCCGCTCAAGCAGGTCAGATCAAACAGTGCAGGGACAGGAGTGGGTGACCAGCCAAGCAGCACCTCTCTCTGTGTCTTCCTGAAATTGGGATAGTGTGGGATAGTGCCTCTTTCTTAAGACTATTTTATGGGTTAAACATCAAACAATTGTATTTGATCAGGTCTTGCCTATTTATGAGGCCAAACCTCAAACCCTTTTCCATGGTCTCATCATTCATCAGTTCTGGCGATGACACTGTGATCCAAGGTCCACTATGTATCGCAAGGAACTTATAAGTCCCCATTTTCCTACCAGCCTGTTTGCTTCTCTCTGAATAGACAAGCACATTAGTATTTTTTCAGTCAGTACAGCAGAGTTGAAAAGTGTCATTCTTATGTGATTTGTACGGAGACCCCAGGTCCAAACCTCTTGCAGCGCTGACTCGGCATCTTACCACATCTTTGCGGTCCACACTTTCACACTGTGAGTGTGCAGACAAGTCCAGAGAGCAGGCAGTGGGTGGACCCTGCAAAGGGCATCCAACAGACGCGGACACATGCAGTGAACACCCACTTGTTACTTGGCTCCTTGGGGAATCACTGCTTGTTTCTTCTCCTGACTGACAGATTCCACTGAAGCCCACACACAGCTGCCGGAGGAGGAAGATGGAGGGAAGGAGGAGGAAGGGCCCAGCTTGCAATTCAGATTTTTTTTTGTGTGCTGACTTGTACCGCAGGCTCGTGCCCTGGCATCTCTCAGGGTGCAGCCACTGGCTGGGCGGGGTGTTCAGTGCAAAGTATTTCTGAGAAAGCAAACTACATCAAACTCCACAAGTGGATTCTCTCTTGTCACGAGTGTTTGACCAGCTAATACCAGACAGTGGAGGTTTCACAAGTCAGAAGAGCCTTGCCATGGACTAGTGGCAGACAAAGGAATGTACTGTCAGAGATTACCCCCTTCATAGCAAGAACTTTACTCAGAAATTTCTACCATCCTTTTAGACACATTAGTTTACTTCTTTCATAGTTGCTCCTGGCCTGAACTCTATGCAATGACAATCCTCTCTGATGTTTGGCCATGCATGTCATTTATGGGTCGCAGGGGGCCACAACTGCAACCCCTGCCTTTGCAACCCCTGGCCTGAGAGGGGGCAAAATCAGCACCTGGAACATAGGGGCAGCTCGTCCAGGACATCTGTAGGGGCTCCATTTTCCTGGTTTTCTGTCAATAATTTTTTAATTACACAACTAATGATTACTACTATTCACAATTAGTGTAATAAAAATGGAGTACAATTAGCTGGAATGTGACACTATCTGGCAGCTAAGGTAAACACAAGTTATTTTAAATGTATGATGTGTGCATGCTTTTGGATGGCTGTGTTTATGTGAGAGTGTGTGTGAAGGTGCATGTGTGTGAGTCAAAGTCAAGGTGACATGGCATGCGATGTCCTTTCCGCTGCCCCTGGCATTTTTTGGTGAATTGATGCCCATGTGTTTGGCCCTAACCAATCAGCTGCTGAAGGAGTGCAAGTGCTGAAAAAAACAGCAGCCACCAGCCACGTCATCAGATGGAGACCTGGCCAGAAACTAGAAGGCGGAATTGCCCGAGAAACAGGGGACATCAGTGGATTGAATCTATCAATGGGGGCCAAGTAAAACCTAAGGGAGGGAGGTGACCTGCGGTGCAGTTTTCATAATGAATGCATCGCATCTCCCTGTGAGAACAGGCTCATTTGATTATCCAGATGAGTAGAATGGATTTTAAAGCCCAAGAAAATAGTAGGTGTCCTAGAGTTGTTAAAAGGCAAGCACACTGCTTTAGTTGGTCAATGCCATTTCTCTTCTGGGAAGGGGAATCGCTGACCTACAATAAATGGTTAGTTTTTTTGGGGGGGAATTCAAAGTTGAGAAAGGCAAAGGTAGATTTATTTTCAGTTAGAGCCTTCTCACGATGATGCAACGCACTTTTTGGGGGGTTCAATGAGAATAAATATTGAGAACATGTGTCAGGTGCCCTCAACTGGAAGGCATCTTGCTTTTATGCCATTCAAGCACTTCTAAGCCAGGCATGGACACTTTTACTCTTATCTCTTAAAAATAAATGTTAAGGAGGCGGTTAGAAAGCTACAAATCCTACCCGCTGATTGGCCAGCTGCTTTCATTTCACCTAAACTCGCGATTCGTTGTTACCAGAGTAGTCAGTAATCTATAGAACTTACATTTTCAGAAAATATCCCATATTTCACAAGGGACTTTCTGGTTAGGTCCAGCCGACCTCTTATAACAGCCGTATATTTGAATCTTCTGCGATGTCTGCGTGCAATGCTTCTCGATATAAAAGCACTTCGAAGACTCATCTGGGACAGTAAGCACTAGATAAATACAATTACGACCCAATACAATAAGGTTTTCTCCACTTTGCACTGAAACACAGTGTGCCAACCAAGAGGACTCCTTCCCACAGTCAGGGCATTTGCAACCCTGAGAGGAAATCAATCAGTCACAACCAATTGATCACCTGGGTGACTATGCAGCCTGCCCCATGAACCCACCACCATCTGAAGGGGTTACATCGACATTAGAAAGTGAGCAGGAGGGAAGAGAAGGTGAAAGCAAAAAGCAGCAAGCGTGAACAGCGACATTTTACTCTAAAATAACTACATTTCATCAGTCCTAAGATGTCTTATGCAAATGCTAAAGTCATCTCTCTGCCTTTCCCAATGTTGGGAAGATATAGGAATGGACTGCTGGGGTTTGGATCGTCCTACATCATCATAAGATGTAGGGAAACAATGTACTGCTTCAGCTTGGATGATCCTAATTCATCAAAAAGATGCAATGAATTGTCCTTTATTGTGAATTCTCTCATAGCGAAGGGTCAACCCTACACCCATAGAAAGTCTAAGTAGATTTGACCCTGCATCAAGTCAGTGAGGCTTTCTTACAATAACAATTTCTCAAGAAGAAAAAAATGCAATTTAAGACCCTGGTCGTAATCAGGCCCTTTCTGTCTGAACAAGCAACAATTAATGGCCTGATTTAGAGTTTTGCGGCTGGGTTTACACCATCACAAACATGACAGATATCCCGTCCACCGTACTATGATTGCATAATATCCTATGGAGATCGTAATACGGTGAACATGATATCCATCATGTTTGCGACGGAGTAACCCGTCTGCCAATTCCTAAATCAGGTTCTAAGTCTCAAATTTAACGTTGCATGAGTCTTTCCACTGGCATTTGTAAAGTGTTGCTGTTATTAGGGGCCTGCTGAGGGATTACCTAGAAACATTCTTGACAACTAGTAAATTTGCTGTGTTGAAGAGTATCAGACTACTTTTTTCGTTATGAGTCTGTAGACGTGATTTGATTTTTACAGACGCAAGTAGTATGACTTTTTCTACAAATAGTATGTGAAAAATAAAGTTGTGGCTTTCTTGGTCTGTGAAGATTCACAGAAAATGAATGCAAAGGTTGTTTTTTTCTTTAAACAATGTAGTCGACATGATCTTTATAGGAAATACCTAGAAAAACTGTTTCCACAAGCTGCAAAATAGCCTAATTTATATAAATTTGACAAATGTTTGTTTAGTGCACACCTGAAAGGTTATGTACACAATGTACATTTCTGTAGCAAAAACAAACATTTCTGTAGGTTTTTTGTATGAAGGTGATGGGGCTTACACATTTCACTACATGTTGTTAGAAGCTAATTTAGCAAATAACACATTCTGCACATTAGAAAAAACATCTTCCCTTTGGGGAACTCCCTTTCCTTAACCCTATGTGCAATATGATGTCATATTCATTCCTTCCACTATAGAAATTTAGGGCCTGATTTAGAACTCGGCGGACGAGTTACCCCGTCACAACGGTGACGGATATTCCATCCGCCAAAATCTAAATCCCATCATAGCCTCAGGATATCCGTCCCCGTTGTCACGGAGCAGCCCGCCCGCCGAGTTCTAAATCAGGCCCTTAGTTATTAGTAGGGATTAATTTGGAATAGAATTAAAAAATATATAAATTTCTACAAACTGTTGAGCTTGTGATCTTCATTACCTTCATAGTAAATAATCTCTCGAACACCCACCGCCCCTTCTCAAATTTATTGAGATTTACTACAGCTAACAATAGGTCAAACTAGCAGCTTCCGTGCAGATGCAAATCGAGAATGTGGTTGGGAGTGTTTTCCTGTTCCTCATCCTGTGCATCACAAATAGGACATTTGCCCATTCTTGTCTTTTTTCCTGGCATGCGCGTTTCACTGACATGCGCAAAGCTATATCTTACTAGTGAGAAGCAGCACAGCCATGGTTTGTCCAGTCGAAGATACTACTGGTGAGGGGGCTTCCTGGTGACAATAAGGAGTTTTCAAAAGACTTCAGTTGAACATCAAGAATACAGCGATGCTTTTCTTTTCCCAACCTATTGGTACCCTGTTCCATCAAGTGTATCAGGCCTTGGAAGGCAATAGAAAAGGGAACCTGTAATACATCAGGTCCTAACCAGCCAAATGGAAATGTAATGGCACCTAAAGAGTTTGTGAATAGAGCAGTCTGTGAAAACTTGACCAAGGCCTACAAAGGGTTCTGAGCGGATTCACAACGCTGTCCCTGCCCGGTGCTGGGACAGAGACTTCAGCGGGTAGTGACAGTTAATAATCTTGCCAGTTTGGCACAAATGAACGGTGTAGGACAACCCTGCCATGACTGATCGTACCCCAGCCCTATGTCATTTCATAGGTACTAGCATGGTAGCAACTCCGCCCGTTTTACTCTGTAACTCATCTAGCATAGTCTAGAATGACCCACACAGGGTGTGGTCCTCATGAGCCAGAGACAGCTGTGAAGTCATTGGAAATGGCTGTCATTCCCAGAGGGCATCATGGCCTAAGTAAACAGTGGTCACTCCGCGCCCTCCTTTCAGGGCTGGGTCGGTGCCCAAGCTCCCTGTTGGCAGCGAACACTGTTTTCTTGACGCCTCTCTTGGCGGAGACCATCAGCTCTTTCACCTCTGTGTGTGTGAATTACAGCGGTCCAATCCACACCGCCCTCTTAACATTTATTCTAGCCTTTTGGGTCAGAAGTCTAAAACGAAAACTCTCTAAAATGTAGCGTTACCATGATATCAGAATTATTTAGTTCTTTCATTGGGTGAAAGGCGCTGGATGTGACAAGGAATCATTGAATGGCTGAGTCTGACTTTTAGACACCAAAAACTGTCACTCCCCAAACTAGTAAACCCACAAGCAGAGATTGCACAATACTGGTGGGTCCTCACAGCAGCCCCTGGTGCACCCACTAATAGCCCCTGGACTAGTGCAGTGCTCTTAAAGCAGTCCTGCCCTGGCATCATATACAGGAAGTCCAGCCCTTAACATTTCTATTTTAACACTCTATGCTCAAAGTTATGGCTTCAGCATTTCTGTGCTCCCCCCTATCGCACAGGAAGTCCCCCAGGATTCCTGCTTCGACATCTCATACAGGAAGTCACCTCTCTGGCCTTCCTGGCCTGACGCATCACTGAATCAGTTTAGCCTTTGAGGAACACAGGGCGAAGAAGTTCTCAGACAATATAATCTCAACAGAAGTGTTTGCAAGTATATGGAGATATCAGAGAAGTAAAGGGGGTTGTCCGTTTTAAGACGCATCTCTCCAGCCCCAAATCAATTTTGGTTTGGAGATGCTCTCAGTTCCGGATGTGCATGATGAAAACTAGAATGATCTGACCACATTCTGTGAGGCAGAACAACTAATGTGGTGTTCCACTTTAATTACATTTTTAATAACCATTACCTTTCTTTGCAGGTATCTAACTGGGCATTTGGAGGGGCAAAAAAACCTAGATTGAACATTACCCACACTGTTAAAGTGCTTTACATTTTTGGTTCTGATCCCTCTTCAAATCAACAGCTCTTTAAATTACATTTGCCCTCCCTGCAGCAATGTCTTCAGACGCCGCGACAAGCTTCATGTGTGCGTGGCAAGTGGAAAATAGCCAGTGAAACATCAAGCAGAAGGTGCTCCATTAGGGGCAGGGTTTGCACATAAAGAAAACAGATGGTGCTGGGTTTTGTGGTCCAGAACATTCGAGTACAGGGTTTGGACATCCCGTAAGTACGTCCTTTGATAAGCAGGCACATAGAGATACTGTAGTTGTCACTGGAGACCTCGTTGGATGAATATGGATAGACCTCAATAGGCTATTGCATGTCACACAATTGCCAAACAATGGCCCATATTTATACTTTTTAGCGCCGCATTTGCGCTGCTTTTTGACGCAAAAATGGCACTAACTTACAAAATACAATTGTATTTTGCAAGTTTGCGCTGCTTTTGAGTAAAAAAATGACGCAAATGTGGCGCTAAAAAAGTATGAATATGGGCCAATGTGTTTTAGTGAAGTTCTAGGGCTAAACAATTACTGGTGTTTTCTCATTACATTATGGATTGTGATTGCTGGTGGTAATGACACGTGTCCGTGAGTGATAGATTCAGGTCTCAGTGACAGCAATTGTAAATATCTCTGGAAGTACTGAAGAGGACAATGAGGACTGGGCTGGTCCTGACAGAATGTGGGATGAGCTGCTTGCTTCCCCCTTCCCACCTCTGATGAGACCTCCTCCTCCCGCAGCGGCAGAACTTACTCAGGTTCAGGTAAGGGGTTTGTGGTGAGATAGGGAAGGCAGGGGTCGGGGGAGATATCTCACCACCACCGGTGGAGGTCGGGCTGGTCGGCGACATGGCTTCCATTTCCTCGAAGGCTTCCTTGTAGCTGTGAAGGTGAGGCTGCAGAATGAACAACAACACTACTGGTTAGTGACAGCCATGTTCACAATCCTATTCTTTATAGTTTCACAGAATATCATAAAGGTAAATGTGTTCAGTATAGATGCACTTCAAAAGGAATAGGACCAGTCGCTGAGATACTTCTAGTACAAGCACTCTAAGTGCCCGCGAGGCACATGCTCGGAAAGTTATCAACACATCATCTTTAAATAACAGGTAGACAATGAGACAATCAGACTTTGTAGGCTAATGGCAAGGCGAGCTCCTTGAGACCCTCACGGGTGAGTAGTTGTGCTTTGCAATTGATTGAATGTGTGTCAACAAGAAATATTAGCAAGTAGAACTGAAATGTCAAAGTAATCCCACTACATGCACCAAAGCTTTGAGGGATACCACCTCCTGTGGGATATCAGAGTTTCTAGTAGGGAACTTCAGAGCATGCCACTCAATCATTCCTTCAACATTGGAGTCGCTGATGCTCGCCAGTGTTTGATCAAGTTGGGGTGGGGTAGCAGAAAGCAGGTGTTGATTTTGGTGCTTCTAGAGAGGCCTAAACTATCGACTAAACCAGGAAAGGTCACTTTGAGATTAGGATCAATATGAAATCCTACTACTGCAGAAAAAATGTAGGTGATATCTCCCCAGTACTTACTGATCATTGGGCGGTCTTACGTCACATGGCAGAAATCTCCCACTTGGTGAGAGCATCATAGGTATTTAGGGGAGAGCTAGCAGTGTTCGCTCTGTAGACACTTGGATGTGTAAATAACCCAATGAAGATATTTAAACTAAATTAGGGAAAGATTGACTGATATTGTAATCTCATTAGGGAGCAACTTGTAGTCAGTCCATTCCTCCTCAGTAAGGGTCCCTTCACACTTCTCTCATCACATTCTAAAGACCTGACAATTGTGTTAGTATAGTAAACATAGGATGCTAAAACTTTCAGTAGCTACAGTGTACAACTTGGAGCGGGTCGTGATAGGGGAAGCAGTGATCAAGAATGAGGGTCAAAGCATATTTTTCCAAAGTGATGTCAAGGAATGTATAGTTAATCTTCAAGAACACTGACCAAGGGATTGGTTCACATATTCATAGTAACATGAGATCCCAGAAAGAGGAGTGACTGTATTATTTCAATTTACAAAGCATTTCACTTAGGAGTGGTGGCCTTGACTAAACCTGTGTGAGATCCTTCTGAGACAGCACTGGGTGACCTGCCAAACTAATGCATACTCTATATCACTGATGAATATGACGAACACTCCCATGTGACTTGGCAATAGTGCTTAACGTTGGGGATGGGAGAATTTTTGATTCCACAAGTACAGTCACGTCAATTTGAGGAATTTCACACTTCACAAATGGGCGCGACATTTGTTGAATTTGCCGGGGGCAGCATAGTTAATTTCCCGCAACCCCTCAACCGAATCCTGATGGAACATCAGTCTGCAGGGGTTTGTATATCCTAACTGTTACCATGTTGAATGAAAGTGTGAAAACACAGTTGCCATGTCTTTGTCGCAGTCCTGGAAGTCTTAACCCTCTCTGTGACATCAGAGACCCAGTAAAGCAGACCGAAGAGAGCACCGCCAATTAGAAAGGTAACTTGCTATTACTTCTGGCCCTGCCTGCCAATGGGAAAGATCCCACTGCAGCTCGGTGTCCCATTGGTTAAGTTGCATTTTTTACTATTGGCTGATTTCTACTTAGTAAACCTGAGGCAAATGTAAAAAAGGGTATTTTCGAGTCATCAACCTTCAAACCATTCCACTAGCCTATTTATTCACACATCGAGTGGATTTACCTTTTATAACTGTGCATTTTATGATCTTTAAAACATTTGTCAAGTTTAAGAAATACGACGAGTGAATAAAGTCATTGAAAATACATTTTTGCAAGAGAAAAAAAAAAGCCAAACTCTACCTGGGGAGTGGAACAAGTCTCTCACAAAAAACGGTACTGTGGGAACATTCTCTTGCAAAAACTATTTTTGGCAAGACGTTTCCCCTAAAGGTGATGTTTTATAAAGTACAAGCATCACAACCTCGTTCTAAATAGCTTCAGCTCTAGGATGATCATGGAGAGGTTGGTTCTCCATGAAGCTCCCTGTATAGATTTTGCGAGGTAAGGAGGAAAACACAATATTACAAGCTTTGCAGTTTGAAGTGGAGAAAACGTGCTATAACTGGGTTATTCCCCATTCCGACCTGCAATAAAGCCATACCTGAGGCAAAGACGAATGTCAACATATCAAAAACTTCCCTTGTGTGATTACAGCATGATTTTACTGAGAACGAGCCCCTCTTTGGAGGAAAATGTGCTTCAGGAGGAAGGTGTATGTGGTTCGGGCACCACCCTTAAACTCAGGTCAACTGATCTAAAAACAAATTACTACCAACAGATAGGAGCCTCTCCTGCCTTAAAACCATTCACGTTCCATTCATCAATCACAGCCTCTGTTTTTTCCCATTTGAAATATCCCAGCAGAAATATTGGGGTCACCTCTCTTGGCCTCCCTCCTGGGTTGGCAGCGATGGTGTTGAACACCTCGGGTGAGACGCATCGTACAGGGGACCGGACATTCGTGGGGCTCAGTACGCTTCCAGAATGTGGTGCGTTATTTTCATACTGGCCTTCGCTGGTGGTGCGTCTTCGGGTTGGTCCCGATAGGTCATCTGGGGTCTTGTCGCGAGCCTGCACTCCTGGTAAGGAAAGCAAAAAAAGCAAAAGATTTACAGTGAAAAGAAGAAGGAAATTTATTTCAGTAGCTCAGTGTACAGTCAATAGAGGGAGGAGGGTAGTAGCCTTTATTCATTATGTTTGCTGCACAGAATCTCGAACTGTTCTGTGGTTCAGGTGCTTCTGGTGTGGGACGGAGATACAACAAAAGGAGGGCCTCAGTAGGGTCATCAGCAAGGAAATGTGTCAGAGTAGATGGTACGCTCGTCAGTAAACCAAGTCCTTTAGCCCTTTCCACTATCTTCTTAAATCTGACCGAAGAGGCATTCAGGATGTGGTTCCTTCATGTGATACCTTTCTAACATGGTGATCTCCCGCCAAACCATAAGCCTCTTGCTGGAAGGAGCAAACGTCAGTTGCAAGAGATCAAGCTAGACATTAAGCCAAGTTTGAGGGAGCTTGGGATATAGCCCGGTTGTAGAGCATCCGGCCTAGGTTGAACATCCCATGTCCTGAAAAAAGTAGCATTCTGGGAAAAGGCCCTCCTTGTCGTAAGCTTCTGAGGCAAAGGCACTGATCATTCGAAGTGTCTACTTCTGGCTTGCCCAATAATTCTACAAGTGAACTCTTCGAATACAGGTGCACCATCCTCAGGATCCCCTCGCTCACGCCCAATTAATACCCAGGACCAGTAACCCTATACCATCCCAGAGGTACATGCATGTCTCTCCTCAATGGTAAATATACAGCAGTGGGGCTGGTCAAAGTTGTCCCAAACAGTTTGGTTTAACATTCAAAGTAATTTCTGGAATTATTACAATTTCATCAGATTGTGTCTGAAGTTTACCCTGACCTGTGATGCACTACCCACACAAAGTACAGAATTCCTTGCGTTTAATGTAGGAAGAAGCAGGCCATTTTTCTGTTGATTGAGTAAGAGGAAAACTCAGGCAATATATGGTGCAAAAAACACCAAACTGACTGCAAAACTAGTTCTAGCCTTACTGTTCTTCAGAGTTTCCACCAGACACAGCTGTGTGACTCAGCCTACCATTAAATATGTTATGACCAAGTGGAAAACTCTCAGAGCTGGAAACACACACTCACTCCACGAACCAATGAAAACATTCCCTTGGGAATTACGTCATTGTTGAAGATGTTCCTGGACATTTTTCACTTCAGAATCAGAATTCTCACCGGAGAGCAAATGTGACTCCCTGCAAAGCGAGAATTCTGACAAAAGACGGTGGTAGATTGAGGTATCTGAACTTGTGAGACTTCACGTCTACAAATTCCTCCAATTTCTGGAAAACAAGCTTCTCACATTTTTAAAAAAATGAACATTTCTTAGTTAAACTTGTGTGAGAAGGAACATGCAAAAAATAGTGTTTGCGTGAAAAAACCATTGCAGTTTGACTTTTTGCTGATGTTGTTTCCAGGTAAATAAATAAAACACCATGGAGAGTTTTTTCACTTGCATTGCTGAATAAAAACTGCACAGATTCTGGAAAGCCCTAGACTTCCATCTGCTTCCTTAATCCCATGTCAAAAATGGATATAATCCCAGAATTTGCATCTCTCTCTTACTACAAAAATAATACCAATACTACTACTGATAGCAATATTCATCTTCAATAATAACATTAAGCTATTTGTATGGTACTTTCGAGAACCCACATAACATACAACATTCTCACATACAATTAATATGTAATCGAATTTGATAATCTATCAGCCTCGGCAGGAAGAATGTCTGTGCCAACCTTGAGGTAACACTCCTGGTAACCCGGTACCCTATCTCTACCCTGTTAGAAACACCTTTGGACACAAGTGAATGCTTTTTGGAGGGAGAAATAGTTCTCACCAGTACGCTCTGAGCCATACTGCTTTGCAATCCTGCGGAAATCATGCAAAAAATGTGTTTTTATTTAATAAGTATTCATTTTTTTTAATTAAAAAAAGAAAGAAAATAGGAGTTGGGGGAGCCAACAGCAATGTATGAAGTTTTTTCCTATGTTTGTAAAGCCTTAATTAAACCCCCAACTTCTCCATCCCCCTATTCTGGAAGTTAAACTATGGAATTTGAAGAATTTCAGAAGTCTTTAGGCCAATGAGCATGGCGGTTTACCATCAATCTCTCAGCAACTTGGCTCCTTCAAGTTCTTGGCAACCCTTTGTTCATAAAACTCCTGTTTGTACATGTCCACGTGATGCTTCAGTATGGTGCTAACATTGTTCTTAAGGCCGTGTGTCTCCCCTCGGCTGGGTTGGTGCCATATCTGATGTCACCGGGCGCCCATCTTGAATTGTCCCCTTCGTAGAGGCGGACATCTTGTATGATGCCCTTCGCTCTCAAAGTGAACTAGAACTTGAAGGGAAAGCTTATCTGAAGGACAGAAGAGGACAGCAAATTGGGCAAGACCTTCTCTTCTCGGAAGCAGCACACATAGAGGGGCCAAATCGCCAATGTAGATTGTTTATGTGCAGGAAGGGACACCTTCCTGCACATAAACAATCAAACCCCTCAACACAGACACCCTTGCACTATGCTGCAAGGATGCCTGCATTGGCAGCTAAATTTAGCTATGGTGCAGAGGGAAACACAGGGGTGAACTGTATTTTTGTAAATGTGGCACATCTCTGCGTTTCAAAAGTGGCATGGCCCTACAAATTTTGTTACCACACTCCACCACTTTTTTGTAAATCTGGGCCTCTGTTTCTCAGCTTTCTTCTTTCCAGCTGACCCAAAAACTCAGAATTAAGGCAACTAAACATCCTTCAGTGTTTGTTACTTTGTTCTGTATATTTTGTGTTTTCAGTACTTAAATGCTTCATCCTTGGACATGTGCAAACAACTTGACCAATAACAAATGTTTAAGGTCCATGGCCTTAGGTTTGTACGGAGTACACCTCACTCATAGAGGTATTTGAATGAAAGTGATTTGAGCATAAGTTGTGTGTGTTTGTGTTATGCGTATATACAAGAAGCAAACTTGTCATGGTACAGAGTAGAAACTGGTTAGTGGACCTTCCAAATCTTAGGGTTTAAGGAGGGCTGGATCCATGGGGAGTCTGTCGCACACAGCAGATCTGGGGTGAAAGGCTCTGTAACTCAGTCGCCCATGCTCATTGGGCAATAACCATGGTGCGTAACCAACCCTGGTAGCACCTGCTGTAGTCTGCCTTGGTTCTACATTTCATTGATTATATCTGGCCAGGAAGAAATGTTACTTCCCTTATGAAAGGGACCCTAAAATGGCCTACGGGTTCCGAACCAAAATGCAGCCGTGTCTGGTTTTCCTAGATGTCCACTTGGGCCTCAGACAATGAGTGCCAGTTCTGTGCCAGCTGTGGGTATCCTGTGTGCTGTACCTGCCACCCTGACTGCCAAAAACACAAAAGTTTAGTACGCCGAGTGCATTGCTTTTGTCCAGCAATTTGTGGTTTGTTTTCTGCAGCATAATTTGGCGCCACCTTTAGCGAGCAAAGGGTCATAGAGTTCTGATGGCAAGATGAACACCTCAAAACCCCTGAAGTTAACTAGCTCTTGCAGTAGAGCAGGGGTCTTCAAACCGGGGTGGAGGGGGCACCCCTAGGGGTAGGGTGACCAGACGTCCAAGATTTCTCCGGACAGCCCCAGTTTTTAGAGGACTGTCCCTGTGTCCCGATGCTTCTCTTAATTTTAAATAAATGTCCCGGTTTTTGGGACAAAGGTCAGATCATCTAGGGAAGCATAAGTTAAAGAGGTTTACAAAGTATGAAATGAAGTATTGTATCTGTTACAGTCAGGCAATACAGTCCCCTGTAGAGAGACGGAGTGGGGAGCAGAGAGAGGTGGGTGGGGGCGGGTTGGGGGTGCAGGGTGGGAGGTTAAGCCATAGCTAATTTTATATATGTAGTCTTGTAAAGGTGTGTGTGTGTGTATATGTGTGTGTGTGTGTGTGTGTGTATACACACACATGTATAGGCACACATTCACAAAGCTACGCAAAAAAACAGGACAGGCCCGATATAAAAGTGAGAGTAAAGTATTTAGTCCTTCTTTTATGTCTGCCCTGTCTCGGTTTTTGCTCCTCAAAATCTGGTCACCCTACCTGGGGGTGGAGGGGGGTGGAGGGGGGCCAGGCTCTTGCCAAAAGAAGCATTATGCTGATAACCGGGCTAAAAATGAGCGTCAGTAAACCTCTTTGTAATGGGTCATTACTAACATGTTATGTCATTTATATTCTAGCAGGGAGTGTGTGTCAGAGGGGAAGGGACTGCAAATACTCTTCAAAACCCACTTCCAATAATCACAGTTACTAAACCCTGCCTGTCCAGAATAGCATGTTTCTCTAACATGCATTTGATTGCAAAAAGATGACAACACGTAACTGCAAAGTTTAAATAAACCTAAACATGTTTAAGCATTGACTTTAATTGTGAAAAATTCGGAGGTGTGCCCAATGACATCCCCAACTGGGAGGAGGGGGCGTGGCACAAAAAACTTTGAAGGCCACTGCACTAGAGGGTGCTTGTGCTCGGGGCACCTCACGTGACGCTGAATACTGAAGAACTACCGACACGTGCGTTTCTCAAAAACTGCGTAAAGAAGAGAGAATGAATGAATAATCGAATAATCGTACGGAGCACCAGGGAGAGAAGGGAAACGTCACTCTTTCAGGCGGCTGACTGGAAGGAGTGAACCTCACTAGTTCACAGAAGGCCTCCCTCGCCGCTCACAGTGTGGCGCCCGCATTCACCCTTTGCGAGGTGCCCCAAGAAACAGTGCCAACACCAGCGGGCACGCCCCCCTTTTTACGTCGCGTCCTGCCAGCGCAACCACCCTCGCCCTGAAGGAAAAAAGAATCGTTCCTTTGAAGTTCACTTCGTCTGGATGAATGCGCAATTGTACAGAAAAGCGCGGGAAGTTAGAGCGGGACGTGCGAAGTTGATGGTGGAGGTGTGCAAAGAGTGGGCTTTTGTAGGTGGGGTCTAAGGGAGGGCACTCCTCTTTCCAGCATGAGCTAACTGTAAATACCTCGTGGCACTGGGGAAAGCTAATTATGCAGAATTACGAAGGTTAAAACACAGGCAAAATTCCCAGATACCTCAAATCTCAATTACGGGGAGCAAGTCTCACCACCGAGAAAACTGCTTTCCTTCGCCACATTTCAGTGGCCTCACATAGTTCAGAGGGGGTCTCACAAGGGAACTTTCCATTTTACAATTAAGATATAAACGTTTGCCTAAAACCTCTCAACTCTGTGCGCCCCCGTCCACGAGTATCTAACATGCCAAACTGAACCCCGATCCAGAGAATTGAAGGGGTTTCTCGTGTCTCCTTATGTAAAATAACTGCACTGCTCGGCCTGTGTATGTCAGCAACCTGGTAAGGAGGAAATAACATAACGTGTATTTGTAAAGCGCACATAACCTGTAGGTATCTAGGCGCTGAATAACAGATGTTTATTGTTACCCAACTCTATGGTACTCATTTTATCGACCTAAGAATTTTGGATGAAAGGCTGAGTGGACCTGCCAGGATTTGAACCTGTGAGCATGGGGTCAAACTCCAGTGGATGCATTAGTCCACTAAGCCACCAGACCCGGCAGCAACCCCTTTATAAAAAGTCTCCAATTTACTTACTACTTAGGAATGTGACATCTCTAGTCATAAAGACACAATGGGGGTCATTCTGACCCTGGCGGTAAATACCGCCAGGGCCGGGGTCGGCGGTAGCACCGCCAACAGGCTGGCGGTGCTCTGCCGGGCATTCTGACCGCGGCGGTACAGCCGCGGCCAGAAGCGGAAAACCGGCGGTGTACCGCCGACTTTCCGCTGCCCATGGGAATCCGCCATGGGGATTCTGACACCCCATACCGCCATCCTGTTCCTGGCGGGTCGCCCACCAGGAACAGGATGGCGGTATGGGGTGTCGTGGGGCCCCTGGGGGCCCCTGCAGTGCCCATGCCAATGGCATGGGCACTGCAGGGGCCCCCATAAGAGGGCCCCACAAAGAATTTCAGTGTCTGCTTTGCAGACACTGAAATTCGCGACGGGTGCAACTGCACCCGTCGCACCTTCCCACTCCGCCGGCTCCATTCGGAGCCGGCTTCCTCGTGGGAAGGGTGTTTCCCACTGGGCTGGCGGGCGGACTTTTGGCGGTTGCCCGCCAGCCCAGTGGGAAACCCAGAATGACCGCCGCGGTCTTTTGACCGCGGTACGGTCTTTTGACCGCGGTACGGTCTTCTGGCGGTTCCCGCTTGGCGGGCGGCTCCCGCCGCCCGCCAAGCTTAGAATCAGGCCCAATATATCTTCTCAACTGTAATAAGTTATTACTGTTGAGTTCTGAGAGCCAGCAGCCAGGGTGAAAGGCGGGTCAGGTAGAGTGACCAGGCATCCCGGATTTGCTGGGGCAGTCCCGGTTTTTGGCACTCCTGGTTTTTCACCAGCTGTCCCGGCAGATTTTGATAAATTTACTCATTTGCCGGTTTTTAAAAAGGATCCACTGAAAACAGAGGAAGGGCAGTATTTATGTCCTCAGAGGCAGGAGGAGTTAGCAGCTCTAATTAGAACACAATTTAATTACCTCCCATGGGGCTTGGTTTAAAAGTTGCTTTTAATTTAGTTCCTTAGTGTCTCCTGGTGTGTGTTTCTATGTTCATGCGCCCCCTGACATGTAAAAATGCAGTCCTTCTGCATGTTTGCCGAATGTTCTGGTTTTTAGATTTCCAAATCTGGTAACCGTGTGGTCAGGGAGTATAATTACAGCTACAGTTTAAATATGGAAAACCAGACCTGGATTTTACTTCGTCTAATATCTTGCTTGGGAAAGAAAAATGTATCTACAGAAAGAAATGCTTATAGCTATATGTTTAGTTTTTCTTCACTATAGGTAATTGCAGGAAAGATAGAATCTCTGCAGGTTTCTACACAAGCTGAGGCACAGCATTTTAGCCTAACTCATATTAAACGGATTAGAATATCTTCTTTTGCAAAAAAATACTAACTGCTTGTATGTGTGTTTACTTTCACAGTACAGATTCGGGTTTTATTATTAAACCACAGATTTAAGTGGCTCATGGAAAGGCTGATGCTCTGACCATGTTTTATTTGGAGTGAAGTATCACCAATCATACTTTATAAGGATATTGCACGTCACCTCAGAGTTCCATGACCATAGCATGTTGGTGCAAATTGTTTTTTTCTACTCGTGAACTTTGCAGTGTTGCTGATTTCCGGCCCTCATGAAGTTTGGGTTGTTTCATGGTTCAACTTCACATTTATTAAAGTAAAGATGTCCTGCACCTTGTGAAATCATTTTCTGCACACTTTGGGGGTCATTCTGACCCTGGCGGTAAATACCGCCAGGGCCGGGGTCGGCGGTAGCACCGCCAACAGGCTGGCGGTGCTCCGCCGGGCATTCTGACCGCAGCGGTACAGCCGCGGCCAGAAGCGGAAAGCCGGCGGTGTACCGCCGACTTTCCGCTGCCCATGGGAATCCGCCATGGCGGCGCAGCTTGCTGCGCCGCCATGGGGATTCTGACACCCCATACCGCCATCCTGTTCCTGGCGGGTCGCCCGCCAGGAACAGGATGGCGGTATGGGGTGTCGTGGGGCCCCTGGGGGCCCCACGACAATGGCAATGGCATGGCCACTGCAATGCCAATGGCATGGGCACTGCAGGGCCCCCCGTAAGAGGGCCCCACAAAGAATTTCAGTGTCTGCTTTGCAGACACTGAAATTCGCGATGGGTGCAACTGCACCCGTCGCACCTTCCCACTCCGCCGGCTCCATTCGGAGCCGGCTTCCTCGTGGGAAGGGTGTTTCCCACTGGGCTGGCGGGCGGACTTTTGGCGGTTGCCCGCCAGCCCAGTGGGAAACCCAGAATGACCGCCGCGGTCTTTTGACCGCGGTACGGTCTTCTGGCGGTTCCCGCTTGGCGGGCGGCTCCCGCCGCCCGCCAAGCTTAGAATCAGGCCCTTTATTTTCATTCTCATAGAACTCCTCCTGACAGGAAATGTGCACTCGTGGCAGGACTTCCGCAATGGAAAACCACTGCATGGAAGTCCCGCCACAAGTGTGGGAACTCCCCGCGACTGTGGGGCCTCCATCACGATTGTGGAGCTCTTTTCAGAATTAGGGGCCAGATGTAGCAACCCGTTTGCGAGTCGCAAACGGCGAAAATCGCCGTTTGCGACTCGCAAACGTGGGTTTGCTATGCAGAAATGCATTTTGCGAGTCGGATCCGACTCGCAAAATGCATTTCAGACTCGCTAATAGGAAGGGGTGTTCCCTTCCTATTAGCGACTCGCACTGGTATGCAATTCCATTTGCGGCCGCTTTACTCGCAGTTACCATCCACTTGAAGTGGATGGTAACCCAGTCGCAAACGGGAAGGGGTCCCCATGGGACCCCTTCCCCTTTGTGACTGGACCAGATATTAATTTTTCAGGGCAGGGAGTGGTCCAAGGGACCACTCCCTGCCCTGAAAAACCGAAACTAAAGGTTTCGGATTTTTTTAAAGTGCAGCTCGTTTTCCCTTAGGGAAAACGGGCTACACTTTAAAAAAAAAAAACCTGCTTTATTGACAAGCAGGTCGCTAACATGGAGGCCTGCTGACGTCAGCAGGCCTCCATGTTAGCGAGTGCCTATACTCGCAATGGGGCCGCAATTTGCGACCCACCTCATGAATATTCATGAGGTGGGTCATTGCGACCCCATTGCGAGTTGCAGTCGGTGTCTGAGACACCGTACTGCATAGCAATTTGCGAGTTGCAAATTGCGAGTCGCAGGGACTCGCAATTTGCAAGTCGCAAATTACTTTTTTCGTACATCTGGCCCTAGGACCCTTATCTCTGCAAAACTTTGGTTTTGCAAGTTCACCTTTTGCACCTCATCTATGCACAAAGCAAATGAGTTCAGAATTTTTATCTGAAATTTTATCTTGTGAAACATAAATCCCACAAAAGTAATTTGATATTTTCTCTGTTTCAGGTCATCATTTGGGTTTATTTAACTTTGTGAAAACACATTAAAACTGTAATTTCTGTTAAAGTCACATTATAAAGTACATCCCGCAACAAACATCCATCCAAACTCAGGCAGCAAGAGAAGTCACTTTGAAATATTTACTGCACAATGCAACATGTTTATGTTCACAGGACAAATTCCACATCTCGATGCTTTTCACACTCCAACTGTCCTGTCCATTTCACTTGTGTGTTAATTTTACTGCATCATTTTCAATAGGCTTGAGGTTTCTCACCAGGTGGAATGGCTCATGCAAACACTAGACAAGACAAGAGAGTGAAGTTTCAGGTGGCCACTTCGAGAAATAAAAGATGACCTTGGTCTGAGCGTACATCATGTGTGGGTGTTTATATATACAACACATGGTTAATTAACAAGAGATGGATGAGTGACTAGATGATGAAGGATGGACGTCTATAGGTCAACTGAAGTGAATGTCATCGGAGCAATCTTAAGAAGTCAGTCTAGACATGATCCTCGTTGCGTTCCTCAGAATGTCTCGCTTGCGCTCTATATATCTCGTGGTAATGGGCGGAGCCTTCAGTGCTAAGGCCAGCTACATCTCGCGCAGAACTGGAACACCCCAGTATTCTAATCTTCTGGAGGAGCTTATGGGGCTAATTCCAACCACTCACCAGGTGGCCTCCCCACTATATGCTGAAATGACAGTCACCCAACATTTTGGTAACAGCAGCCCCTGGGGAAGGAGGGGCAGTAAGAGGTAAGAACTTGTGGAGGTCAGATGGGTGTCTACCAGCCCTACTGATGTCTCTGATACTGCAGTCTCCTGGGCAAGTGTCAGAAGTGAAAGCCTTCACCGTTCGGCCACCTTGGCCTATCCCTCTGAATGTACCACTTTGTTTTAAAGCTTATAGTGGACAGAGAGTTGAGTAACAAAGCAGAGGTGTATGTGTAGTGAGGTTGTTCTGTTGTTGAAGTAACAGGGCAACATGTAGTAACTGCAGTAATATTTAAAACATAATCAGTGAGTTGGCTAGACTATGGATGGACAGAAGAGGTTCCTAGACTTCAAACACTCACTTCTGAGCTACCTTCGTCAGGCTGCTGCAATGGTCCCTGGTTCAGTGACTGTTCGACGCTTTGTCAAGAGGCATTCGCTCTCAGTCACCTTTCTCCTTCCATCTTTGATTACACCTGTAGCTCCTTGATCTGCCAGTCTCAGCATTTAACTGTTATCTTGATTTCTCCAAGGGTGAAGAGGGGGTACCAGGTAATTCTGGAGTATATGTGATCTCCCAGCCTCCCACAACCCGTTGTAGCTCATTATGCAGAAAGTCTCAATTCCACTTCTCTGTGTACGATGGAATGGTTTTTCAGTAGGACAATGTCCTACCTTGCTCATCCTGGGTTTGGCTAATGTTTTTACAATTTAAGGTTACTCTGGGCTTGTCCCCAGGGGTGGGTCCTCCGCTATGATGGGGGAGCATCATCCCCTTCCCCTGCCAGCAGCAGCTGCAAACCTTTTCCAAGAAAATGATAATGAAATGTGTTAATTATCATTTTCTTATAAAAGGGGCGGGGCCACGGGCAGTGACGAGCGTGGAGGCGTACTGTACTCCTCCTCAGTGCGCATGTATGTTTGGCCGGCCGTCTTGGGCGCACTAGGCTGTCTCCAACCCAGGAATGCAGGCACTGCGTTGCCAAGTTGGAGTCAGCATGCAGAGACTTTCAGTCTGCCTCGGAGCGCCCTGGCTGGGCCTCTGTCCAATCCTCACACTGCTTTCATGCTCCCAGCAGCATGAAAGCAGCGTGAGGATTGGACGCAGGGCAGGCTGGGAGCCTGTGCCTGAACTGCAGTCGAGGACAGAGGATTGTTGCGACGTGGCAAGAAAAGTACGTTGTTTTTTTCTTAAATTATTATATTTTGTTTTTTCTGTTCCCCGCCACCACGCCCCTTTATCCCTCCCACGAGCCGCAACTGCTTGTCCCACACTAAACAGCCTGTTTTTATATTAAATCTTGACTTGCATCTCAACCTTACTGTCCCAAACTCCTTCCCTGCACAGAACTTTTGATATAAAAACCTAACTTCGGGCTGATATGGGCAACTCTTGTGACTTTCACCTGCTGTACTGAGCCTTAATTTTATTATCTGGATGGAAATGGGGATTAGGAATGGCTTTGTGGACCTGCTCTAAGCCCCATCCTTGTGAGGCTCTTCTCGTCACCTGGGCTTTGTTCATCTTCTCTTTCCTTGCTCAATAAATCCCCTTTCTTCCCTGTTTCATGTGGATCTTTCTGGCATCCCTTGGATAGGATGGTCCAGAGCTCTATAGCAATAAAGTGCAACTATCTTAAAATATAATGTGTCTGGTCCCTTGTTCGTCTGGTTACTTATTTGCCTGGTCACCGATTTGCTTGGTCACCAGTTTGACATTGCAGATTCCCCTCTCACAGTTGCATCCCTGGAGAAGAAACACTCGGGTCATGGGTGCCTGGGAGAGCTCAGGCCTCCCTCCCTGTCATTCAGCTACATATCTTTATCAAGTTAAAAGGCAGAGCTGCCAAAGGCCGGTAAAAGCATCTTCTGTGCTTGTGGAGATGCCTCGTGCATTGTGGGCAGGGTTCATAGCTCTGCCCCTGAGCTGAAGACTTGTTCATTGTGCAGATCTTGGCATATTAATGCAGCATGTTGAGAGCCCTGTGAATGAAGGGGCGGAATGCAGATTCTTGGCTGGGCATGAGCTGTGTGGGTGTTTTTAATATGCAGAAAGGGTGGCCCAGGCCCTCACAAACACATGGGACTTGTTCATCCTCTCCTGACACAGATTGAGGAAACTTGGAGAGTATATACAACAAAGAAAAGGGAGCCCTCCTCGACTCCCAGGGTGGTGGGGACTGGCCTGCTAGTGTGATGAACTGCCATGTAGGATAAGGCACTGCTTGAAGGGGACCCTCACGGGTGGCATCTAAAAGCTACGAAAAGAGACACGGCGTAGAATTGTGTCTTCAAGTCCCTGCTTCACCACTTAACTCAATGTCATCTTGGGCTAATTGATGCACGCCTGCTGCTGAACCTTGAATTAGGAGTCCATGGGACTAGGGACTCATTCAGCCCAGCCCATAGCATTAATATAGCACTAAAACCTTACAGTAGCTGCACTAAAAGTGAATGGGTTAATGAAAGACCATGTTCTTCAATCTCTTTTGGAAATATGTAAATTCCTTTTTCCTTCTGACCTCAGGTAGGTCAGCCCGCACACCGGCCCCTCCCTCCCCCCATATGCAACGTCCAGTACAATATATGTCTGTAGACAGGGGCAAGCGCTAATGGGAGTATGTTTCAAGCAACAACACATGAGGAGATGGGAGGGACAGGGCAAACTACAATGACAGGGCAGGTAACAAAGCAGGAGAGGCGGGAGGGACAGGGCAAGTAACAATGTGGAAGATGGCAGGAGGAGGGGGCAGGCATCAAATGTGGGGGGCAGGGTAAGCAACAATGGGGCAAGCATCAATGCAGGAGGGGGCAGGAGGGATTTGTCTTGCAAAGAACGGGGCAAGCAACACTGTAAGAGGGACGGGCGAGCAACACTGTAAGAGGGACGGGGCAAGCAACACTAAGAGGAACGGGGCAAGCAACACTGTAAGAGGGACGGGGCAAGCAACACTGTAAGAGGGACGGGGCAAGCAACACTGTAAGAGGGACGGGGCAAGCAACACTGTAAGAGGGACGGGGCAAGCAACACTGTAAGAGGGACGGGGCAAGCAACACTGTAAGAGGGACGGGGCAAGCAACACTAAGAGGAACGGGGCAAGCAACACTGTAAGAGGGACGGGGCAAGCAACACTGTAAGAGGGATGGGCAAGCAACACTGTAAGAGGGATGGGCAAGCAACACTAAGAGGAACGGGGCAAGCAACACTGTAAGAGGGACGGGGCAAGCAACACTGTAAGAGGGACGGGGCAAGCAACACTGTAAGAGGGACGGGGCAAGCAACACTGTAAGAGGGACGGGGCAAGAAACACTGTAAGAGGGACGGGCAAGCAACAATGTAAGAGGGACGGGGCAAGCAACACTGTAAGAGGGACGGGGCAAGCAACACTAAGAGGGACGGGGCAAGCAACACTAAGAGGAACGGGGCAAGCAACACTGTAAGAGGGACGGGGCAAGCAACACTGTAAGAGGGACGGGGCAAGCAACACTGTAAGAGGGACGGGGCAAGCAACACTGTAAGAGGGACGGGGCAAGCAACACTGTAAGAGGGATGGGCAAGCAACACTGTAAGAGGGATGGGCAAGCAACACTAAGAGGAACGGGGCAAGCAACACTGTAAGAGGGATGGGGCAAGCAACACTGTAAGAGGGACGGGGCAAGCAACACTGTAAGAGGGACGGGGCAAGCAACACTGTAAGAGGGACGGGGCAAGAAACACTGTAAGAGGGACGGGCAAGCAACAATGTAAGAGGGACGGGGCAAGCAACACTGTAAGAGGGACGGGGCAAGCAACACTGTAAGAGGGACGGGCAAGCAACACTAAGAGGAACGGGGCAAGCAACACTGTAAGAGGGACGGGGCAAGCAACACTGTAAGAGGGACGGGGCAAGCAACAATGTAAGAGGGGTGGAGCAAGCAACACAGTAAGAGGAACGGGGAAGCAACAATGTATGAGGGACGGGGCAAGCAACAATGTAAGAGGGACGGGGCAAGCAACTATTAAGTGGGACAGGGAAACCAGCTATGTGGATGGGCAGGAGGGATGGGGCAAAAACAGGGCAAACAACAACTCATTGGGACGGAGCAGGAGAGATAGGGCAGGCGACAGTTACGGGGCAAGCAAAAAAGTGGGCGGGTGAGATGAATGGGATAAGCAACGATGCAGCAGGGGCCAGGGAGTGAGAGGCAAGCAATAACTTGGGAGGTTGGGGAAGGACAAAGCAATGAACAATGACATTGCAAGCAGCAACGTGGAGGGGGGGTGCAAACAACAACACGAAGTGGATGGGGGAACAGACAACCTGGAAACACATGCACTCTTACAGAGTGTTGCAACTAAAAAAGCAAAAAAGCTGCTTTGATTGTGCGAGCAGTTGAAGGACACTCTGCAAGGAAGAAGTACTAAGCACTGCTCCAGTGGAGGTACAAACACACTAAGAGGAAGTGACAGCAGCATGTTCTGACCAAAGAAAAGTAAGAAAATGAGAGTGACTATGGAGCCAACTAATGATAAGCAATGGGTGGGCTGTAAGGCCCATGTAAGTTTCAGGTGGATGACACCTGGTGGAGTCTCTTAAGTTGCTTCAAGGCATAGGCATCCAGGTCTTTATCGTCTTACTGTGCCAGAGGTAAGGGTGACCACTCTAGTATTGCTGCTGACAGTAGGTAGCATCCAGAAAAAGATGCCCCTCCCCACACAAGATGGAGTCCCAAGGAGGAAAAAAGCCCAAAGCAAAACAATCTCTTAGATCAGTGGTTCCCAACCTGTTGTCCGGGGACCCCTGGGGGTCCGTGAAGCCTTCTCCGGGGGTCCGCGAAAGCCTAGAAAATTAAAAAATATTAACAAATATTGACAAATTAGGTCCCCAGCTTCAAGTAATGACTCAGGCGGCGGTCCCCGGATTCTAATGATGATTCAGTGGGGGTCCCTGGGTTCCATTAATGTTAAATTGGGGGTCCACAGAAATCAAAAGGTTGGGAACCACTGTCTTAGATGATGGTGAGGCTCCAAAGCCAGCCAGGTGGAGTGGCATTGGAGATAGACAACAGCATGAGATAAAGCAGCCACCAGAAAACAGCAGACAGGAGCTGAAGGCTGAAACTGGAAAACAAAGCAGCAACTGAAGGAAGAAGTTAAAGTCAGGTAACAGGCAAGAGATTCACCAGGAATTTACCAAAGGATCTGAGGGCAAAGAAACTTGACGACAAGAAGCTTGAAACATTGTGAAGTATGGAATAGAACGTTTTCTTCCCTTTTCTAGTTTTAAGACAGGAAATAATGGCAAAATAATTGTCCTCCATCTTGGTGTGGAAAGACTCCATAGAAGGGAACAGAGTGGTGGCCATCTTGGATTGGGAAGGTTTAAATTTCCAAGGGATTTAAGGAATTCTGGGAAAGCAGGTAGGTCAATGAAAGATGCAACCTGTGTCCAATGAGACTTCCCCAGTGAGACGACTGTCACAGGAAAAGACTGCACCGGCGGACTGGCCACCAAGAGCTTAGCCTAATTAGATCTGGAGGACACCAGTCAGCGCTAAGAGCCTCCTAGCACTGACCATACTTAGAACAGTGCACGTTCCACCCGTCTAAGTCAGAAACAGGAGAAATGGGTGAGCAGACACTGCAGTGGCAGCACAGTAACTAATATCTTACAAGAGACAGTGCATGTGCTGTGTCAGGTGAGACCTAAAACAGGGAAGCTTTATTGTTCCTTTGTGTAACAGGAAATTGTTCCTGCCTCCACACTCGACCATATGGATGGGTCTGGTCAACCCAGTGACAATATGCCAATGTGCCTCTGCCTTCTGTGCCCTGCTTGGAACCCTCACCCCCTGACAATCTGTTGTCTAAAGCCTCACTCTGTGCACTGTGGTGCGCTCAGAACCCCTACTCATGTCATTGTTCCCTGCTAAGAACCCCTCCGAGCACCAGTTGCCTGTGGTGTTCAATGGGCAAAGGTTCCAACATTATTCCAAGTCACAGGATTCTCTGCTCCTTGTAGGTGGGACATCCCTTAGTGGGACACATTGGTGTGAAGTACCCCTTGGACAAAATCAGTACACATGACCCTCCTCCTCAAAGAGGGATATTTCTATCTTTTTCCTCAAGTTTGTGGGAGAAGTTTAAACCTTTCCTGTCCCTTTAAGATATGTTAGAGTGGGCACAGATCTAACTGGAGGGGCAGTCCTTTACCCTGAGGGATGGCAAGGACACTGAGCTGGCAGTGGGTGGTAAATCACAGGACCACAGTGTGTTGACTGGCTTAGGAGAGCATAGATGTAACAGCTGGAAACCAAGGTCCTTATTTAAATATGCTTAATATAAAGCAACATCAGTAATGTGTAAATTACATTAAATCAGACAAATACGGATAAGTGTGTGGTAATCTAATTATGCACATTTAGAGCATCTTTCGGTCCTAAAAATGACTCACCGGCACTTAAAAAGTGCCCAAAAAATTGGTGCAAGAAACTCTCTTAGATTTCCTTGTGCCATTTTTTCAGCCCTCCTAAAAGTGAAACGCCCCTCTTGCATACATTATGCCTGGCGCAGGCATAATGAGGCGCAAGGGTTTAAAATGTGGCGCAGTGCATACGTTGAGCCACTTTGTAAATATGGCGTGTGTAAAAAGCCATTTTAGCGCCACCTTAGTGTCAAACAAATGACACTATGGGGGTGCTAAGGTAGCGCTAGGGCCTCTTATATCAGGCCCTTAGAGTCTTCGGAAAATGTATTAGGGATTAACTATGGAACTGATTTATAGTTTGGCGGAGGGGCTCCTCCGTCACAAACCTGGTGGATATCGCATCGGCCAAATTACAAGTTCCATAGCCTATAAATGAATTGTAATACGGCGGACGAGATATCCGTCACAATTATGACGGAGCAACCCCATCCGCTAAACTTTAAATCCAGCCATATGTTATCCAAAAAGTTAGGTAGCTTTTCCTCAATTTTCGACTGCAGACCAGGTTGGGGAGCACTGATGGCACCCCATTTAAGTACAATAGAGGGGTACGTTCGGGTACCTTCAGAAGGGAAGCATATCTGTTTCATTCATACCAGGGATGGGTGGAATGATAATAGGACCCACAAAGTTTTGCAAAGCTTTTAAACCAGTACCCTTGTTTTCTAAACGTGGCACATCTTTGCTTGTGGGTGAAAATTTTTGCAAAAACATTTTTACAGAAGCATTTGACGGAAAAACGATGTTATTTTGAAGCACTAGTTATTCCACTAACAGTGGAATTTCGTAGAAATGGTTGTCATGGCATCTATTGTTACAGGCTTATTTTTAAATCAAAATGTAAACGTTGCCTCCTTGAAAACACTGGCAAAGTTTACTAAAAAAAAAAACGAAGCTTTCCAAAGTTCAAATGCGCGGCACCGCTAATTAAGGTCCCAGGATCTGGGGTACATGCAGGACGTGTCGGGGATTCCCTCACTGCCCCAACATCGGATGATGAGTAAAATCTTAGCTCCAGCCACCGGGTCCAGAACACACCAAATATATCCAAAAATAGAATGTGAGTCACTCAGAGACTGATGCTGTCGGATTGGGGCGAGGGGCCCCTTCTGTGGGAACCAGGCCCCCGCCTCGCAGCCATCCCTCGCCAGGGCTCAGATCCGCGGAACGCAATGTTCCTCGCTGCCTCCATCCCAGGCCTGGCTCCCGGGGGTCACATTCGGTCCCCCGCCCCCTCTTCCTTCCACCACAGACAAAAGGAGTAATTGTTCCCGAGCCAGCATTATAAACCTCAATCGGGCGGTATTTTGGATGTAATAAAAAGCGAGCAAGTTGGAGCGCGCTTTCAACTCGCACCGAGCGCCTCCCGGCACGCCAAAGCCCTCCCGCCAAAAAAAGTTGTTTTTTATTCCTTCCTCGACGGAACCTGGCGGGTGTGATCTTGCACACTTTGGGGCGAGGCCTGGGTGGGAAACCGGCTCCAACACTGACCATTCACAGAATGGGCCCTGAAAGGTAGATGGCCATTCGAACCCGAGCCCTAGAGACTCGTCGCTGTCGTCTGCAACAGGGCCGCAACCCATCGAACTACATTAGATGCGTTTATAGCACTTTCTTCCACCCCGGAACCTGCGAGGCATTTTTACCACTCACAGATGCAAGTGAGGAAATGAACATGTCTCATTTAACCACAAAGCAGGTACCACGTGATCAGTGGCACTGTCAGCTTTCCCGTACATTCGAGCAAGGATAGCTCAGTGGGTTGTGCAGGGTATCTCGGCGATGCATCACCGGGCTCAGCGCAGATGCCAGCTGCCCCAAAACGGCCAGGGCCAGTCCTGCACCAGGGCCAGCTCTGCACCAGTGCCACTCTACACCAGGGCCAGCTCTGCACCAGGGCCAGCTCTGCACCAGGGCCAGTACATCAGGGCCACTCTGCACCAGGGCCAGCTCTGCACCAGTGCCACTCTGCACCAGGGCCAGCTCTACACCAGGGCCAGCTCTGCACCAGTGCCACTCTACACCAGGGCCAGCTCTGCACCAGGGCCAGCTCTGTACCAGTGCCACTCTACACCAGGGCCAGCTCTGCACCAGTGCCACTCTACACCAGGGCCAGCTCTGCACCAGGGCCACTCTGCACCAGGGCCACTCTGCACCAGGGCCAGCTCTGCACCAGTGCCACTCTGCACCCGGGCCAACTCTGCACCAGGGCCAGCTATGCACCAGTGCCACCCTACACCAGGGCCAGCTCTGCACCAGGGCAGCTCTGCACCAGGGCCAGCTCTGCACCAGGGCCACTACATCAGGGCCACTCTGCACCAGGGCCAGCTCTGCACCAGTGCCACTCTGCACCCGGGCCAACTCTGCACCAGGGCCAGCTCTGCACCAGTGCCACTCTACACCAGGGCCAGCTCTGCACCAGGGCCAGCTCTGCACCAGGGCCAGCTCTACACCAGGGCCAGCTCTGCACCAGGGCCACTACATCAGGGACACTCTGCACCAGGGCCAGCTCTGCACCAGTGCCACTCTGCACCAGGGCCAGCTCTGCACCAGTGCCACTCTGCACCAGGGCCAGCTCTACACCAGGGCCAGCTCTGCACCAGTGCCACTCTACACCAGGGCCAGCTCTGCATCAGGGCCAGCTCTGCACCAGGGCCACTACATCAGGGCCACTCTGCACCAGGGCCAGCTCTGCACCAGTGCCACTCTGCACCAGGGCCAGCTCTACACCAGGGCCAGCTCTGCACCATGGCCAGCTCTGCACCAGTGGCAGCTCTGCACCAGGGCCAGATCTACACCAGGACCAGCTCTGCACCATGGCCAGCTCTGCACCAGTGGCAGCTCTGTACCATGGCCAGCTCTGCACCAGGGCCAACTCTACATCAGGGCCAGCTCTACATCAGGGCCAGCTCTGCACCAGGGCCAGCTCTGCACCAGGGCCACTACATCAGGGCCAGCTCTGCACCAGGGCCAGCTCTGCACCAGTGCCACTCTACACCAGGGCCAGCTCTGTACCAGGGCCGGCTCTGCACCAGGGCCAGCTCTGCACCAGGGCCACTACATCAGGGCCAGCTCTGCAGCAGGGCCAGCTCTGCACCAGTGCCACTCTACACCAGGGCCAGCTCTGTACCAGGGCCACTCTGCACCAGGGCCAGCTCTGCACCAGTGGCAGCTCTGTACCATGGCCAGCTCTGCACCAGGGCCAGCTCTGCACCAGGGCCACTACATCAGGGCCAGCTCTGCACCAGTGCCACTCTGCACCAGTGCCACTCTACACCAGGGCCAGCTCTGTACCAGGGCCAGCTCTGCACCAGGGCCAGCTCTGTACCAGGGCCACTCTGCACCTCCACCAGGGCCACTCTGCACCAGGGCCAGCTCTGCACCAGGGCCAGCTCTGCACCAGGGCCACTACATCAGGGCCAGCTCTGCACCAGTGCCACTCTGCACCAGTGCCACTCTACACCAGGGCCAGCTCTGCACCAGGGCCAGCTCTGCACCAGGGCCACTACATCAGGGCCACTCTGCACCAAGGCCAGCTCTGTACCAGGGCCACTCTGTACCAGGGCCAGCTCTGCACCAGGGCCAGCTCTGTACCAGGGCCACTCTGCCCCTGCACCAGGGCCACTCTGCACCAGTGCCAGCGCTGCACCAGGGCCAGCGCTGCACCAGGGCCAGCTCTTTACCAGGGCCAGCTCTGCACCAGGGCCAGCTCTGTACCAGGGCCACTCTGCACCTGCACCAGGGCCACTCTGCACCAGTGCCAGCGCTGCACCAGGGCCAGCGCTGCACCAGGGCCAGTGCTGCACCAGTGCCACTCTGCACCAGGGCCAGCTCTGCACCAGGGCCAGCTCTGCACCAGGGCCACTCTGTACCAGGGCCAGCTCTGCTCCAGGGCCAGCGCTGCACCAGGGCCACTCTACACCAGGGCCAGCTCTGCACCAGGGCCAGCGCTGCACCAGGGCCAGCTCTGCACCAGGGCCACTCTGCACCAGGGCCAGCTCTGCACCATGGCCACTCTGCACCTGCACCAGGGCCAGCTCTGCACCAGGGCCAGCTCTGTACCAGGGCCAGCGCTGCACCAGGGCCAGCGCTGCACCAGAGCCACTCTGCTGGGCATCACAGACAAATACCAAGATGCCCCGCTGCCAGCCGCGGAAGGCGTCATGGCAGACTCACGCGGAGTGTTGAGCTGCGCCCCTGGCCGGTTGCTATACATTTATTTATACTCCTGTATCAGGCTGACGATGCCACGTGAGCCCCTGCTGACAAACGCTATCAGTTCGCAGTGTGGCAACAAAGAGACAAGCAGATGACGATATTGGCTCAAGATCACACGGCGTGTCTCGTGGAGACTCTGGCTTTCTTCACAAATGCAATGTGTTTTAAGGAGGGACAAGCATGTCAGGCTACCGAACAGTAGGCACACGGCAGACAGTGCACATGCAACAGTTTCATACAGGGGGCAGTCTCCAAAAGCGCGGGAGATATCCAGTATTTTGAAATACCTTTACTCTGTTCTTAAGTTTGTTCTCTTTCTCTGATCATTGGCTGCGATTGGGGTCAATTTATACATCCCAAGTGAGTCCCTAGCCATATTCCCAGAACTTGGCTGTCACACCATGTGACCTTGGGCACAAACCTTTACATTTTGACTGGTAAGTTAAATGAATTCCCTTGCCTGAGATCTGATACTGATGCCTCTGGACTATGTAGCATTGATGGCGCAGAAGAGGAGACCACAAATAATAGGCGCCACTGTGGGCAATAGCGCACAGACATATATGCCTTATAGCTGAGGAAATCTAGGTTGCACGGCAGTTAGATTGAGAGCACACGAGTGCACGTGTCATAGAAGTCATGGAAGTCATAAGATCATTATGAAAATTGCTTCTCTTGACCTCTATTCTAAGGTGGCCACCAAACACAGACACTATTCCAAGATGGCCGCCAGACATAAACACCATTCTAATGCACCCTGTTCAGAGACCAGCCCTTCACTGTCAGGTGGTTCTAGATCAGACACCTGCCCCTTGTTGTGCATTTCCTGTTCTGCCAATATTTAGAGTCATTGACCAGTCCACAAGTTCATTACAACTCCTCCTACTAACTCCTGCTATTAAACTCCACCTCCACAGCGCTTAATTTGTATTGCTATTTTCTGTAGCTCAGCACTTGCACTTAATTCCTCTATGCCCTCTATGCAGGAACCACGGCCAAACTCCAGAAGAGGCTGCAACGCATCCAGAACGCCTCCGCACGCCTCATCCTGGACATCCCCCGCCACTGCCACATCACAGACCACCTGAAAAACCTGCAATGGCTCCCAGTCAACAAGAGAATCACCGTCAAACTCCTCACCCACGCTCACAAAGCACTGCACAACACCGGACCAGAATACCTCAACAGACAACTCTCCTTCTATACCCCAAACCGGCATCTCCGCTCCGCCGACCTCACCCTCGCAACCGCCCCACGCGTCCGCAGAACTACAACTGGCGGTAGATCATTCTCGCACCTCGCCGCCAAAATGTGGTACACTCTTCCCACACACCTGCACCAGATCAAAGACCTCCTTACCTTCAGGAAACTCCTCAAGACCTGGCTGTTCGAGCAGTAGCAGCACCTACCACCTTCCTCCTTATCCCCTCTCCCCTCCTCAGTGCCTTGAGACCCTCACGGGTGAGTAGTGCGCTTTACAAATTCCTGATTGATTGATTACATTCCTAACACCAGCATTTGTTTTATGACAGTCCACCACATGGTGGAGCTGTCTGCCTGTTTTCAGAGGATCACCTCTGAAAACATCTAATAGACATCTAATATGGATTAGATAATAATAATAGCTGCACATCAAGTTTGATAGTAGTGTCATTTTGCATCACTGGCAGGGGCAGTGGGGGTACAAGCTGCAATGGCATCCTAAGAGGTAGCTCAGTCCCTAGCACTTATTTTTGTAGAAATTAAGCACTGAACCTCCAGATCTGCGAGCTCCAGATCCACCTCAGCCCCAATCCTGCCAGCAACAGATCAGTTCCAGGTCTGGTTTTAACTAGATCCACGATTTCAGCCTTATAAATATTGGCTCCAAGCTATTTTTACTTTTTTTGTGCTGCTTTCCTCCCTGCAACCCTTGTTACACCTGGGGCAGACACTGTGGCTTCAGGACAGAGCTGCCCTTCTTCAGAGTTTCCAAGAACAATGTGAAGATCGATCCCTACATGTGCACCATCCACCTGACACTGGATGGTGAGGAGGTTGAGTGCACGGGAGCATATGTACCTTGGAGCTGAGGGAGGCTGCAGCATCCTTAGGATCATCTACCCTAGCTTGGGAGGAGATTAGTAGCACATGAGCATCTGTGTCACAGAGGTCAGAGAGGACACAAGATCCTCTGGTCAAAGGTTGTGGAAGTCATGGTCCTCCTGAGGTCCACCTACCATGGTTGAGGGCACAGCACCTTAGTTACCCTGGAGGTCAGATTTACCAACGCAGGTGCAGCGGTTTCAGTGAAACCCAGGGTTTATTCATATGATATGCAGAAGGCAGCAGTGACAGTCCTAGACTAATGTATCAGTAGAATTATAGTTATTCTAAATTCATTTTTCATAGATGGCGAGAAAGCAGCAATCCAGCTGACTACTTTTCCAGGCAGATCAATAAGGCTTGGCTGTATCTAGAATGGTCAGCTAGGAGATGTGAATAACCACATGCACCAGGCAGAGCAAACCCCCCCAGCTTCAGCTAATCATGGAGGTTTAAGAGAAAACTAATCTCATCAGAGCGGTGACATATTTTAATGTAGGCCAAGAAGTCATGACCTCTCACGACTGACTGTAAAATCAAATAATTGTGGGACACATTCTATGCAAGTCACAATTATTTGCCTTTACCTACCATGGTTGGAAGGGGGAAGGCAATAACCAGATACCCCACTAACTGCATATGTATACATTCAGAAAATACAAAAGGAATCCACCGATATTGCAAGGGCCAGATGTAGGTACTTTGCAAATTGCGACTTGCAATTTGCAACTCGCAATTTGCAATGCAGAACGGTGTCTCAGACACCGTCTGCGAGTCGCTATGGGGTCGTAAAGACCTACCTCATGAATATTAATGAGGTGGGTCGCAAATTGCGGCCCCATAGCGACTATGGCCACTCACTGACATGGAGGCCTGCTGTAGTCAGCAGACCTCCATGTCCGTGACTGATTGTAAATAAAGCAGTTTTTTTTTTTCAAGTGTAGCCCGTTTTCCTTAAAGGAAAACGAGCTGCATCTAAAAAAAAATCCGAAACCTTGGACCACTACCTGCCCTGAAAAAATAATATGGGGTCCAGTCACAAAGGGGAAGGGGTCCCATGGGGACCCCTTCCCGTTTGCGAGTGGGTTACCATCCACTTCAAGTGGATGGTAACTGCAACTCCATTTGCGACCGCATATGCAATTTGCAAAGTACCTACATCTGGCCCTTAGTGCGATATCAGTGGATTCCTTTTGTATTTTCTGAATGTATACATATGCAACCTGTAAGACGTCCACCTTTTTGCATGCTGTCCCCAGATACTCTGCATTTTATTTAACAATACTTTTGCAGAATTATGACTCTGCGCTGTACCAGCCATTCAGTGCCACAGTGCAAGTGCTCTGTCCATAAAACTGTACTGTAACACTGGTTTCAATCCAGTGCCTTCTCTTTCCAGTCAGGACATGGCAGGCGGTGCTGTAAATGTACCAGGGGTGAGAAAGTTAAAAGTTATATATGGGCTGCTTGGTGTATTTACACCACCCACACATATGACTAACATGTATAGTGTCTAAGAGCACCATTGTGCTATAGCTGGGTTGCAATTTAAATGTATAGCTCCTAAGAGCACCGTTGTACGATGGCTGGGTTGAGATTTAAATGTATAGCTCCTAAGAGCACCATTGTGCAATAGCTGGGTTGCATTTTAAATGTATAGCTCCTAAGAGCGCCATTGTACGATGGCTGGGTTGAGATTTAAATGTATAGCTCCTAAGAGCACCATTGTGCAATGGCTGGGTTGCATTTTAAATGTATAGCTCCTAAGAGCGCCATTGTACGATGGCTGGGTTGAGATTTAAATGTATAGCTCCTAAGAGCACCATTGTGCAATGGCTGGGTTGCATTTTAAATGTACTGCCGTGACCCTGGCCATGAAAAGTGTCTTAACCATGTAGGAAAAAAAGTATTTTATAAATCAGGTAACTCAGCAAGCTGTTTACAGATTAGCTTAGTCAGCAAACCATGTTTACAAGGTTATAGTGTACCATATAGACACTCAGAGGTGGGGCAAACTGGAGCACGCTAGAGGTTGGGAAAATACTCCACGGTAAATAGATGCAAAACACCTTTTCACTGAGTAAGAATAGTTATGAATACATTCCCATTTGTTTTAATCTAGCATAGGAAAATGACAGAGCAAACATAAAACTTTTTTTTTCAGATCAGATTTTTAATAACTTCAGTGGGAATTTTACTGGAGAAGTGCACTTTGTGCTGCCTGAGAATACACTGGGGTAGAACTGGTTTGCCAGAGGTAGGGTGACCAGATCTTGAGGAGCAAAAACCGGGCCAGGTCAGACATAAAAGAAGGACTTTCTTTTATATCTGGCCTGTCCCGTTTTTTTTTTTTTTTTTGCATAGCATTGTGAATGTGTGTTTATATATATATATATATATATATATATATATATATATATATATATATATTTCATCAAAAATTTAGCAGTGCACTCCACCAGGGTAAAGTAATTCTTGAATTTATTTGAAACAAAAAAAGCAGAACAACGCGTTTCGACCGGATGGTCTTTGTCAAGTTCAACAAACAATTCACAAAGCAAGTTCCTTTTATAGTGGAAAGTATTATACCCATATAATGCATGCTTGGAGCTGTAGTTAAACAAATATTCAATACAAATTCTCAGAGTTACATAATATTGCAATCAATCTATTCTCAATGAAAGTGCAATCATAATAAAATTCCAGCATTCTAAAAAGATAATTATATAGCAAATTTACTTCATTTGTTATTTATATATAATTTAAATCCAGTTTTTCCCATTAACTTAATTAACTCTATACTGGTATTTTTAACTCACTTTTTCTAGTAATACTATTACAGAATTTTTTTAATTATTATTACAAATTTTGCTAATTTCATATAAATCAGGACTTGCTCTGAAAACAAAGAAAAATAAATAAATAAATGTTTTAATTTATATCCAATGCTCACAATGATAATTAGGATGGTTATTAATTAAGAACTCAACTAATCAAACAGTTCATCTGTGCTGCTTGAGTTATACACTCATAGATGAACATAAAGTTCTTCATCATCGTTCATCCCTAAAGGGGCCTTGGTTTTCATTCGAATTATGAATTTCGATTCTAATTGCCTCTACTTTCTTACTCGATCTCCTCCTCTTTCATGATCTGGGATATGATCTATACCATAATATCTTAGTGTCCTCCAATCATTCGATGTATGTGTTTGTAGATGTCTGGCTGTCGCATATGTACAGTCCTTATGAGTAATAGCTCCGATATGTTCAAGGATTCTTTTCTTAAGCGCACAGATTGTACTACCAATGTACTTTAGACCACAGTGACATTCTATTATATAGATTACATATTTTGTTTCACATGTAATTTTATGTTTAATGAACCATTCCTGACCATTTGGTAAATTGATTTTTTTCATTGATTGCCCTATTTTACATGCTTTACAGGAATTACATTTGACGAAACCCTTGTTCTCCGCCTCCAGCCAATTGCTATCTTTTTCTAGCACAAGATGACTTTTAACCAATATATCCTTAATGCTGGGTGCCTTTTTGTATGAGAACAAGGGTTTCGAACCTATTATGGGTCCCAAATCCGGATCTTTGCCTATTATTCCCCAATGTTTGCACAGAATGTTTTTAATTAATGTGCTTTCCTTGGTATATTGCATAATCATTCGCACTCTTTCTTCAGATTCTCTTTCTCTTTTGTTAAACAAAAACTCCTCACGTTTTTTGGATTGAATAATACTCATGTTACTTTTAAGGATCTTGTCATTATATCCTCGAGTTTTAAATCTCTCATATGTTTCATCCAATTTCATTAGTAAATCCCTTTCATGAGAACAATTTCTCCTCATTCTGATAAATTCCCCCAAGGGGATACTATTTACCAAGTGTTTGGGATGAAAACTTTTGCCATGTAGTACACTGTTACGAGCAGTCTCCTTACGGTACACTGTGGTTATATATATATATATGTGCACCCCCAACCTGCCCCCACCCACCTCTCTCTGCTCCCCACTCAGTTTCTCTGCTGGGAGCAGACAGGGGACTGTGTTGCCTAAGAGTAACAGATACATTACTTTAATTATTGCATACTTTGTAGGCGTCTGTTAAAGGAGAGCATACCTTGAATTTATGCTTCCCTAGAAAATCGGATTTTTGTCCCAAAAACAGGGACATTTGTTTAAAATCAAGAGAAGCGTCGGGACACCGGGACAGCCCTGTAAATCGGGACTGTCCGGGGAAATCTGGGACGTCTGGTCACCCTAGCCAGAAGAGACTGAATACTGATCCTTGGCTGATTTCATAACAACCCTCCTCAATGGCCTGGCCATGGCAGGAGGAAGGTATCTATGCCCTCTCAGCAAGGTCTGGCCATCTGAGCACTGGTCCTGCAGGTTCCTTCTCTGGAGGGAGACCTAGCGCTTGGAAGACAGCCCTGAGGATCTGAGGGCTGTAGAAGAAACCAAGACTGATTTTCGCAGCATCAGGAAACTTGTGTGACCCTTGGCTGTAGCAAGAAGCGAGAGTGGAGAGGTCTGTCTCAAACTTGGACCTGGGACTGGAATGCCGCAGAAGAGATCCCTGGAGATTGCAAGCATTGGATGAACAAGTGTGAAAGATTACTGACTCTGCCCATGACCTCCCAGCCTCAGTGTAGCATTACAATTTGCTGAAAACAATTACAGGTTTTCGTTTCTGGTACAACAATGGGCCATGTTGGGCTATTTTTCAATTAAGCACAGAAACTGAGTCATTTCTAGTTCTTCAGTGTTACTGCAAATCTTATAATAATTTTGCCTTAAATTTTAAAAACAATATCTCCGGTTCCTCTTATCGGATATTGATAATTTGTGTATAGTTTTTCCTACATTTAGATTACATGTAATTACATTAGATTTTTTTTTCTAAGTTGGTTTGGTAGTTTATGTTTAACTTTAAGGCATTTTGATACTGCTTGAACATAACACACAGTTCTTTGAGGGGTCGCCTGCTATGTGGGGCTGAGAAGCGCTTCTCTTGGAAATGTGTTGAGACCTAAATAGATTGTGTTTATTAAATTGCTAGAGTTACCTGCTTCCAAAGTAATAATTCTGTTTCTGACACATGCATACAGTTAGTCTCTGAAGGTGGCTTTGTTTTCTCTTCAGGCTTCCTGCAGCTATAAGGTGACCCCTCAAAGCACCAAATCTCCAATAGCGCTTCGAAGCTGTACTAAGGGAACGCAGCACTACCAGTAACATAACGTGCTCATGCATTTTACAACGAGAGCTGGCGAGAGCACGGATTAACTACAAAATGCAGCCTGGGGGACATTTAAAGAACACAGATCTGTAATGATAAGCTGAAGAAACATGGCAGATATTTGAGAGCACTGGAAGCCCGACTTGTCCTGGGAGTGAACAGAACTGTAATGCAATGGAGCGCTCACTTGGCGATATCTTTGCTTGATCCAACATTCAATTATGGTTTCAGCTCCGATTTCTTTCTAGATGACAGATAGGGAGGAACCATAGTGACCGGAAGAGGAAACGCATTACAAAGCAACGTGAGCCACGCTCCAAACAGGGTCATCCCTGGACCCATCTTCCAATCAAATCCCAGTTGGATGCCATCATCCAGACAATTTATGATTGGATCATTTCTGTTCCAGGTGACTGGTGTCACCGTGAGGGGCGCACCGAGCGAGTGCACATGGACAATATTCAGTTCAAACACTCAGTCACCTAATGCACTATGACCAGTTATCACATTTTCAATGCAGCACACAGGCACGACCAGTAGGTGCAGCGAGACGCCAACAGGGAGCTTTAAGTGCCAAACACGCGTGTGAGATTTACATTTGTGACAGTAGTATCGGAGGTAACCAGGCCCGTGTGTGGAAACGGGTATTTCCCATAAGGACAGACCTCTGGACACTGCTAGGGCTGGGGCAGAGTCAGTCACATCTTAGCTCAATCCAGCACATGACTGAGCTCTACCCTAGTGGCCTTGGAGACACATCATTCAATATATGTAAATCTCTCTATAGGCCCACCCCTCAGATGTGTGTCAAACCTTCATGCAAACAAACATGTGCAAAACAAAACACTGCAAAACATGCACACATCAAGTCTACATCAAATGCAGAAACCCCCTGAAGATTTCAGCACACAATTCACAGATGCTTCAGGGTTACAGCAGGCTCAACACAATGTGTTAGAAATGAAACCACACAACAGGTGTGTTGGATGAATAAATGGAGACACAGCAGAGTTCCCAAGTCAGAGAATCCAGGGACAGTGGGCCAAGGAGGGACAGGTAATATTAACGTGACTAGCGGCAGAGCTAGGGGAGCTGGGGTGCCCTGGACCCACCAGCTCATCTCTGTTTCACTTTGCATGTAAAGTCTGTTTCACAGAACAATGGGTCGAAGGGATTCATACATTAAGTGGAGAACCATTTAAAATAAAAGTCGGTAACAAACTATGGCCCTGATTTAGAACTCGTCGGATGGGTTACTCATAGCAGTGGCGGATATCTCGTCTGCTGAAATTTAATTCCCATAAGATATAATGGGATTTAGATTTCAGTGGACAAGATATCAGTGTCGATTGTGATGGAGTAATCCACCCGCTAATATCTAAATTAGGCCCTATCTTTGATACTTGCCGAACCAATACTAATAGCTGAATATGAATATTTTCTTAATTGATATTTCTAAGCTCCATGCACAGTGTTCTCTGTTTAAGCTGTGGACTCTTTGCCACTATGTTTACCCGTAACTATGCTAGCTAGCCTGGTCCTCCACATCAGCTAGATAAGACAGCTTATTTAGGGGGCATTAGAAGGTGTTGTCAGTATGTATGGCACAGGCAGTGATGCAATGGGCCATCTTTGTACACCATCACCTACATCTCGATATCCTGGTCTTCAATGGGAAACAAAACAATATCTGTTCATAGCCCTGGGTGACTCTGCCATCACTGCAAGCAGCTTGTCTTGTATGTCACATTCAGCATCACACTGTGCTGGTTTTGCATCCAGCATTGCATGCATTGCTTTGGGTGGAGTAGGGTAGTTGACATCACGCTGTGCTGGGTTTGGATAGCATAAAGGTCCTGAAAAAGACTTGTTTTGAGGGATGTAACCAGTGATACAGCTGGTCTTTGATGCTGTTATCATCACCACAATGAGCTTGTTTTAGGGGCTGTAACCAGTGATGCAAGCAGCTGGTCTTTGATAGTGGTACACTCACTGCAATGAGCTGGTTTAAGGGGATGAACCAGTGATGCAAGTAGCTGGTCTTTGTTGGTAGTACTCACTGCAGTGAGCTGATTTTGGGTGATGCAACCAGTGATGCAAGTAGCTGGCCTTTGATGGTGGTTTCATCACTCCAATGAGCTGGTTGGTTTTGGATGATTTAACCAGTGATGCAAGGAACTGGTCTTTGATGGTGGTACCACCACAGCAGTCAGCTGGGTTTGGGTGATAAAACCAGTGATGCAAGGAGCTGGTCTTTGATGGTGGTACCATCATTGCAGTGAGCTGGTTTTGGGTGATAAAATCAGTGATGCAAGGAGCTGGTCTTTGATGGTGGTACCATCATTGCAGTGAGCTGGTTTTGGGTGATGAAACCAGTGATGCAAGGAACTGGTCTCTGATGGTGGTACCATCACTGCAGTGAGCTGGTTTTGGGTGATGCAACCAGTGATGCAAGCAGCTGGACTTAGTTGGTCCTGGGCAGTATTACATATCTCAACTGGAAGGCAGAGAACATCAAAACCTGAATGAGATGCTTTGGAGGGGTGTAACAAGCCATGCAGTGGGGTGATTTTGAGGGTGTAACCATCATTGAAATGATGTTTGATGTTAGAGACATCATCGCAACAAGCTGCAGTGGTGTCGCTATCATTGCAATGAGCTGGTCTTGGGTGATGTAACAAGTTTTGGAATGAATCAGGCTTCGTGGTACAACCTTCATTGGAGCATGTTGGTTTGCAGTGATAGCCATTCCTGCAGTGAGAGTGTATCAAATGATATAAACGCCATTGAGTGGCACAGGTCTTGGGCATGTAACCATTGCTGCAAATGTCTTGCGTGGTCCAACAAGCCCTGCAAGGAGCCGGTCGTGGTCGTGCTGTGATTGGCATCACTGTTAGCACTCTTTGTGGTGCACCCGCTGTTGAAATAGATATACCCTTTTTTATAAGTAGACACATAAGAAGCTATTCTGTTCACTTAAATCCACATTAATACAAGATTAATACAAGATGTCATAGGGTGGCATAACTTGCATCCAAGTGAAATAATCTCGAGTGCTCTAACCAACATTGTGAAAATGGACTTGGGTGGCATGGAGAAAAGATTGATTTTGGTTGTTCTTGTCTCTATCACATTAGCTTTTTTCATGATTGGCATTGGCCAGAATCTAAGTACATTAGTCCGTGGAATGGCAATAATTTGGCTTTGGGAAGCAATGGTCAGAGACACAATAGCTCGCACCCCTCCAAAGCTTTAATTTGAATGAGATTGCTTTGTCTTGGGTGGCATTGGTCAAAATCTTGATAGCTCTGTAATTAGCGTATATAATTAGAATGACAGTGGTGTATACTTGGGTGTCATCAGTGTGGATGTCAAAAGCATTATTTTGATTGATATTGGCCAGCATCAGACTAATTTGGTCTTGGTTGGCATGGGCCCTCGTCTCACTACCATTATAATGGGCGCAGATGGTTCGAATCTCAGTGGTATCGGCCAGGGTGGCATGACTCCTAATCTCAATGGCTTTATTTTGAATGTCATTGTTGGAATATCATAGCCTGGTTATAAGTGGCACTGGTCGCAATTTAAATGGCTTAGGTGGCATTGGTCTGAATCTCAGTTTTTGCTTAGTCTTCGGTGAAAGTGGCCACAATCTCAATAGCTCATCTGGGGATGTGCCTCAGTCAGAGCCCCAGTAACATGGTTGCGGGTACCACTGGTCTACCTGGCAACAGAACTGCCTTGAGTAGGAGGTGAAATTATGCTATCCCTTAAATGACTAGAGTACCAATCTGATCAGCCCCATTCGAGACCCCATCACTGTTCTTGTGCCCCAAAGGCTACACATAAAGACAATGTGGCATGCAGGTGCGGAATGTCAAACCATGCAGATGAAGCAGCCAAGAGAAGAGGAAGGAATGGAACAAACCAGAGAAGGTGAAGGATCGCTGACGCTGGAGAGAAGGATTGGTGGCTTTCATGCTTTTCCGGATGTTCCGGAGTTTGGCATTGTACTCTGACAGGAGTCACAGGACAACAAGCCACAGGGAGGAGGACAGAGAAGAGACAGCACAGTGATGGGAAGGTATAAGCATGAGAGAATAGAAAAATTGAATGATGTAGGAATGGATGTAAAAATTATGGTAGGAGTAGATGAGTGGTTTTGTAGAAAGGGGTGGATGAATGCATGGATGGGTGGTTTGTGTGTCCATGATGAGTTATGTAGGCACATGGTTCAGTGACAGTGAGTGGAAAAAATGGATTGATGTATGCATCGATCGATGAATGAAAGAATGGGTAGGTACAAAGATGGGATGGAGTATGGATGTTTGTGCCAAAAGGTAAATGTGAATGGATCAAAAGATGATTGTAGTTGTATATGGGTGAGTGGGAAGTGTTCAAAGTAAACAGTTTTATACATGTATGAATGAAAGGGCGGAGTAATTATTGCATGTGCGGGTACGTATTGAGATACCATTGGAGCGTAGTTGGTGCATGAGAGGAAAACAAGTTGAGCGTTTGGTAGATGTTTTGGAGAATGGAGTGGTGGTTTTATGAGTGAGTGATATGTGAGATAGGTTAGAGTGTGGTTCAGTGTATGGGAATGATGTATAAAGAACAGGTAGCCATGAGGATGAATCAATACAATGATGCATGGGTGAATGTGTTGGTGAGAGGTAGGTGGGTGTATGGATTGATGAATATGGATATGAAACAGACAAAACAAATTGACAAAGACGATAACAAAATGAGAGAAAAAAAAAACATTACCATGAAAGCTGCAGCATATATCTGATCAGAACAGAGAACATGAATTAAATTTGATCTCTGGAAACTTGCTGAATGTTCAGTCCCCATTCACATAATACTGAAGAGCATCCTATCTACCCCTTCAAACAGTCCCCCCCAGCGGCAAAATAAGAGGGGGGATTGAAAGAATGTAATTTCCATACACTTGGAATTAATGACAGATGAGTTCTTCATACCAACAGAAACAATATGAGTGAGTCGCTCAGATCTGACCTACAATACTTCATAGTGTTTCTCCAACTCTAGGATCCATACTTCAATAACAAAGCCTGCAGAACTGCCCCTATCATCTCGCTATGTCCAGTGGTTTCAATGCCACAACACAGTATATTGAAAGGCCACTGGACTAAACTATAGAAACACGCCAGAGCCTCTCAAAGATTGATAAGGATGTAGCAGATACGCCTTCCTGTCACTTACCTAGACTCAGGTCTGCAAGCCTTTTTTTTTTTTTTTTTAATTATAATGGAAACATTTTACAAATCTGCATGAAAGTTAAATAAAGTTTATCAGATTTGGGCTTGGCATGGCAAGTTTCGTGTAGATCCATCAATGGAGTAAAGAAATAAGTGGGATCAAAAGGTGACTTTTCCTAAATTATCTCCAATAGGATTATTCATTCACATCTGCACAAACAAATCTTTTAGCAGACTCACAGCAAACTAGTCATGGAAGTAGAATTTTACTGATGGAAATGACTGAAGGAGATGCCATTAGTTGGTGTGCTGTAAATACATTCAGCATTTTTTGAGAAATCACATTACAGAAATATGCCAGTTGGATTTTGAAAGGTTGACGATGTTAGACTTATTGGGCCAGTCTTGGCTGGTCCATGAACCACAGTTTACGGATCGGACTCAAATAAAAAAAAAGAAACACATTTGATTGGATGAGGGAACTTTTTTTTTTTTACCCACGATCCGTTTTGGGTTGGCAAACTCAATTCCGGGTTTGCAAATCAAAGCAAACTGATTGGCTTGCCGCTGAGCACTGAAATTTAGCTCCAGTTGACATTACAAGATAAAGGGCTCACTCCCAGAGTCCTGAAAAAAAAAATAAGGAGACATAAGGGGACGTGGGGAGCATCCTCTGACCCTCTTGCTCATTTGGCAACCCGAAAGAGAACTCCCTGGGAAAAAGATGAAAAAAATAAAAACTATGGCACAGGGTTTTCAGGCGCTGTGTGGGGGCCACTAACTTGTTTGAAAGCCTTAAGTTTGGGGGGCTGCCTCAGGGCCTAGGAGCCCTAAGGGAAGGGCCCCAAGGCAAATTTTGAACCAGTGTGAGGCTTGTGGGCCTGGTACCTGATTCACAGATCCTACTCAAGACCAACAAGGGCCGACAAGTATGTAAGGTTTCACAAACCTCAACCCGTGGGTTTGAGCCACGGGCCATGGGCAGCGGGGTTTTGCCATTGACAGTGGTTTGGACACAGGTCCTGGCTGAAGGCCAGACAAAAAGGCCAACCACGGTACTCCCGGCAAAGACCAGGCACAGCAGGAATTAGCCACCCACGGTCATGCACAGGAGGGAAGGCAATGCACCCAGAGAAGTTGGATGTACTATATGATAAAAAAAACACTGCAAAGTACATTCAAAGTACTGCAAAGTTACAAAACAAAACTTTTAAAAAGCACTGAAAATTCACAAATATGGCTGTTTAACTGTGTTTTAAAGTGCATATCAGAGGTTTTTACCTCAAAAAATATTGAGGTATTGCAAACAATCTGAACCATAACTTCACTTTAACTGTAGTTTTTTAGTTAATATATCTATTTTTGTTGAAGTATTTCTTGCCAAGTCTTCTGAAAGAAAATTCGCTTTAGGAAGGTATGCATTTTATTTCTTGTGTTTATGTAGAGCTTGTTTCCTGTGCAAAATAAGAGTGGATATAGGCAGGATTTTTAAAACCTTTTTCCTAAACTTTGGAAAGTTTGTGAACTTTATTAAGTTTGAAAAACACTCCATGCACGCATTTCCAGTGGTGTACAAAGGGTGGACTCCAATGCTAGCATGGAAAATGGAGCGACCTGTCCCCTTTTTGGGTCTGTTTCCGAATAGGCTAGTCCCAGCCTTTTGTTGTGACGCCCTAAGTGTTTGCACTCACAGACCCCTTGATTTCACCACCCTCCGTCCACTCTGGCCAAGCTTTACAGTCTGCCTGGTCCTGTTCACACTCACAGCTCTGCCCACCTTCACCCCAGCCCCAGGGCATAGCTTTGGGGGAGGGGGTGGGGGAGTTTGGGGTGCTACCCCTCATAAGTGTATTTTTAGGTAAATAGTTGGATACAGGTCCTTTCAGTCGGACATGGTGAGGAGAATGTGGATTTTACCAGGAATGTTTACAGACACACAGAGACAAAATCGCACATATACTTGCTCCCTCTCTGTTCTGAAAGTCTTGCAAAAGGTTGGTTACTTTGCAACATTTTGTGTTTCTCATCACTTATGGCCTGATGTATGACCATTTCATTTTACAAGTGTCTAATTGTGACTTTTTGTGAGTCGCAATTGGAGAATCGCAAAATTAAGTATACAAATGTGTCTCAGACACATTTAGCGATTCCCAAAGGGGTGGCCAAGACCTACCTCATCAATATTCATGAGGTAGGTTGCAACTCGCGACCCCATTGGGAATGCCCACACTCACAGAAATGGTGGCCTGCTGGGCTCAGCAGACCACCATGTATGTGACTGCTTTTAAATAAAGCACTTTTTTTTTTAATGCAGCCTATTTTCATTAAAGGAAAACGGGATGCATTTCAAACAAACAAAAAGAAAAAAAAATCAGAATAGGCAGGGATCTGTGGGACCACTACCTGCTCTGAAAAAATATTTTCACTTGCATTCACAAAGGGGAAGTGGTCCCCTGGGGACCCCTTCCTTTTTGCGAATGGGTTACCACCAACTTAAAGTTGTTTGTAACTGCGATTGTTTTGCGATCGCATTCATGGCCACAAATCAATTTTACATGATCCTGCGACTCACTGTTAGGAAGGGATGCCCTTGACATGCCCCTTTCTAATACCAACTCGCAAAAACATTTTGTGATTCGGTAATTGATTACCGAATCGCAAAATGGGGTCTGTACATCCAGCAATGCTTTTTTCTGGGCGCAAACGGTCTGATTACGAATGAGGCCGTTTGCGACCAGGAAAAAGCATTACACATATGCCCCTTAGTGCCCCTACCAGCCTGCATTTATCTCCCTTTCCACTGCCCCTTTTGCTCCTCTCATGTACCCTGCTTGTCCGATATGTGTATTTTAAAATTATATGCCAGCGTGATTGCTGGACAATCTGAAGCTCACGCCCCCCCCCCCCCCCTATTACTGACCAAGCTACGCCCCTGCCCAGCCCTGTCACTGCCCCCCTCGCCCCTCGGGACAGCTCCCTGGTGAGGCCCGAGCGCCTGTGGTGACGGGTGGAGTCCTCTCCGTGCTTTGAGGCGGGACACAGCTTCGATTCATAGCGCAACTAACCCCACCCGAGCGCAGAGGCCGCTCAGACCTCCCCTGGCCTCCCCCCGCCCAGGGTGACTCAGACGGGTGACTCACGCCATCTTCTTAAATGTCAGAGTTTTCATCTGAGAACGGCTCTCCCAGGGTACCATGGCACCAGGAAAGTGTGAGGGTTAAGCATCCACTATCGTGGATTATAAGAATTCTAACAACTTCCTGTTGTTCGGCACTATTTGGACTACAGTTGTGGCCGTCTACATAGATGTGAGTAGCAGCTGTTACTGTGAAAAACACTTGCTGATACTCCGTTTAAAGACCTAGGTAGGAAGGTGGTTTGTGATGGTTCTGCCAGGACTGAAAGCAATGATCACAGGTCACAGCAGATACGCGCTTAGACCTGGGAACAAGTTTGCTGCTGGAGAATACTTCAAGGGGTCGGCAGAAGAGAGCTGGGGTGGAGGGGTGGAGGGTGCAGACGCCACGAGTAGTCGGGCGCCCTCAGTCTTATGGTCTGGGAATGCCATCCTTTTCCAAGTCTCTGTGGAAATCTGCAGTTTGTGCATCTCACCCTGGCGTGGTGAGTGTGCCCTTCACTCTGTCCTAACTCCAGAGGCAGCCATGGTGTGGTGAGTGCGCCCTTCACTCTGTCCTAACTCCAAACACAGCCATGGCGTGGTGAGTGTGCCCTTCACTCTGTCCTAACTCCAAACACAGCCATGGTGTGGTGAGTGCGCCCTTCACTCTGTCCTAACTCCAAACACAACCATGGCGTGGTGAGTGTGCCCATCACTCTGTCCTAACTCCAGAGGCAGCCATGGTGTGGTGAGTGCGCCCTTCACTCTGTCCTAACTCCAAACACAGCCATGGCGTGGTGAGTGCGCCCTTCACTCTGTCCTAACTCCAAACACAGCCATGGTGTGGTGAGTGCGCTCTTCACTCTGTCCTAACTCCAAACACAGCCATGGCGTGGTGAGTGTGCCCATCACTCTGTCCTAACTCCAGAGGCAGCCATGGTGTGGTGAGTGCGCCCTTCACTCTGTCCTAACTCCAAACACAGCCATGGCGTGGTGAGTGTGCCCTTCACTCTGTCCTAACTCCAAACACAGCCATGGTGTGGTGAGTGCGCTCTTCACTCTGTCCTAACTCCAAACACAGCCATGGCGTGGTGAGTGTGCCCATCACTCTGTCCTAACTCCAAACACAGCCATGGTGTGGTGAGTCCGCACTCTGTCCTAACTCCAAATACAGCCATGGCGTGGTGTATGCCCTTCTCTCTGTCCTAACTCCAAACACAACCATGGTGTGGTGAGTGCCCTTCTCTCTGTCCTAACTCCAAAGGCAGCCATCGCGTAGTGAGTGCGCCCTTTACTCTGTCCTAACTCCAAACACAGCCATGGCGTGGTGTATGCCCTTCTCTCTGTCCTAACTCCAAACACAGCCATGGTGTGGTGAGTGCGCCCTTCACTCCGTCCTAACTCCAAACACAGCCATGGTGTGGTGAGTGCGCTCTTAGCTTTCTGTCCTAACTCCAAACACAGTTCACACTCTGTCCTAACTCCAAAGGCAGCCATGGTGTGGTGAGTGCGCTCTTAGCTCTCTGTCCTAACTCCAAACACAGCCATGGTGTGGTGACTGCGCCCTTCACTCTGTCCTAACTCCAAACACAGCCATGAAGTGGTGAGTGTGCCCTTCACTCTGCCCTAACTCTGAGTGCACTCTTCTCTCCGTCCTAACTCCAAACACAGCCATGGTGTGGTGAGTGCGCCCTTTACTCTGTCCTAACTCTAAACACAGCCATGGTGTGGTGAGTGCGCTCTTCTCTCTGTCCTAATTCCAAACACAGCCATGGAGTGGTGAGTGTGCCCTTAGCTCTCTGTCCTAACTCCAAACACAGCCATGGTGTGGTGAGTGTGCCCTTTACTCTGTCCTAACTCTAAACACAGCCACGGTGTGGTGAGTGCGCCCTTCACCCTGTCCTAACTATAAACACAGCCATGGTGTGGTGAGTGCGCCCTTCACTCTGTCCTAACTCGAAACACAGCCACGGCGTGGTGAGTATGCCCTTCACTCTGTCCTAACTCCAAACACAGCCACGGCGTGGTGAGTGCACCCTTCACTCTGTCCTAACTCCAAACACAGCCATGATGTGGTGAGTGCGCCCTTCACTCTGTCCTAACTCCAAACACAACCATGGCGTGGTGAGTGCACCCTTCACTCTGTCCTAACTCCAAACACAGCCACGGTGTGGTGAGTGCGCCCTTCACTCTGTCCTAACTCCAAACACAGCCACGGTGTGGTGAGTGCGCCCTTCACTCTCTGTCCTAACTCCAAACACAGCCACGGCGTGGTGAGTGTGCCCATCACTCTCTGTCCTAACTCCAAACACAGCCATGGCGTGGTGAGTGCGCTCTTCACCCTGTCCTAACTCCAAACACAGCCACGGCGTGGTGAGTGCGCCCTTCACTCTCTGTCCTAACTCCAAACACAGCCACGGCGTGGTGAGTGTGCCCATCACTCTCTGTCCTAACTCCAAACACAGCCATGGCGTGGTGAGTGCGCTCTTCACCCTGTCCTAACTCCAAACACAGCCACGGCGTGGTGAGTGCACCCTTCACTCTGTCCTAACTCCAAACACAGCCACGGCGTGGTGAGTGCGCCCTTCACTCTCTGTCCTAACTCCAAGGATAACTTGTTGCTGCTACACCAACCACTTACATCAATGAACTACACTTCAAGGACAGCTGAAGAGCATCCCTCTACCAGCGATATGTAACCTGAGAGCTATCGCCGCTGTTCATATCTACCCAGTTAAATCGGTTTATGACAAATAACTAGGAACTGTTTCCAAAATAAGCCTTTTCAAGTACAATGTACAGAGCACAGAGATGGAGCAGCGCAACCTGCTTGACTTCTGATGTTGGAAAACACTCTAACTCCACTTTTACTGCAATGTAAACTCGTACATTGCTCTTCTGACTCACATTAACACTTTATCACTCAGCGGTTGTGCAGGTACCTGTATTTCAAACAGGTTGTATGATGATCCCCTCACCTTCTTGCCCTCTGACACTCAAGTGAGACAGAACTGCTACAGGTCATGTCTATGGTCCGGTAGGTACCAGTCCACTACAGAAAACCACCCATCACCAGCTGAACAGGCATGGAATAACTGCAGAGATCTGCCACACTCCGCTTGCCACCCAAGGACTACATACATATTAGGACCACTTCAAACACTGAACAGTTACATTAATATGAAGTATGATTGTAAGAAACCCCATCCCAGCAAACCTCCTGACCGCCTCGCCCACTGACTATGGTAAGAATATGTGAGGCACAGTGGTGGTGATGGTGGTGGTGGTGGGGGATGGGGCGTCACCCTGGACCAACTTTCCAGTAAGTGCCCAAAAATACGGACATGGTAAAGACGGGTAGGTTTACTCCGACCTATGGTTACACTTATCTTAGCTTAAAAGGACCTTACTGCTACAAAGGTACAAGTGAATGAAGGGAGGCCTCCCTTCCAGGATTGTGCCACATGATGTGTCAAGAAGGTTACTTTCAGTGTGAGGTATGGGACTTCTTGCAGGTGACCACCATGCAGGAGAAATCCATTCAGTCACATACAATGGGCTCCATGTTCAGAAACAAGAAGCCAATCATAGCAGAGTAGGGGGCTGATGACTCATTTGAAACTGAAACAAGTGGGTCCAGAAGTAGGAGTGGTTTGCAGAATGAGTAAATCTGTCTGTTGCTGCTTTGTTAATGACGGCAAGCACCTCACACATTAAAAACTGATCTGAGCAAGATTAACAAATAGGCAGTTGCAATAGAGGGCAAGAAATATAGAAACCCTTCTGAATTAGCATAACTCACTGGGTCCAGCTTAAGGACCTCCAGTGGTCACAGAACCGGGACACACATCCACCCAATGGGTGGTCATGTTTGAAAGAGATCAAATTAAACCAGTGTCATAAGACTGGCTACAGAGAAGGAGAAGCACTGACGTTGCTGGTGTTTACTTCTTCTGACACCAGCCCCGTCCCCGGAGCTGTCATAGAACTGGTGGCGAGGTAGGACTGGTTGAGAGGGTTCATACTGTTTCACATTATCTGCTCTGGAGTAACAGGAAGATTTGCAATATTGTTGATGAAACTTCCTAATGGGGAAGCGAAACTGAGGGAACATGCCATGGCTTTGAACCACATGGGTCGTGCACAGCAGATGCATCAAAAGAAATACTGCATCTCCAGGGCAGCCCTTTTGGTGCTTGACAATCAATCTGCTCATTGCAAGCACTGAAAGGTCTTCTCCATTGTGCATAAAATAGGATGCTGGGGAGCTTGTTAAAGTAAAGCAGGGGCTGAGAAATGCTCGTAGCTTGTTGCCACATTTCAGTCAGGAAACTGCATGTGAACTCAGATGCAAGTCATTCCCCCTTTAAGACCACAGCCACTTTCCTTGTTACCAAGGAGGTTTAAGCAACATCATCAGAAGCTGGCATCAAAGGGTAGGCAAAAGAAAGTTTAGCTGAGGTGTCCTAGCCACTCGCATTTTTAGACATCTAGAGAAACCCAAAAATATGCATTCTGGGGGAGGAAACAGACTGTTTAGCTCACTATCATTATATTTGGTGTAAATAATTCCTGATGCAAGCATCTCTAGGGCAGTGGAGCCTGAACCAAAGAAGGCCTCCGTCCAAAAACAAATTCTGTGGCCTCAAGAAGTGCTGTGCTCTGTGTTGTTCTTTAAACAAGGTCTGCAACCACTCTTGGTTGAGATCAGTTAAGGAAGAACAACCAAACAGATGGCTATAGAAATAGACCCAGACGGGCTGACAGCGTTGCCACTATGGGGCCTGTGGATAGACCTTTAGGCTCCAGAAAGAGGGACCTGAGGTTTGCCTAAAGTGCTGAAGCGGCAAAAGGAAGGCTTCAGTCAAGGGCTGAAGAATACAGGAGCTAGATCCACAGCTGAAGTTCTCACTGTCACCGTGGTGGCAAGTGGTCACCAGAGGGTCCGAGCATCCTGAAGAATCTTTAATGTGTCACCTTAAAATACATTTTCTGTTGAAGAAACAGCAGAAGGTATCAGTAATACAGGTTGCATTTTCTCCAGGATTACCACTAGCTCTGAGGATGAAGTTGGTAGCTGAGTTGGGGGAACACAGAGCTGTAAACTCTAAACATGGTCCTGCAAATAGGATGAAGAGAAGCCTTTTTTTGTATCTTTAATGAAGGGAACATGTCATGTAAGAACACTCTCTTTTCAGACACTTACCTTCTGGAGGTGAGTAGGAGCAGAAGAGCCATCCTTATTGGCCTTTGCAATCAACACTTTGGTCTTTCTCTCTCTGATTAATTAAGTGTGCACAAGGGCCATTTGTCACATTTGCTGCAGCCATGCATAAGCCCTTTGCAGAGTGACTGGAGTTCAATGTCGCAATGGGACATAAAACTAGACATCTTTGGAGGTGATATCACAAGATTCTCTTGCAGTAAAAAAGATAATCCTTAGTCATACTTTATATTTTTGTATGTATTTGTACTTTACATTACAGCACACATGCAAAGTTAGAAAGATTTTGAGAAAAGAAAACTTTTCCCAAACATTGTGCCTGGCTCAAGGAGGTGTCATTTTTTTCACGCAAACCCCTGTCTACATTTTTATTATATAGGGTTTTGCATTGCAAAATCATTGGTGGTTTCATATACCACATCTGAAGTGCCCCCTAGCCGTGAAGTGGCGCCAACCACTACTTTGTGCTACTTTCCAGGTAGATCCCGATTCAAGACTTTTCTCCAGTTTGTGACACTGCACTGGTGCGACCCTTGGTAAATCTTGGCCACGAGTTTAAACACAGACTCTAATTAACTCGTCAATCTGTTTGTGGTGGGAACGCCCAGCACCACTTCTTGTCGAAGTACCGTGTGCAGCTTTTCAGTGTAACACTTACCAGTTGTTACAACTTGCTTATAAGCACCGCCAGTATTGTGGAGGAGGGTGGTGGGGGTGGAACCAACTTGCTTATAAGCACCGCCAGTATTGTGGAGGACGGTGGTGGGGGTGGAACCAACTTGCTTATAAGCACCGCCAGTATTGTGGAGGAGGGTGGTGGGGGTGGAAACAACCTGCTTATAAGCACCGCCAGTATTGTGGAGGAGGGTGGTGGGGGTGGAACCAACTTGCTTATAAGCACCGCCAGTATTGTGGAGGAGGGTGGTGGGGGTGGAACCAACTTGCTTATAAGCACCGCCAGTATTGTGGAGGAGGGTGGTGGGGGTGGAACCAACTTGCTTATAAGCACCGCCAGTATTGTGGAGGAGGGTGGTGGGGGTGGAAACAACCTGCTTATAAGCACCGCCAGTATTGTGGAGGAGGGTGGTGGGGGTGGAAACAACCTGCTTATAAGCACCGCCAGTATTGTGGAGGAGGGTGGTGGGGGTGGAAACAACCGCCAGTATTGTGGAGGAGGGTGGTGGGGGTGGAAAGAACCTGCTTATAAGCACCGCCAGTATTGTGGAGTAGGGTGGTGGGGGTGGAAAGAACCTGCTTATAAGCACCGCCAGTATTGTGGAGGAGGGTGGTGGGGGTGCAAAGAACCTGCTTATAAGCACCGCCAGTATTGTGGAGAAGGGTGGTGGGGGCTGGAAACAACCTGCTTATAAGCACCGCCAGTATTGTGGAGGAGGGTGGTGGGGGTGGAAACAACTTGCTTATAAGCACCGCCAGTATTGTGGAGGAGGGTGGTGGGGGTGGAACAATCTGCTTATATGCACCGCCAGTATTGTGGACGGCTGTGTGTGTGGAGGTGGTGGGGGTGGAAACACAAGGAAACAGCTCTCTTTCGTAGCAGCACTCAATGTGGTCTAGGCGCTAGGCTGGAAAGCATTTTAATGAGGCGAAATAACACAGTAGCAGGATATTAGGTCGCCAAGTCGTGGACCTTGAGAAATTACTGCAAAAGGCCAGACAACTGACTTTATTTTAGCTCACGGTAAGCACTCCAGCAGAAACATTTTTATACTACCGGAAGAATTGTCAGACCATTTGCTGCTGATGCCAGGGTTTGAAATTAGGTGCCTCAGATTGAGAACTAACAATCTAGATATTGATTCCCAAATTATCTGAGTGATATCCTTCTCACGCGGCTCTCTAACACAATCATTCCTCCCCACCTGGTGCAGCTGCTCCATTGCAGCCAATCATATCCCGTTCTGAGCAGACAAACATACACATTTAAACTTTCCCTCCGAAGGTTTGCAAAGATTATAACGCTTGCACTTTTTGAAGCCTGTAAATGTCGCCTGCATGTTACAAAAAAATGTGCAGGAAATCAATTTTCATGCATGTTTTTTATGTGTGAGAACTCTCCACCTGAAATTAAATATTTGTGGCCATTGTAGTGCATTAATGCAGTTTCTCTAGTTCCCAGACATGACTGTACACTCTTTCCAAGCACAGGGGAAGGAAATCACCAAAGGTCTCTCTTATTCTGGTAGACCACCCTTTGATTGTTTCACTTGACTGTGACCTTGCTTGTAGCCTGCCCTGTCCATCCCATCTGCACACACACGCACATGCAGCCGCTGTGTTTAGTCTCAACGTAGAAGTGTAAACGCGCATTTTGGCAGCGCTGGGTCAGTTCAGGAACAAAGGATAAATATTTATGTGGTGGATACACAACACACGACCATTAGAGATATGCATGTGCCGGGAATTGACCGCTGATGGAATGCGGTCATCTTGAGCCGTGACATGGACCTGGAAACAAATATGTGGACATTATGTACAGCCTTACATGCCTGTGGTACAAGAAGCATGTACACAACATGTACTGCTAAACACAGACTCAAAAACAGTTACTGCCAAAATACCGAGCGTACACAAGAGGCCACCAACCAAAATATTCACAACAACCTGCTCTCAAGCGCTTATCCCAAACCTGCTGGACTGGAGGTAGATCAGTCAATTCATCCAGTCCTCCAGCGTGTAAGAACTGAAGGTCGATTACAAATTTAAATAAGTCGACATTTTTGTAGAGAGCTATCTACGTAAAGCCAGGGGTTTTGACAAGAGGAGTTTTGGAGTCTGTTTTTTGCATCTATATTGTTTCAGTGAATTTGTGTTTTGTAAAAACCCCTAAGCTTGTTCGTCTTCTGTCCAGTGGATACAGAGCTCATGGGACTTACCACAAACAATTTAGATAAGGAATTCCAATTCAGGGCATGATTTCAAGGGCTGCCCTCGTGTACCACCGAGAGCAGGTTTAGGGCACGTTCGCTTAAGCTCCAGTATGTGAAAGCTACACACGTACCCTAGATGCAAGGTGAGCGAACTGACAGACAACTGGCACTTCTGTGCATTCAAGATTCCTCTAAACTTGATGTTCCCCCAGGGTCTTGAATAGATTTCTTCAAGCCTTCTCCACTGGGGCACATACCCTCAGCATCATGGCTTCCTGTATCCTTTCTCTATTTACTATTGTTGCACCATCTGGTCAGCAGAACCTCAGCTCATCGCCCTCATATTGCCCCAATGTCCATCATGTCACTTTCCACACTTACACCCATTGTCTGTAAACACTGCCTCCCCAATATCCATCCAACATCTCACTCTTAACCCGTCTTATCATCTTCCAGTCTCTATAGCACCGTGTTGTCCTGATACCCATCCAACCTCTCACTTTTAACCCATCTTATTATCTTCCAGTCTCTGTAGCACCGTGTTGTCCTGATACCCATCAAATCTCTCCCGTTTAACCCGTCCTGTCATCTTCCAGTCTCTGTAGCACCGTGTTGTCCCAATAGCCATCCAACCTCTCACTTCTAACCCGTATTATCATCTTCCAGTCTCTATAGCACCGTGTTGTCCTGATACCCATCAAATCTCTCACGTTTAACCCGTCCTATCATCTTCCAGTCTCTGTAGCACCATGTTGTCCCAATAGCCATCCAACCTCTCACTTCTAACCCGTATTATCATCTTCCAGTCTCTGTAGCACCGTGTTGTCCCAATAGCCATCCAAGCTCTCACTTCTAACCCATCTTATCATCTTCGAGTCTCTATAGCACCGTGTTGTCCCAATACCCATCCAAATTCTCACTTCTAACCCGTCTTATCATCTTCCAGTCTCTATAGCACTGTGCTGTCCCAATAGCCATCCAACCTCTCACTTTTAATCCATGTTATCATGTTCCAGTCTCTATGGCACTGTGTTGTCCTGATACCCATCAAATCTCTCACTTTTGACCCATCTCGCTATCGTCTAGTCTCTATAGCACTGTGTTGCGCCTGAATCCATCAAACCATTCTCTTCGCACACATCTTATCGGTATTCAATGCCTATACCAATATACTGACCTAAGTTCTATCAAAAGAATCTGTTTTCACACATTTCATCTAGGCATGGACAGAATTTTAACTACACAAACAACATCTGCATCGCAGAAAATTCATAAAATTTCTCATGATGTAGCTTCACATGGCTTTTTAAAAGCAAGCGCGCACCACACATAAACAAGTCATGCAAGATACCAGACACCAGTGGTCGATTGGTTCTCACAGAAAATGTGTCACTGAGAGACATTTTCTGACATTTTTACATGTGATGCGTGGTTGCTTGAAAATAATCCTGTGATGTATCAGAAAACCGCATTTCTCTCTGAACCCATAATTGTGAGTACTTCTGTGATTTTTGAAAGGAATTTCGCAACATTTCAGAAAAAAATGACTCAGTTTTGCACAACCCTGTCCTCCAGAGTTTAGAACAGAATATTGTATTGACATCCAACGAAACAATGACTTCTCATACATCTCAGCATGTTCCAATCTAATGACTACTGGCACTTAATTAAATGTTAAACATATGAAACACTGATGCCATTACCAGTCTTCAAAAGACTCAGTTCTCAAACATGGAACTAACCATAGTACACTGCTATTTATTCACCAAACTGCTTACATCTCTCACACCCTGCAGACACTGTTGCATACAACTGTTCACTTATTCACCAGACCTTTCACCACTACCCACCTCAGTCTTTTCGAAGCACTACATCACAACATCACATTTCAGGTCCAATAAGTCATCACACAAGTTGCTTTTTCCAATGTGAGCATGTCATTACATTGGCTATGCTTTCACAGTGACATCACATCACCCGTGCACGTCGCCCAGTCATAGGCATATATTATCCCCATTTTAAATGTCTCTGCTGTCTGCATCCTTCACACCACAACTCATCCACCTTTCATTCTTTCTACCATCCCTGTAGCTACCCAGCATCCTCTCTGCCAGGATCTTGCACACCAGCCTGGAGGTCGGATGTCCCCTGCTACTCTTGGGGCTCTCCTTGCTACTACTAGTTTCACAAATCATGAAGCAAATGTAGGAGCCCAAAGGAAACATGGCTTCAAGAAGAGACTGTTTACATGTGTACTGTCCACTCCTGGTCCCTCTCCCACCACCTAAGCAGCCAATAAAAGGGCTGTGAGGTGATGAAGGTAACAGAGGCGGTAAACCCCGTGATGTCATCGGGGGCCATTTCTGCTACACCAGACATTCTAGGGATTCTGCATCTATTTCACTAGTTGTAAGTCACTTACCACAAATGCCCACCATTTCTGCTTACAATGTAGCTTGGGAATCAGGTGACCTTAAAGGTCTGCCCCACAAATCTGCCCGACCAACCCTTGCCTATCGCACTCTCACGCCCACAAGTTTTATTCCACTCGCTAACATCACCCTCACAGAGGTGGAGACAAGTGACCCACAGAGGGGTGGATAGACATTGTTAGTGGCATGTTTTGATATCTTAGCATGTTTGTTGGGATATTGCGTTTCACAGTGCACAGTTCCCCAGAGAACACCTGCACATAGATTTATCAACAGTAAATGGTCATAGACCCAAACATGGGGTTCAATTTATGAGACCACCTATTACCGCTATTGCAATATAAAGGTTATATATTTCAATAGTGGTAATGGGGTCAATAGGGCACGATGTGAGAGAAATGATGTGAGAACAGCTTGGCGAGTTCCCTTCAAATCCAATCGAATAAAAGGGTTCAAGTCAATAGATAAGGCCTCTATGTTTAAATAAAGTAAAATGTGAAAACAGGTTTAATTCCTATTCAGCTGGCTATGTTTTCTGAGGGGAACAAACTGCAGAACAAGACAAAGAAGCAACACTTTGCCTGTGTATGAAATTCCTACAAAAAGTTTTCTGTCTGGCTGACGAGTACTCCATTACAAATGTGACAGATATCGCACCGGCCTTATTACAAGTGCCATAGGCTATAATGCACATATAAGAACGTGGACAGGAGTATCCCATTCCCTAAACTCCAGATCCCTATATTTGAGGGAGCACAACAGGGTTAGAGCTAGAGTATCAGCAAAAGACACCACATGCACTGCTGTGAGCCATACCTGCCACTCGATGTGCCACGATGCCCTCTAGGTTGTAGTTGTCGTCCTCGGGCTCTTTTGATGGAGCTTCAACTGTCTGAGGCCCTTTTTGAGGAAACTGGGCTTGAGTTTGAAGGGTTGGGGAAGGGGAGGAAGCAATAATGGACTGCTGGGGTTCTGCAGGGGTGTACATTGTTGCTTGGGGCACTGGAGACGAGGACGGTGTGGTTTGCCCAAAGCTGTAGCTCCTCACCGGTGCTGCTCCAGCATGCTGTTGCGTTGGGTAGCTGTACGGTGAGTAGGATCCCCCTGTTTCTGCCTCTCTGTAGTCCTGAATGATGGGCTCTGGTTCTCCAAGGCTTCTGGTAGTTTGCCCCATAGTCCGGAGCGTGTAGGCTTTCGGGGCTGCCTGGTCTGGAGTCCCAAAAGACTGGGCAGGTGAAGTGCTGTAGTTCTGCATTGGACTTGGAGAGGAGGCTACATAAGCATTGCTAGGTCTCTGCTGTGCTGCCTGCGGAGTGGGTTGACTATAGATGTTTAGGGCTGGCTGGGCCGAGAGTGACGTAACTACCGGCATGTGCTTTTCCTCTCTTGTGGCGGCTGGGACACTCTGAGACTTGTGCATCTGTGAGAAGGACGGATCAAGGTCAAGCATCAACATGTTAAGTGCTTCGATCGACTGCTCGATCTCCTGTTGGGAGGCAGTCTGGGGGAACTCGGGGATGCTCTGACTCTGAGACAAGGTCTGCACAGTAGTACTCATTTGCGGGCTCGGACTCGGACTTTGACTCTCAATAGACCTATCTTGTTGGCGGGAAGAGGGCCTGCTTCCTGTGCCAGCGCCACCCTGCCAAGAATTGAGTCCCCGCTGCACAGCTTCACGGCTACTGCCACTTCGTGCTGGTGCCTGTGGCAGCAATGGAGGAACCTGTTCAAACATAGCAGGCTCTGGCGTCGAGAAGGACTGGGAGCGATACATCGCATTGGGGTCAAAGTAATATAAGTGCTGTTGCATAGAAGCTGGCTGCTGAGGTTGTCCCCAGCTGGGTGCCTGGTAGCTTCCCTGGTATGTCGTGAGATTCTCCTGGGCAGACACAGAAGGTCTCATTTGGCCACCTGCCTCTTGAATGTGCCGGGGGGACATGTTCCTCAAGGTATTCTGGTTACTGTAATGGTATCCACCATTAATGACTGCCTCAGCTTCATAAAGTCGATCCTTGTGCAACTTATCCATACCGTTGAAACTGGATGGGCCATTGTGTAGTGAAGACATGTTCTCCAATCTGTGAGGCTCATTCACGTTATTGGTGCCATCAAATGAGGACAACGTGCCCAGGCTGCCAACACTGTGCATGTCCTGGTTGGGCAGGTCATCGTCCAAGATGTCGGTTTCCCTCTCAGCAGGGACCATGGTGGTGCCACCATTCATGTGTACTTGTGCTGGTACCACATGAAGCACTGCTCCAACGCCGGCTGACCCGGCATTATGGTTATGCATCTGCGCCTCTGTCTCCAAGCCAAATCCGCTCAGGAGTCGTTCAAGCTCTCGCTTCTCCTCTGGGGTCAGGATCTGGTTGGCTGCTGCGACGGCAGCTTGTTCATCGGTCTTGTCAGTCTTGGTGGAAGCGGTGGAGTTGCCCGAGTCGCTGCTGACGGACAGAGTGTGTTCAATGTGGTTGGGTGTGGCGGAGAGTGGGATGCCGTTGGCGTTGACGGTAGTGGTGCTGCCGTGAGTGGAGTCCTTCTTCTTCACCTTGGCATACAGACTGCCATCCAGTGGTCCTTGGGTGTGCACAACTTCTGCAGAGAGAGGAAGCAGAGAAACATTAGGCTCGCTATTTATACTGGCAACAAGGGCAGGCTAAAAGCATCCATTAATCATAAGCAGTATTAATATCTTATGTGTTTTAGCAATGCTTATCAACAGCTTGAGACGAAAACATCACAGTACTGCCAAGCCTGAATGCCTTTCGAAATTAGCCACTAAGCATCAGTTTGATCCAAGTCAACGCCCCCCCTCCCCTTCAAGCCACCCGTCTCTCCCTTGCCTCCCCTGGGCACTGACTGTGCGAAAATAAAACTCCTCTGTTTATGTGCTAAGTGCAAATTAACCTTCTCCAGTGTTCCAGCACACTCTGACGCTTTGTCCCGGAAGATGTTACCATGGTGTCGGGCGCAACCGGCCAATGAGGCAGACAAGTGGTTGTGACTGGTGAACCCTCGTCAAAGGCAATGATCATTTTGGAAGGAGACGCACAGTAGGCTTCAAAATTACATTAATTATTTACCATCAAGAAAAATCCGTTCCTCACAGTAGGATAACATTTATGGCTCTCAAGAAGGCTAGGTTTACCCAGAGCGCCAATGGGGCTAATAGCGCGGCGACAAAAGGAACGGAGACGTTTTACTAAAGGAATATATCTTTCAACATAGAATCCAGGACAGAAGGCAGACACAACTCCAGTGTACAGTCTGCCTCTCATTGTCATTGTTCGGTGAGAGAACCTGGTTTCTGTGGTGGACGTGGCGCATAGTCTGGGTAAGGCCTAGACTGTGTAAAGTCTGTGGATAGGAATGACAATAGCCATTTTCTCCAGTCTGGGTGGCTCCATGGCACACACAGTTCATATGTTACAGCGTTTCGACATTTCGAACTTCATAGGGTCACCATCAGGACTGATGTTGAGGAACACTGCGGGAACAACCCTTAGCGACCAACGAATTGTGACTGGTAAGAGGCCCTTGTGGACAAAGGGCAGCTGTAATCAGGTTAAACTCCATATAAGCTCAGGCAGAAACCTTGGAAGTCACTATGGCACCTTGCAAGTAGCAAAATCCGCTAAGACAGAAGAGGTTGGAAGACTATATCCAAGTCTGAGAAGTCACAACATCATCTGGAGCATGGGTCACCTCTGTGGGAGTTACACGTGTGTGGACAGGAAAAGATATCCAGGCAGACAGGGCGGTGCAGGATTTATGCTAATGTTGTGAACCATATCCTCTACACACCACTAGATTCCATAGGAACCACATTCTCCGCCGCTATATATTGCTCAGGTTACTAGGGTTACTCGGCTAGTCCCTCCTTTTCAACTCACACTGTCACTGAACAGAGAATATGGGCGAAACAATTGTCTCTAATGTTAAGAAACATGGGCCCTCATTCTGACCTTGGCGGGCGGCGGAGGCCGCCCGCCAAAGTCCCGCCGTCAGGTTACCGTTCCGCGGTCGAAAGACCGCGGCGGTAATTCTGACTTTCCCGCTGGGCTGGCGGGCGGTCGCCTTCAGACCGCCAGCCAGCCCAGTGGGAAAGAGGCTTCCACGATGAAGCCGGCTCGGAATCGAGCCGGCGGAGTGGAAGCTGTGCGACGGGTGCAGTTGCACCCGTCGCGTATTTCACTGTCTGCGCAGCAGACAGTGAAATACATGTAGGGGCCCTCTTACGGGGGCCCCTGCAATGCCCATGCCAGTGGCATGGGCACTGCAGGGGCCCCCAGGGGCCCCGCGACCCCCCCTACCGCCATCCGGATCTCGGCGGTCCGACCGCCGGGATCTGGATGGAGGTAGGGGGGGTCGGAATCCCCGCGGCGGTGCAGCAAGCTGCGCCGCCGCGGAGGATTCAATGGGGCCGCGGTACACTGGCGGGACCCCGCCAGTGGTGCCGGTCCGACCGCGGCTTTACCGCCGCGGTCGGAATCCCCATTGGAGCACCGCCGGCCTGTCGGCGGTGCTCCCGCGGTCCTCCGCCCTGGCGGTCAAAGACCGCCAGGGTCAGAATGACCACCATGGTGTTGCACCTAGTGCAGCACCACTTTCCTTGCACCCCTTAGCGCCCCACTACCGCCACCATGTGTGTGCCGTATTTAAAATACGGCGCACCATAACGCAGGGTAGGGGGCAATAGCATCAGAATTTCTGCCGCTATTGATGTACTGTTTAGGGTTAGCACCAAACTTTTGGTGCTAACCCTGAACAGTACAAAGGGGCCCATTGAAAACAATTGCATACCCCCTTTTACGCCTGCTCTGAGCAGGCACTAAAAATGCCAAAAGCAAATGATGCAAAGAAATCTTTTATCTTTCTTTGTGCCATTTTTTCAACCCCCACTAACGGGAGAACACCCCCCCCTTACATACATAATGCCTGGTGCAGGCATAATGTGGTGCAAGGGATTACAAATTGGCGCAATGCATGCAATCCGCCACTTTGTAAAGCTGGCGTGGCGATTTTGGCCTCGTTGGGCCATATTAGCATGTAAAAAAATGACACTAATGTGGCACAAGGAGGCGCTAGAGGCTCTTAAATCTGCCCCTAAATAAGCCCTATGTCACTATAATGGAAATTTCACTCTGCCCTAATAAAGACTAACTGCTCACACTAAAGCTTACGTAATGCATTCTGTAAACCCCATGTTGTCCTTATTCTACTTAACCTTTGAACCAGAAGTGCCCATTTGCAGGCAAGGAACACTTTTGGTATCTGGAAAAGTGATTTCTGAAAACTGCTGTACTTGCAGGAAATAAGGGCCAGATTTACTAAGTTTTTCCTTTGAGGTTATGTCACTTTTGGGGTGCAGCCCGACGCAAAATCATTTTTGTTATTTACTAAGCTATTCAAAGGCACTTTCCGTGGCTTTGTGTGGTCTAGCGAATACATAGGACTGCCTTGCATTACCCCGCATTGGGAAAGCATGGCATTGGTGGAGCACAGGCACTTCCATGCATCCACCCATGGATTTTGGTGCATTCCCGGATTTGCAAAGACTTTAAAACCTGCAAAAGTATCAAAGTGCTACACCTTCCCCACTGACTGTATAAAAAGAGAAATATAATTATTTCTCCTTGATATTTCCTTTTTCCAAGAGGACAACGCCATTAGGGTTTGTTTTTGTGCAGGAAGGTGTTCCTTTTCGGCACAAAAACAATCCTGCCTGTAATGCAGGCTCCCCCAGCCCACGGTGCAAGTGTGCCTGCATTGGGGTTAGGCAGCACACAGTGTGCCAAAAATGTGCCATATCTTAGATGATGTGGTGCATTTCTGCAGTCTCCCTTTCACGCATGACACAGCACAGAAAGGTGGTGTGCTGCGTTGCATGAAATGTAAGTAAATCTGTCCCCTGTCCATTTGTGACCTGCAAGTTACTGTGCAGGGAATCAATTTGCTGAATTACGTCACCGTTTCCAAGGGCCAGATCAGGATTAGTCATTTGTCAACAGTCTGAGACTATATGATGCTTCACATAGGCCGATGGTATGTAGGTAGCGTCAGTCACAATACAGGCAGAACTTAAGTGTGACTGACTTGAACCCAACATTATGGTCCTTAAAAAAACCATACTGTTTTGTTAGGAACTTTGAACATGTGACTGACTGTCTCTCTCTCTCCCAAGGTTCACAAGGCTTTTGTTTTTGATACATCTCTTTACGGTTGGACAGCCTCCCTCAAGCTAATTACATCTCTGTACTGTACACACACCTTCAACACGTTTTGACTGGCAGTGTTGTGAAAGTCCGCTTCAGGAGGCGTGTAATTTTGTGATTTGTCAGTGAGATAGTTTGTAGCTCTGAGAATCGAAGACAGAAGGATGCTTGTTGCAGAAGGCAGCCTCTGATTGGACGAACAAGGTAAGAGGTTAAGGAACACAGAGTTCTGAGATCAGAGCCAAAGACATTGCACAGCCTTGTCCAGTCTTTGACAACCACTGGTTGGCAGAGCACATTCAGAACTTGGGAAATCAAGCTATGATGTGTGCCAAGTAAAAACAGTGAAGGACTACAGTCACAGCAAGTGTCACCATCGTGACACACTGTGAGCACAGGAACATACCTGCTGCAAATATAATGTAGGGAAACTCTGCAGCAGCTAATGCGATATAGTTGAGCGAATCACTCCAAGGCCTCACTGAAAGAGTAGACAAGCTTTCGCAATGCAATGGGACTCGTGTTTGTTCGAGTTAGCATTGTAAATTCCTAACTGGACTATTCTTGCCACATAAATTGAAAATTAAAAGTAAATCAGTTGACATAAGCGAAACGATTTAAAGTGCCACGGCCGCCATGAGCGTGAGAGTTATTGGCTTCCTGCGTGAAGGTCTAGAAAGGATCACGGCTGAGATGAAAGACAAACCGAAACTGGAGGAGGGGCTAACACACGCTGTAACAGGAGGAAGCATGACGTAGTGTGATGGCCAACAAAAATGTTCACTTCGTGAAATCGCCAGGGAGGGAACTCCACACACAAAGAAGGGACATTTCACAAAATGCACCAATAAAAATGAAGCATTTAAAACAAGCACAGCAAAGAATGAATAGCAACAGTGGACGTGGTTAAAAGCCCACAGAGAGATTACAACAGGCCAGAGCACTTGCACGCTCAACTCTAAAAAGTCAGAAGGCTTGCATCTACCTTAAAGTTATCCCACCTGTGGCCTCAAGAGGGCGCCAAACTGCACATTTCCTCAAAAGAGAGCTTTTGCTAGTGGAAATGGAGCATGTATAGACCAAATCATGATGGGCTTCACTGTGCATAACCAAGAGCCTGTTTTTATGCACCTGCAGTGTGTAAAGTGAGTTCATTTCATGAATATTTCTCTGAGTTAGTGCTTTATTTCTAGATTCTACACAGCATAACCAGCGAGCACAGCTTGCCTATCACACTTTAGACAAGCAGGCCAGTGGCATAACAAAATCTGAGCGTGCCTCTGTGCAAAGTACATCAAGGCACCCCCTCCCCTGACCCAGTCAGGAGCACTCAGCGAGGAGTCTGCCACCCGTGCACAGTTTACTGTGATGAAGGGTGCCCCCCTGCACAGCGGGGACTGCGTAGGCTATTGTTATGCCAGTGAACAGGCACGTACGACAGGCGCTCGGCTCCGCACTGCGTTGCCCTGCGTGAGCGCAGCCCATCATGATACAGCCCACGCTTGGAGTGCGTGGCTACGGTAGCGCATCTTCTGTTTGGCTGCAGCGCACAGGGCCTCCTTGTGCTGCATAATTTTGTGCGCTTGCACGAGCTGGTGGTCCGCGCCTTTGGTAGTACAGTACTCTGTGTTCTAGTAAATCCGTAGGTGGGTGTTTTGCTGTTAGTATAGAGTTGTTTTCTGCTTTTTAAGCCTATGTTTTGGAGGTTTCCCTGTCAGGACAGGGCGACTTCAACAGCTGTAGTTGGAATGTTGAAATAACAAGGGGAGGGTTGAATACAAGGTTTCTGTGATTTTTGTAAAGTCCTTCGTTTGTTTATAGTTATAAATGTCTCCTCTGGTACATACAGTAACCGCTGATTATGGCCCTTTGTTGGCGTTAGATCTGTGGATTAGAGAGAAAGCAGCCACTCCTTGGTAGTGTCTTAAAATACCGAGGGGATTCGAGTCCTGCAAGGAGAACCAGAAGTGAGAAACATAACACTGCACTTCCTGTTAGGCACTACATGAAGGGAATTTAGTTTTTTTGTTTGGCAAAAGTTTTTTTTTTTTTTTTTATATCTGGTTGACGAATGCCCTTAAATTGAATAATGAATAACTATTATAACTATTATTGTGCAGCGGGTGCTGGTGTGATGCAGGGTCTGCCCTGCCTGCACCCACTGTGTAAACAGGAGTAATTAAACCACCAGCTGTAGTGGTAGCACAGCAAAGTTAATTACTTATTTAGTTAGTGGTGGGTAGATGGTAGTTCAAACTACCCCCTGGTATTTTATACTAGTATTCTGCATTTAAAACAGGGCCATGTGAAGTTAAGAAAAAACACCCTGTTCAGTATATGCAGTATGTTGGCACTGCAAACACAGTGCTCTGCAAATGCACTGGAGTTACACGTGCACTGGAGTTACACATGCACTGGCGTGCACATGCACTGGAGTTACACGTGCACTGGAGTTACACATGCACTGGTGTTACCCATGCACTGGAGTTACACATGCACTGGCGTTACACATGCACTGGCGTACACATGCACTGGAGTTACACGTGCACTGGAGTTACACATGCACTGGCGTAGACATGCACTGGAGTTACACATGGACTGGAGTTACACATGCACTGGAGTTACACATGCACTGGTGTTACCCATGCTCTGGAGTTACACATGCTCTGAGTTACACATGCACTGGAGTTACACATGCTCTGGAGTTACACATGCAGTGGAGTACACATGTACTGGAGTTACACATGAACTTGAGTTACACATGCACTGGAGTTAAACATGTACTGGAGTTACACATGCACTGGAGTACACATGCTCTGGAGTTACACAGGCACTGCAAGAGCACAGTTCACGTTGTCATTGCAGTGATACTGATCACAAGGATGTTGTGTTCACTTCCTTGGGACTCCACTGCCCCTAAATGGGTCACTATGTACACTGATAGCACTTGGTCCACAAAAAAGATGTAGTACACATAATGTGCGGTGAGCACCGCTCTACTCACACTTCACACAATAAGTAAGGCACCATGTACGTTCAATGCAAACCAGTCCTTAATTTGTAAATAAAAACTTGCCGGTACCCAAAGCCCTCCTCTGAAACAAATGGCTGCTGCAATTAAATGTGCGAACACGGAATACTGAGGCCGCGTAATCCTGAAGCCATCTTGGGCCTCTTGAATCCATTTACAGGCACTCCCTGCCCCTTCAGCTCACTCCTGCAGCTTTCTGCTTTCCCCCTTTTGTGACACTTTTTCGTTTTTCTCTTCCTCCATCTGTCCTATATGTGTCTTTTGGTCACAGCAAATGCTTGAGGCAGAAAAAAAAGTGCTGGTGCTCCGCACCGGAAACAACAAGCACAACTTAAACACTATTCAATGAATCCCCCACTGTGCCAGTGCAGTTTCACGATACACAAACTGTGTGTCACACAGACTTTAACTACACTGACGGTACTCCCATCCAGAGCTACCCTTACTTTCCTCAGCGATAGAAAGAAACCGGAAGAGGAAAGGCATGACAGGGGAGATGCCCTGCTTCCCTCTAGGTGTTACCGCTGGCAGCACAGTGCCATTCCCCCACCGGGGTCACCTCTGAAGAGTAATCAGCGGTGATGGGACAGTGACGTACGTCTGCATGACAGCCATAACTTCTGCTCGTGGAATGCCCTGTTCCACCAGGCTGCCAGCTGTGGTAATGTGGTGGAATTATGGTGCCAGGTTGGCCTTTATACCTGGGAATCACAGCTGTGTTACCGCACATACACGGTAGTGCAGAGGGATCTCCTAAACATTGGACGCATGAGCGATACGCCCATAGGCATCTTCGAGATCAGTCAAGACACCTCATGTCTCCTAAATACAGGGGTGACAGGGTTCCATGTCCTAGGAGACCTCTTTACAGAAGGCCAAAAATGGAACCCCTCAGCGCCCAAGGCTCAGGATCTGACTGAGCATCTGAGGGAGCGAGAGAAATGACCATAGGCGGTGAGCTGAAGTAACTCAATGAGCCCTGTATACCGCTATACCCTGTCTGGCCTCTAGCACTGAAATCGGGAGGTGCATAGTGACAGCTCATTCCTACGTAGGAGGCGTCTACCACCCTGAAGAAGTAAGGGAGAAAGTGTTTCACCCATGGACTTGGGGGACCTGGCTTCACCCTGGTCTATTTATCTCCTTATAGGGACAACTGCGGTGGCCTTTAGCCAAGCTTAAATCAAGGCAAAACTGTCCAATCTCCACGGTCGTCTGCTGCATGCCAGATGCAAGCAGCTCACCCAGTCCCTTTTCTCTTTCTATGCCTCCTAGGGCCTGTGAGTGGTCCTCTTGCGCTATAAATACTTGCCACAAGGCGGCCATGACAGAAAACAGAACTGGAGCGGCAGCTCACACACGACAAGGGGCAACTAGTGATGTGTTTCATGTCTTTCCATAGGGACAAGGTCGAGTTTGTATTAAACTACAGATGCTCCCGTCAATAACCACACTATGACGCACTTCCGGCAGGACTAAGGCTCACTGACAATGATCTGGAAGAGCACTGAAAGCCTGCCCCTTTCCATCAGTGTCATCACGTGACAGATGGGTACTGGAAGGGGGCACACTGACTTTAGGGGAGAACGCTGTGTTGAGCAGTACCTTGCCATCCAAGATAACTCTTGTGATTAATGTTCCTGCTACAGCAGGGGTCTCCAAACTTTTCTGTTATAAGAGCTACTTATGCTCAATGAAAATCACTACGAGCTACTAATATTGGTGTTTTGACAGTGATGACCCCATCCAAGATTTTCTGCAGTGAACACATCAATGCATGCGGCAGGGTTATCAACACTAAAGCAAATAAAGAATTATCAATTTGAAATGCCTCTACATGGGTAATACATAACAGCCATACCTGTAATCCGAGTAGCACCCCAAAGTAATAATATGAGTAATATGTCTCTCCAACACCACATGATTTATCACTCAAATAATATCTTTAAAATATTTTGAACATTCAACCATTTTTCTCCAAACATCAGCGTATGAGTTCTGAAAATACACACATTTCTGTCTCAAATATTAGCTTTTTAATTTTGCTAAACATATATTAATTCAACCTAGCAAATGCTTATATATTAGTAGGCGGGGCTGACCACAGGAGAGCTACTTAAAAGTAGCTGGAGAGCTACTGGTAGCTCACGAGCTACTCGTTGGGGACACCTGTACCAGAGAGAGATCGGACTTTTTTCACGCGGCAGTTTTGACTCGCCATAAAGTAGCGCAGACGGGTAATATGCTGCTGCAAGGAACACATCTATGTTTTATGTAGATAGCAGAGTGGATTAGTAAAGTCAGCCATTACCAGCGCTTTAAAACAAATGAAATGTATGTGAGCGAGAGGGCATGTAGATGTGAGGGGCACCTTTGCCGGGTGTTAGTAAGGGAATCCGAGGAGAAGGTCATGTGGGGGGGGGGTGTTCCAAAAAAGATTGCCGCATGGGGCGCCCCAGTGCTAAAGCCGGCCTTGTCACCTTCTATCCTCAGACTGCTCTACAACACATCATGCTTATATACCTCCACCAGTTCCCTACTTCATGTTCCAAACACATCTTTGAAACGTGTGCACATGGCTTTGGGGGGGTCAGACTACACCTTACACCCTTCCAGCCACACACTCAGAAAGGGAGCTGGGAATCTGACCTAACAGCAGCATTTCTCTGCCTTGTCAGAGTAGTAAGTACTATATGAATCAGTGCCCGATTATCAAATAGGCAAAGTAGGCATTGGCCTGTGGGCCCCACTCCTTTTAGGGGCTCCGCAACAACATATCAAAATAATATTGATTTGATCTTGAAAGAAAATAACAACCAAACTTTCTTAAATTGTTTCCAAAAGATAGAAAAAAAATGAACCAACTCAAAGAAATGAAAAGTTTACATTAAAGACTCTATAGAGAAAATACTGTATTAATGTAACGTACCCCATTAGCATCTTAAAGTACATACACCATAGCATTCAGATTCACATAACAGTTTGTCTTTTGAAAGCCCATCTTCTGTCAGCCGTTAGTTTGTAAAAACAATTGGTGCAAAGTACGTACATGGAATGTTTAGTTTTGTGTAATAAAACTGGTTTATTAAAATTGTTGGTTGGTAAAATTAACAAGCATTTGCAATGAAATAGGTCTCACATATTTTGAACAAGTTAATTGTCATCTTTTGACAACAGTGCCATGAGCAAAAACAAAAATAAAAACATGAGTGGAAATTGAGAAAAGATGAATTATCAAAATAAAATAAAGTTAGCTTTAAAAAACAAAACTTTTCAATTTTGTTAGTCCTGCTGGGCAAGTTGTTGCCAGTCACAAGCCTTCTGTTTGCGTGGCACTAGAAGATACAACAAAATATTCGGGGTCATGTAGGTTGCAAAGGACGGGCACTAATAATGTTGAAATCATTTAGTGGTTAATCCCTGCTCCACACAGAGAAACAGAAATGATGCCAGACATACCTTGACAAATTACGAGGCTGTAAAGAAGAGTGTCATGCAAACCAACAAATGGTGAGCGTCAGGCGGGCTCCAAGCCCTTTACTGAACACAACAGTGTCTCGCATACCAGTGTCATGCGCTAGCACATGCACTCGGAGGTTTGACCCTAAAAACGTATTAGGAGATAATTTGTGAGAGGGCCCTAAAATTTCGCCTCGCAAGGAGTCTCCACAAGGTTTAATCCGCCATTGATATCAGTGCTACAATACAATACCAAATGCACCACGTAGCACCACTTCACAAAAGCACTTAGATGTGTAACTCTTTTAGGATTGGAGTATACAGGGTGTACGAGCTTTAAACGTCTGTTAAAATCTACGCAACTTCACAAAAGTTTGACACTTCACCAATGTGGGGAAAAAGTAATGACTTCTGCAACAATCCATGGTGTAGGTACTAAAGTATGTGAGTATTTGCTACTGTGCATAACATCTGATTTGCTATGTCTTGTTTTCTATTAAAATGTTGTGAAGGGATGTATACCTTTCCGTGTATGTCCTAAGGCTAACAGAAAGGCAATTCACCATGCATCTGCTGTTGTGAACAGAAAAACTGCAATATTTAAGATTAAAGAAAATGTGTCCATAAGTGTTTTAATTTTTGCTGGGCTTGAAAAGAGAGAAAAGTATCTCAAAATGAGACGAATAATTACCCTTCGCCTCAGTGTGGGTAAAATTTCACAGATTTTACAAAGGACACAAATCGGGAAAATACCATAACTTTACTGCCAAAGAAAATCTTGTCACACTCCTATTAAAAATGAGAAACATATGTGTAGCTACGGTGGAGGTACTCTCAAGTTCCCCTGTAGTGATGCTCTGGAGTTCCTGCAGCTTCATTGCCAAGCACTTTTATTGAGATCACCCTCTGTTGTATGGCTGCACTGATGCACTGATGTTAGTATACAGCTAGGACACACCCTGACAACAGCACAAGAGTTACTGCTTCTTTAATGCATGCCAAACCTTTCCTTCTACAACTCTCTCCAGCCTCACTCCACGTTTTCCCTTTTATTCTCCTCCGCTAGTCCATCTGACACGGTTGACTCCTTTCCCTAAAACTCTTCTTCATTCTCATCTCTTCCTCCTGCCCCTTCACCCAAGCAGTCATCTTTGGTCCATAATGGTTTTGTTCCTTGGACTTCACAAGAGGTGTTACGTCATTGAGTCAGGATGGTGGCACATGGAAACCCACCTGTGACATAAATCCGGTAATAAGGTCCAAATCATTTGTTCCAACTAGACCAGCAAAGTTAGTCTCCAGCTTGACTCTCCTTTGACTATTCAGATGTTGTGCCATATTAATCCTGAGGACGCACCTGCCCCCAAGTTTCTCGGTACCTCTTTTCTACAGTACTTTTTCTTAGACCTTCAATTTACCTCAGTATATCGTAAACCACATAGCCCTGTTCCACCTTCCTCAAAAATGACCTCATCAATACCAAAATGGTTCAGATTGTAAAATTTTCTAATCTTCATTCAGATATGCTCTTTTTAGGTAATTTTTTTCCATCACGAATGCCCAACATTAATTCCTAATGATCTATTCTGCAAAGCAACTGTGTGCACTGTCTCTATGGACGACATCTTAAACTCTTCGCTGAGGATATACTCGCCTTTTTTTTTAAAACTAGCATCTCTATGGGGATGATACTCAGGCCTGTCTCAAAATGTATTTTCCAAATCATGTCAAACATCTTGCTGAAACTTTGCCAACGATTCAAAACTGAATGACCACTCACCACTCAAAGTGCAATGCTTATTGTGTAAAGATAGACCCCCCCAGGCATAAAGACTGGCTGTATAAAATCTAAAAATTGATGGTAATGGAGAAAATCACACACTTTTTGGATCCGTGGGAATTATATTTCAGAGACATATGGATCGCGCTTTTGAGATGCTTGTCCATGGAAATCAGAGAACTTTTCTAACTCAGATACCAGTGGGTTTAGAAGCGTGTGTGTCAGAACCCACTCTGATATAACCTACAATAATTTACGGACTCTGTCTGCAAGAGCTAGTGTAATAATACCTAACAACCGACTGCACCAAAATGTACTACTCTGTTGGTACTAATGGACTCCCATCCTTTGCGCACTGGAGGAGGAGGAGAATGTTGGGGTTGTCAATACATTGACATATAATTCATATACTCGTTCTCTGCTGGCCACCGGAAGTAATCAGGCTCATGTGTAAATGAAGAAAACCGAATAGACATATTTAATCCATAAAACCAAAGCTTTAAAATTTGAGTTTCTTTTGATCTCATTATCTCGGTCACCTCTCACAGGTCAGTGTTGGATTGATGAATCTCAGGTCCTTGACTGCAAACCTGTCATCATAGACAGCTCGAAATCCGTGAGAGTGAGTAATGATAACACAAAATAATGCAACGGCCAAGAGTGCACACCTCAAATTGTGACTTGTCACGGGCATCTGATATTTTATCCCAGAATAAGGCTTTAAGTTTCCTGTCCAATCTGTTGTGTTGTCAAGGATTGACAATGACAATGCTCTTCTGAAGGAGCTTTCCAAAGTGCTCTTAACTCCACTGAAAGGGGTGTTACAAGCTGTAGAATGCTTCATCTCTAGAACTATGGGCCCGATTTAAGAAAAGTGTCGCTGCACCCGGTGCAGCACCACTTTTCATGTGCCCATTAGCGCCCCGCTAATGCCACCATGTGCGCTCCAAATCTAAGATACGGCGCACCATGGCAGTACTTAGGGAACTAGCGTCAGAATTTTTTACGCTGGTTCGGAGCTTTGCAGGATTATCGTACAAAATGTTGACGCTAATCCTACAAAGCACCGAGAGGCCTACTGTAAACAGTTGTGTGCCTCCTTTTAACGCCAGCCGAAACAAATGGTGCAAAAAAAACTCTTAGATTTCTTTCGGCCATTTTTTTGTCCCCCACCCCCCACGGGGAAATGCCCCACTTCAATACATTATGCCTGGCACAGGTATGCATTGCGCCATTTTGTAAATTTGGCGCTGCAATTTTGGCCTAATTGGGCCACATTAGCGTAAACAATTAAGCTAATGTGGCGCAAGGAGGCGCTAGGGGCTCTTAAATCTGCCCGTAATGGTTTCCCATTAAAGCCAGATCATTACAAAGGATGGCTTGCATCACCGACAAGGCTCTGCACATCTCTACCCGTCGGTGCCACGCTTCAAGCTTAAATTGTCAGGTGGGCTGCAATTGTCACATAGTACACATACTAAACTTCTACAACTTCTGGCTTTCCAAAAGGAATTCACAATGTAACAATTACTTTCAGACAGTGCAACTAAAACTTGGAATAATCATTTCCGGGTTTACACACCATCCCATCTCTGGCTGTTGAGCTGAAATCGTTTCTCTTCCAAAGACAGTTTCATTCCAAGTCCAGTCAACTCCCTACTTTCACTTAATTATCTCCTTAATTCACCCCCAACGCCTTGCAACCTTAGGGTATTTGCCATGGTAATATGTGTTTATTGTGCAGCTATAGCTATTGCCACGACAACGAACTACTTGTGAGAGCATGCACCGAGCTCCTCGTGATTTCATGGCAAACACTCAAATGGCATTACATGTATTCCTTGAAGTTAAATGCATTACTTGGAAATTAGTAGAAAACGCAAAGCCTTGTAGTAAGTTTCTCGGAGTTTGTCTGCATGTCTGTTCAACTTTGTTTGAGCTATATCGCATGATCATTCAGAGATGCTGAGTATCTGATACAATAACCTCAGTGGCCTTACTAGGACTCCAACCTGGGACCCTGCAGGCTGCACACATATTACTACTACAGATGCACTCACTCACCCAGCTCTCCCACTAACTGAACAGACTCATAGTATACCAAGGCAGGCAGCCGAGGAAGGGCTCAGTGGGATGGTTAAAGAGCCCACCTGATAGGAAGTTCCCCACTCGACTTCCCATGCTTCTGCCATATGTGCTGCCCTGGAAAACAAATATTTCAACTCCAGAGTAGACTGGGTGGAATATTTCCTATTCTAGGTCTTGGCTTATTAATACATCGATATGCATCACCTATTGTTGCTAATTGTTTAATTATACATAGACTTGTATTTGGATCTGCGCCGTAAAGTATTTTTCTCTTGTGTTATTGACTGCTTGCTGTGGAGAGCTCCCATTTGATTGTGTGAGGGACTATTTTACATCTCAAAAGTACACTGACAACACACACTTTAAATTATCCCTCAATTTAATGTATACGAAGAAAACAGAGCAAGCTTTTTATGCTTTAGAAAGGACTGAAAAACAAAGCCAGACCTACTGGCTTTGACAATGTTTTTTTTTTTTTTTTAAAGTTAGTGAACCTATGTAACTGTAGTCGAAATTCAACAACGGTCACGTCTATAAATAAAGATCACTATTTGCAAAAAAGGCCAGCCTGCTGAAAGACTCACTTATTCACTTGTTGTTACTGATTTGCTGTAAAACAGATATATTCCTAAACATAAAAAAACAGTTGACAAAGCCAATAGGCCTTCTGTTGGCTGTCAGTCTTTTATCTTTGTCAATTTATTCTTTTGCATAGTTTTTGAAAAACTTTGCTGTTCGGCGAGCTATAGAGCCCTTTTGAATATAAAACAAAAGACAAAAAAATAGTATTTTTGGTCTCCAGAGGCACACATTGCTATGGTTGTTCCTGGCACATAAGGTAACTACTGTATGTATGAATGTGCTCTTTTTGGAAGAGTGGAATGCTGTCACTCAAAGTGAAGTTAACCAATGGCTGAAGTAGGTTGACCCACTGTCCCGTTCTGTATGCTGTAGTGGGTGGAAGAAAATTGTCAATGACACAAGAACAGAACAGCTCTGCGGGTGAAATACATAATCTAACCAAAAATTCCAGTAAAATCAAAAAGGTCTTGGCTAACCCCAAAACTAGAAAGAGTTATCTCTTCTTATTTAACAACCATCAATCTAGTGAGAACTCTCATTTCTCGGGGAGATTGGGCATTTTATTTCAGAGGTGAGCATGTCCTAGAGTCAATGGAGAGCCAGTGGTAAGCCTAGTTTTATTGTACTATTAAGACCAGAACTCAATATGGCAATACCATATTAAAGAATGGGAAAACTAAGTGCAAACTCCACAATTTTAAATACCGAAAGTTGCCCCAAAAAATAAGGCTTCTACAAGTAAACTGCCATTTAAAGCGTCATTCAACTTTAATACCCTGCAAACTGGGTGTGGTGACAATTATCGATCCTTGGCATTACCACCAATTTACCATGCGAGTCAATCAGGAAGGAAGTTTCTGAGTGCTGCTTTTCCCACACCTCGATGTTCAATGCAGACTCTGTTTAATTAGTCTTTTTAGGTCGGACACGCAAGCGCTCTGGCCTGTTGTAATCTATCTGTGGGGTTTTAACCACGTCCACCTCACGCCCATCACTTTCACTCGTTTGTGGGCTTGCCTTTTAAAAAATCCTTTGTTATCATTGGTAGATGCTTTACATTTGTCCCTCTTTGGGCGGGTTTTGTTACCACCTTTGGTACCACCTGGTACATGGATAATTGCACTTTTGCTGATACATTTGACTGCGAGCGAACTTCTCTTTCCTTTTGTGGCTCTTCTTCACAGTCATGGCGGCCGTGGCGCTTTGAAGCAGCTCGCTTATGTCAACTGTTTTACTTTTCATTTTCAATTTATGTGGCAAGAAAAATCCAGATAGGAATTTACAACGCTAATAGCTCTGACTCGAGCAAACGCGAGACCCATTGCATTGCAAATGCTTGGTTATTCTTAATTGTGGCGTCATTTGCATTTTGTTGTCTTTACAATGCCAAGGTGTTGCAATGTAGCTGAGAGTCAACATATCGAATTCAAATGAGATAAAAAAATAGTAATGTTTTGGCAGTAAAGGTAATGTTTGTTGAGTATGGACTTTTGGGAAAGGTTACAGGGGTTGCCGTCAACCCACTGCTAGTGCCCTTTGTTAGGTGCCCGTAGCACAACGTGCGGGTGCTTTTGGCCTCACCCTCACTGCTCGCCATTTACTGCCCTAAAAGCGCCCACACGACTGCCGTGCACAGCCTGCTGCATTTGTGGGCAGCCATTTTATACAAGTGAAGCAGAGATCTAACCTAAGGTAAATATATCACTGAACTTCAATGCAACATGCACTGTGTAGTGTCCAGCCAAATGTCCGCTGTGCCATAAACTCACACAACACAAAGTTGCCTGAGGGCATGTTAAAATAGGCAAACGGTGAAGGAATGAATGGATGCAATGATCATTCATGCTTAGCTGTGGTAGAAGAATGTTCACAGCCACGTGCAATTCAATTTTGAAGTTTAGCTACTCCCTTTCTCTTGTCAAATTGAACATTCTTGTAATGTGCTGCATTGTGGTGCCCTCTTGTGGCCGTTCGCGTGCAGCCGCTTAAAACGACCCTAATGTAGCATTGGCCCTCAATGTCCTGTAAAATTGGACCAAGGAGCTCCATGGCGCGCCAGGGAGACCCACTGGCCGTGGGAGATGTGGGGACTGAAGGATTGTGGGATTGGAGGAAGAGATTGTGCAGCACGGCTGCAGCGCACATAGAATGTCTGTGTAGACTCGTATCTCCATTGTCATAATGTGTCTCATACGTGGACAGCGGGACACTGGGAGCGGCTGGCAGGGCCCAGAGTGAGGTCACGGCTCTGTGCTGGCCTCTGTTCCTCAAGCAGGAGGCTGGATCACCAGAAACAAACAGATATAGTCACTCTGGAATGCGGGATGACTCGCCGGCTATGTCCCAGTATAGCATCTCCCCGCCGCGTGCCCCTCTGATGGGGATAAACATAGAACGTATGGGGGGGGGGTGGCGGGGGTGCCAGCGGTGGGGCCAGGCAGAGCGGTAGGCCCTTTGAAAGGAGGATTGTGATAGGACAGACCGGGGCCCCTGAAGGAGACCCGAGCATGACAAGAGTTGCAAAGAATGGCTTTGAAGCGATGTGCAGAGTTGCAAACATTTCCAATGAGACATTGTGGGTTACATAAAAATAAAAATAAATTGTACATTTTGCACTTTGCAGATGCTGCCAAGCTGTAATTGTGAGGGATAAACCTCAAGCAAAACTAGCTTTGGGCCAAAAATCTTGTGAGCGAAATCCACTTTTAGAGGGATAACCCTCTATGAAAAGGTTATATTTGAAAATTCTTCAAAAATATTCTTCTTCACTAAATTTTTACCCACAAGCAGGGTGCTGAGAAGCATACGAACTTGCAACCTTACACAAAGTGCAACTTCTTAAGTGAAACATATTTTTGTAGATACAATTTAAAATGTATTTACATCTTATTAATGCAGATTTTTTTGTTAGGATGAGTCAGCTATCTCCTTGAAATGGACACAATGTTTCCACAACTCAAAGAAAAGTATTCCAATATCCTCCAAATAATTTTAACAAGTTCCCTGGTGTACTAGATGTAAAGGGGTGGATAAAACTCTCTATAATATGCAGTCTGTAGAGAACATACCTTCTGTGAAACTGGCACCTCTGTTTGCTGCATTTCAGAGAGGGGTTTCATGCCAGGAAGCAGTCTGAAAACACCCAACTTTTACCCTTGACCTCACAAAGCGAGGCAGAGACAATATACTAATCTGAAAGGCACTGTGTCACTTTAAAGTTTCACTGAGCTATTTCGGCCTGATATACGTAGAACTTAACAAAGACAGAGGCCGTGGCAAAGCCAATAAGTCTGGCTTTGATTTCCTTGAACATTTTAGGTTCAATGTCTATCTGTTTAATTCAAGGCCAGTCCAGAAAAAAATTGACGTGGAATTTGTTAGCTACATAGAGAAGTGTTAATAGGATATGTAACAACAAAAGATCAATACGTAAAATAAAATATGCCTCCTATGACGTAGCGTTGATCATTTTATAGAGTTTGGAAACAGCAGCAATATGCTATGATGCACTAAAATGTAAGTTACAACACCACTAGTTTTAAAATGATCCAAATTCAACCATTTCTTGCTATGGAAGGAGACCGACCTTATGCTCTGTTACAGAACATATGTGATCCCTCTGCACAGAACACTTACCAGGCAAAAAGTTAAACCATTAGTAAAAACATATTGTTGTTAAAAACATCAATTTAAACGTACTCAAATTTAAAAAAAACAAAGACAAACATTAAACTTCTTGGCAATGTAACACGTTGACACTTACAAAGAAGAATGCTGCATACAACTGCTACCAGAAACCACATCTTGAACAGAAACTTTCTTCACAACTTTGCCACAGCAGAGGAGGAGCTACTCCTCAAGCTTGTGCATGCTCTGGCCAGCCAATCAAATACTAGATTCCTGCACACAGGCAAAATTCAATGAGACAACATAAGTGACAGTGTAATAACCAAATGACTGTGCTGTGGGCTGATCCCACAATACACCAATCCTTCCAACCAAGTCAAAAGCTAAAGAGGGCTGGACTTTCCCCACACTGTACGTATGCTTTCCTGGGGCGGACAATGGGCGTGGTGCAGGGGGCCTCCAACCCTTCAGAGGTCCAATCACCCTTCGGGGGCATTTAGCACAAGACCAATAAAGAGTGCGACAAATGGGAAACTACGGGGCCCCTCCTCACATCCTGTTGAGTTTCGCCTCTGGAGATGACCCAACATTTCACTGACACTCCAACAAACCAATGGGAAAAGAGAGCTGGACCTTCCCCACACTGTAGCCATCTTTTTCTGTGGTTGACCTAACATGTCTTTGACACTCCAACAAACCAATGGCTAACGAGAGCTGGTACTTCCCCACACTGTAGTCATCTTTTCCTGGGGTTGACCCAACATTTCATTGAAACTTTCAGTATGTATTATTACTATTAACATGATGCATTACTTCTTGAGATTACATCTATACGTAAGAGAGATAAGTTCTGTTTACGTAACGTAGCCAACAACCGTGCTCTACTAATGTTTTTCTGAAAATCATGTTTCAAATTTGGAATTAGACATCTTATGCTGCATAGTTGTGTAATGGAGGTCCAGATGGGACAAGTTTGTTCTAGATTTTCAGGATAATCACGATATAAAGTCAGTTCCAATAAGTTTAATTTGTGTAACTGCACCTTATATAATTATAATGAATTTCTGTAATTGGACGTGCTCTGTGGGCCTTGGCTTGGACACCCCTGTAGAATTGGAAAGTGGAAACTAAACCTCAATATATGATGAACTGGAGCAAACTGGGCTCAAACTGGATAAACACATTCATCTGTTGCTGAGGAGAGGGGCAGTTTAATAGAAGTTGCATCTCATGGGGTGGGAAATTTGCAGCACAGGCAGACATGGAAGCTGTGTCAAGGGAGGGTCATAGAACTGGTTCAACTTACACCCAGACAGGCCACCACAATTATTGTACAATTATACACACTACCTGTATTAACATACTGTCAAACACAGCACTTGCATCATCAGATAGTAAGACACCGCACATGCACCACAGCACAGGCAGAAATAGAAGCTCAGTCAAGGGAGGGTCATAGAACTGGTTAAACTTACACCCAGACAGGCAGAGCACCTGCAGCACTGTGCAATCACAGACAATTCTCTTCAATGAACTCTCAAACACAGCAGTTGCATCAACTGACAGTAATAGCCAGTGTATGTAACCAAGCAAAGCAGAGAGAGCAACAGTCACACAGGTCATCTACATAGCTGTACCATCAGACACCACACCCGTACCAGAAGAAAGCCAGACACTGCAGCTGCATCACAACAAAGTCAGGTCACGCATCAGTGTCACAGGACCCTGCACTGAGCAGCTGAATTAAGATGCCACCAGCAAACACTTCTGCAAAGTACAACAAGTTCTAAGAACATGCATCAAGGTGCGATCATCAACGAACATCAATGTGCAGTGGGACAGATCACCTACATGAAGGTACAAGCAAACAACCACCTGCCCCAGGGTCCAGCTGAATACAGCAACTGGGGCAACATCAAAGCAACCTGAAAAGCCAACTGTATTCTGCATGAAATATCACATGTACATTTCAATCAATCATAGCTCATGTTGCGTTTACCACTTCATTGACTCTGAGTGAGCTCCTTCCACCCTCATACTGAACACGTTCTGCCCCAACTATTGTCTCACATGACATGTTGTCCATACACCACCCAACGCCCACCACCGTCCAGCTCACCTCCTTCTCAGATACCTTCCAGACCTACTGCTGTCCCTTGAACCACTTCGCCCTGGCTACCCCAGGATCTCCCGATGCTGCCTCTTGAAACATCCCCAGGTCACCGACCACCCCTGTCCCTCCACTGTCCCAAGTCTGCCTTCATCTACCACTGATGTGTCTCACTCCATCCTCTATTGGACTTTTTCTGCTCCCCTTACCATCCTCTGGTGAAATCTCCTTACTGTTCATACGACTACCAAGGTCAAATACCTGCCCCCCATCTTTGTCCAGCATCACGACGCACAGTCCACAGCATCGTCTGCAGATGCAGAATCTTAGTCTAACCTATAATGCCATCTCCCGTTGCCCAACCTCCCATCACATGCCACGGTCTAAAACACCATCCCCCCTGTCCCAGCTCCCTCCACGGTCTATAACACCATCTCCTGCTGTCCCACCTCCCTCCACGGTCTAAAACACCATCTCCTGCTGTCCTACCTCCCTCCACAGTCTAAAACACCATCTCCTGCTGTCCTACCTCCCTCCACGGTCTAAAACACCATCCCCTGCTGTCCCACCTCCCTCCACGGTCTAAAACACCATCCCCTGCTGTCCCTCCTCCCTCTACGGTCTATAACACCATCTCCCGCTGCCCCACCTTCCTCCACGGTCTAAAACACCATCTCCTGCTGTCCCACCTCCCTCCACGGTCTAAAACACCATCTCCTGCTGTCCCACCTCCCTCCATGGTCTAAAACACCATCTCCTGCTGTCCCACCTCCCTCCACGGTCTAAAACCCCAACTCCTGCTGTCCCTTCTCCATCCACAGTCTAAAACAGCACCCCCTGCTGTTTCTTACCTCATTTCCTCCTCAATCTATAATGCCATTCCCTTCTGTCCCATCTACCACCATAGTCTAAAACATCATATCATCCTGTCCCACCTCCCTCCACAGTCTAAAACACCATCTCCTGCTGTCCCACCTCCCTCCACAGTCTAAAACACCATCTCCTGCTGTACCACCTCTCTCCACGGTCTAAAACACCATCCCCTGCTGTCCCTCCTCCCTCCACGGTCTAAAACACCATCTCCTGCTGTCCCACCTCCCTCCACGGTCTATAACACCATCTCCTGCTGTCCCACCTCCCTCTATTGTCTAAAACACCATCTCCTGCTGCCCCACCTCCCTCCACGGTCTAAAACACCATCTCCTGCTGTCCCCCCTCTCTCCACGGTCTATAACATCATCCTCTGCTGTCCCACCTCCCTTCACGGTCTAAAACACCATCTCCTGCTGTCCCAGCTCCCTCCGCAGTCTAAAACACCATCTCCTGCTGTCCCACCTCCCCCCACAGTCTAAAACACCATCTTCTGCTGTCCCACCTCCTTCCACGGTCTAACACACCATCTCCTGCTGTCCCACCTCCCTCCACAGTCTAAAACACCATCTCCTGCTGTCCCACCTCCCTCCACAGTCTAAAACACCATCTCCCCTGTCCCACCTCCTTCCACGGTCTAACACACCATCTCCTGCTGTCACACCTTCTCCGCATGCTAAAACACCAGGCTGATCAATAACTTTCGATTTTAAAACACCTGCTGCAGACTTCCTTGTACTCCCAGCATTCAGGCAGAAATAAAAAAGTGAAGCGAACTCGTGTGATTAATATTCCTGCTGGAGGGAGAGAGATCGGAGTTTTGTCTGTTGGCAGTTTTGACTCACTATAAAGTAGCGCAGAGGGTTAATGCGCCTGCTGCAAAGAACAGATCTGTATTTCATATGGCTAGCTGAATGGATTAGTAAAGAATGCTTTTACCACCATTTTAAAACAAACCAAATGTATGTTAGAAGGGGGGTGGGGAGATGAGGGGCACTTTTTCTGGGTGACAGTGAGATAATCTGGGAAGAGTGTCATGGGGGTGGGAGGGCAAATAAATATGCGCACCAGGCGCCACAAGCACTTCAGCCGGCCATGCGCCACAGCATTAAACAGCATCTCGAGCTGCACAACCACGTCTGAAACACAATGTCACACATAACTACAAACCCGTCCACACTTGTCCAGCCGCGCATCTCACTTCTGACGACACAACGTGGCCTGATGCAAGATGTACACACCCCACCGTCGTGTTTATTGTTAATCCGTCACGTGCTGCAGTCAGAGCCGTCTCTGAGCTCCAGAAGGCGCGGGTGCCCCCGGGTGTCAACACCAAGCACAGAAGGAGACAGCTGGGTTTGGTGGACCCGATGCCAGCTCAGTGAGCCCATGAGGCAGGGTCTCGCCCTGGCACCGGCGCCCGCGGGGAAGCTTAACACCCCTCCGAGCCCTCAACATTATATTAAACCTCAGCCGCCAACAACACCTCAGGGGCGGCTGCGCTGTCAGTGCCCTGGCACGGGGACAGGTGGCAGCAGTAAACAAGAAGTCTGCCCTCTCCCCGGGGCACGGGTTCCGGGAGAGAAAGCCAAATAACTCTGCCCCTAAACTCCCAGGGGAAAAGGAAAAACAACTACGCAGTATTTATTATAATATCTGCGAGAAGCAGAAATATAGCGCGTTGCCCGCGTAATATGGGCCCTGGGCGCTATCGCACGGCCTCGGCACGTCTCAGAGTGTGTGTGAACTATCGCATTAATGCCGGCTATTCTGCTTCGTGTGATCCTGCCCAAATCCCAATAGTTTTCTTTGACCTGCCGTGTTTGGGAGTGCGTGGAAAAGATGAACGCCTTTGGAAAGCGGTTTTGGAAAGCTGGATATTTATAAAACGCTTATCTCGCCCCAGAGAGAAGCGCAGAAGGGGGCAGTAAGTGCCCTGGGGAGAGACGGACGGGAAGAAAGGGCAATAAGTGCCATGGGCAGAGAGGCGCCCAGGGACGGATCAGGTCTTTGCATGGGAGCTACAAACCCCCTCGATGCCTCGCCCGGGGTAGTAAGCGCTATATAAACACAATTACAATAATCGCAAACAGACACGTGCACACGTGCACTCACCCTTCAGCTGATCCGGGCTCAGGGCAGGTTCACAAGAGCCGCTCTTGGCCCTGGTGCTGCTCAGGTCTCTGCCCTTTGTACTCTCTGCCCCAGGAAGGACTCTCTGCCCTCGGGATGCCCAGTGCTCTCTCTCTGTCCGTGGCTCTCCTCCCGGACTCTGGCTGCCCTGAGTTCTAGTGCCACGGGGCGCTCTCTGTCCTGGTCTGCTCGGTGTCTCTCTGTCCTGGTCTTCTGGGTGTCTCCCTTCCCTGGTCTTCGGGTGTCTCTTTGCCCTGGTCTTCTCGGTGTCTCCCTGGTTTTCTCAGTGTCTCTTTGCTCTTCTCGGTGTCTCCCTGTTTTCTCAGTGTCTCTCTGCCCTGGTGTTCTCGGCGTCTCCCTGGTTTGTTCAGTGTCTCCCTTGTTTTCTCAGTGTCTCTTTGCCCTGGTTTTTCTCAGAGTCTCTCTCCTCTGGTCTTCTCGGTGTCTCCCTGGTTTTTCTCAGAGTCTCTCTGCTCTGGTCTTCTCGGCGTCTCCCTGGTTTTTCTCAGAGTCTCTCTCCTCTGGTCTTCTCGGTGTCTCCCTGGTTTTTCTCAGTGTCTCTCTGCTCTGGTCTTCTCGGCGTCTCCCTGGTTTTTCTCAGAGTCCCTCTGCTCTGGTCTTCTCGGCGTCTCCCTGGTTTTTCTCAGAGTCCCTCTGCTCTGGTCTTCTCGCCGTCTCCCTGGGTTTCTCAGAGTCTCTCTGCTCTGGTCTTCTCGGCGTCTCCCTGGTTTGTTCAGTGTCTCCCTTGTTTTCTCAGTGTCTCTTTGCCCTGGTTTTTCTCAGTGTCTCTCTCCTCTGGTCTTCTCGGTGTCTCCCTGGTTTTTCTCAGAGTCTCTCTCCTCTGGTCTTCTCGGTGTCTCCCTGGTTTTTCTCAGAGTCCCTCTGCTCTGGTCTTCTCGGCGTCTCCCTGGGTTTTTCTCAGAGTCTCTCTCCTCTGGTCTTCTCGGTGTCTCCCTGGTTTTTCTCAGAGTCTCTCTGCTCTGGTCTTCTCGGTGTCTCCCTGGTTTTCTCGGCGTCTCCCTGGGTTTCTCAGTGTCTCTCTGCCCCGGTGTTCTCGCTCTCTCTCCACCTCGGATGCTCGCGGCTGTCTCGGGCAGGAGCCGTCTCTCTGACTCGCAGGAAGCGGAGGGGAGATGTGTGTGAGCGCAGCCAGCTGGTCCAGGGGGCTCGGCTGTCATCCCGCAGCTATGCGAGTCATGACATCACCGGGAGGCAGCTCAGCGGGGGTGGGACCCGGCGGCGGAGGGGACACTGAGAGGGCGGGGCAGAGACAGCACTGGGTCACCAGCAGCGGGTAGGCAGGGTCGAAGGGGCATCAACAGCATTCAGACCGTGGGGCAGGGCACCAATAGCACGGAGAGGGGGGTGTGCAACCAACTCAGGGGGCGCTGCTGGATGTACCTGGAGGGATGCAACCAGCAGCACTGGGGGGGGGGGGGGGGGGGGGGGGGGGTACCAACAGCACTCAGGTGGGGGACAAGGAGACATCAACATCTCTCAGGCAGGGGGCGGGGCATCAACAGCACTAGGGGGCACCAATAGCCCCGTGGGAGTGAGGCACAAACAGCACGGGGGAGGGTGGGGCGTTGAGCTGGGCAACATAACTCTGTCAGGGAAGGGGCATCAACAGCATGAAAGCACAGCTCTTTATGGGCTCGAGGTTCCAGTGGGACCTCAAGCCAGAGCCGGGCTTCGGGCTCAGATCTGGCAGAGGCGTTCAGAAGCTCTCTCACCTCTAAGATGGGAAGGAGAGAGCAGTAGGACACAGCTGTCAATACCTCAGAGTACCAGCCCTGGTCCTCCCTCGGGTATCCCTCTCCCCCACGTCCGCCTCCCCGTCTCACTCTTACGGGCACTTTTTCATCCAGGCGTTCGCCTCTTTCTCCCTGTTTTACTATCTGCCTCTCCTTTCTTGTTTTCTCTTACTCTCGGCTAAAGTCTGAAAGAGAAGAGGGGACTTGGGGGACAAACTGCGCAAGCAGCACGAAGGGAGGGAGTGCTCGAGGGAGGAGTGAGGAGACAGCCTTCTTAAAATAGAGACACATTGAACAGAAGGAGTGCAGACTGCTTGATAAACATGAAGCACTGAAGGAAGGGGGTACAGGGAGTGTGAAAGGAAAGGCTGTGAGGTGTATATTATTTCCTAACACACAACAACATTTAAATACATGTAAATGAGTTCTACAAAAATGTAAACATTTATCAGCAGCTGGGAAACCATGAAAGAAGCACATTTGTTGCAGTTGTAAAGTGTGATGGAATATTTATTATCTGTGCATCACCAAGTGTGTTTATTTGTTTTGATCCTATTGCAATCTTTGTTCCCATTACACTGCAAGTCTACTCGGTGTCCCTCAGAAGTGAAATGCAAAAGTACTGAAATTCTTATATGAATCTGCAGTACCACTGGTCATTACTAGGGGACCATACTGAGTCAGATGCAAAAGCATAGAAATTCTTACATGAAGGTGTAGTTCTACTATTGTTTACTAAGTGTCCATCACAAGTCAAAGGCAGAAGCATTGACTTTCTTACACAGATTTCTAGTTCCTCTAGTTTTACTAGGTGTCTCGCACAAGTCAAAATGCAAACACACTGATAGTCTTTCGTGAAGGCGCCGCTCCACAAGTTGTTACTAGGTGTTTTTCACAAGCTAATGAACAAACTTTAACTTTGTTCATTAAACTAGGTTCCACTAGTTGCTATCAGGTGTCCTTCAAAAGATAAATGCAAAAGCATTGAAATTCTTACATCAAGCCGCAGTTCCAATAGTCATCATAGGTGTCCCTCAAAAGTCAAATGCAAAACCAGTGAAAGTCATCACTAGGTGTTCCCCAAAAGTCACATGCAAATGCACTGAAATTCTAATATCAAGGAGCAGGTCCACTAGTCATCACTAGGTGTCGCTCAAAAGTCAAATGCAAAACCAGTGAAAGTCATCACTAGGTGTTCCCCAAAAGTCACATGCAAATGCACTGAAATTCTAATATCAAGGAGCAGGTCCACTAGTCATCACTAGGTGTCCTTCAAAAGTCAAATGCAAAAGCCTTGAAATTCTTACAAGATACTGCATTTCCAATAGTCATTATGAGCTGTCCCCATCACGTTAGATGCAAACGCACTGACATTCTAATATGAAGCTACAGTTCCATTAGTCTTTACTTGGTGTCCCTCACACGTCAACTGCAAAATGATTGAAATATTTTCATGCAGCTGCAGTTCCACTTGTTGTAATTAGACTTGCTCAGCTCAGAAGCAACTGCCTCAAATGACCTGCACCAAGCCGAGGGTGTGTGCCTTTACCAAATAAATTTGCATACATACATTTGCTGTTTCTATACGTTGTGGTTGTTTCCCATAGCATTAACTGTTTGCCAAAGCTGGTTCACAATAATGTGACAAAGTTGGAGATTTCAATACATTTATTGATTTTTTTAGGTTTGTGATAACACCCTAATATTTGAAGGAACGTTGATACAATTGTAAGTACAAGAACAACTAGCTTATTTTGGCTGTTTATGTTTAAGGCTCTCTCAAGTCAGATACACATGGCTGAAATGGCAATTAGAATCCTGGGTGTGTGGCTTCCATCTAAAAATGAGTTTCTTAGATTTATAACCATCATTGATGTAACCCTGTATCCCAATCCCAATAAGTTATAACCCAGGGACTATAACTCATTGGGAAGTGCAAATGTCTAACAACTTCTAATATTATGGAACTATTTTAGGCGCATGTGTACGTGTGCAAGAACAGAATGCAGTCACTCAAACTGAAAGCATCCAATGGCTGGAGTGGGCTGGTCTGTTGTTCTATACCTCCTGCTATGGCAGGAAGGAGTAGAGTTTGAGAGACAAGTCAACAGACCGATGTTGAAGGAGTGTTGATTGGGAGCCTCTATATATGTATGTATTATTGTTTGATATTTTTTTGGGAAAACATGAGGCTGGCAAGACAACACAGCTGTCTTTAGGCCAGACCTAAAAATAAAACAAATGCTTGCTATATACATCCTTAGAAGCCAATGAAATTGAAGTACAATTCTCTAAACACAAAAGAATAGCCCCAGGTACTAGAGCAGATGAACACGTCCCAAAGGAACAGGAAACACCCAGAAACACTGCACACAAATCAGCTGCTCAAAGAAAAGCAATACAAATATGAAATCCAGGAGAAATCCATAGGCAAGGGACACAATTAAATGATGCAAACAGCTAAGCAGAAACCAAAGGAATTATTCATGCCAATAACACATTGTCATATTGAATTGAAGTGAATTGATTGTGAGAGAGTGAGAAAAGCAGAGAGGAAGAAAAGGGGGGGTACAGTGATTGTCTAGAAGCTACCAAGTCTCCAACATTGGGGTTAGCGACTTGTACCCCTACTACCTCCCTATTCCAACACACAGGCAATTTTATACTTGAGAGTAGGACTGTTATCAAGTTGTTGCTCAGCAGTGAATTTTGTGGACCCAGTAGAGGGGGGTGCAGATGTGCATGGGGTAGGGTGAGCTGGTGGGAGAGCGATAAATGCATACTTCTTCTAACCAATGAATACAATGTTCTGTTCTTCCAGAACCTTGTACCAGGTGCTGATTCACTGGGAACTGAAAAGCAAAGAGTGTTATTGGTCCAAGAGCTTGGCACTATGTGAATGACCGTGGCAAGTGAGCTGGAAGCTTAGTGAGGTGATAGTGAGGACAGGAAGGGGGTCCATGGTCTAAAAGTCAACTCTAGAGAACATTGATCATTGTGGAAGATATTCAAAAACATTGTGATTCCCCCCAAAAAGTCAATACTTGAGAACACTGATAGTTTTAGAAGACATCCACAAACATTGTGATTCCAAGAAAAGTCAATACTAGAGAACATTGATAATTGTAGAAGATATTCACAAACATTGTGATTCCAAGAAAAGTCAATACTAGAGAACATTGATAATTGTAGAAGATATTCACAAACATTGTGATTCCAAGAAAAGTCAATACTAGAGAACATTGATAATTGTAGAAGATATTCACAAACATTGTGATTCCAAAAAAAGTCCATACTTGAGAACACTGATAGTTTTAGAAGACATCCACAAACATTGTGATTCCAGGAAAAGTCAATACTAGAGAACATTGTTAATTGTAGAAGATATTCACAAACATTGTGATTCCAAGAAAAGTCAATACTAGAGAACATTGATAATTGTAGAAGACATTCACAAACATTGTGATTCCAAAAAAAGTCCATACTTGAGAACACTGATAGTTTTAGAAGACATCCACAAACATTGTGATTACAGGAAAAGTCAATACTAGAGAACATTGTTAATTGTAGAAGATATTCACAAACATTGTGATTCCAAGAAAAGTCAATACTAGAGAACATTGATAATTGTAGAAGATATTCACAAACATTGTGATTCCAAGAAAAGTCAATACTAGAGAACATTGATAATTGTAGAAGATATTCACAAACATTGTGATTCCAAGAAAAGTCAATACTAGAGAAATTGATTGTTTTAGAAGATATTCACAAATACTGTGATTTCAAGCTTTCAGGCCCCACTAGAGTTAACAGGGTCACTAAACAAGGTTTGTAGTCTCACACTCAATGAGTGAGACTTGGGGTATTTCATAAAGGAGATGAATCTTGTCAGAACTCAGTATCTTTCATTAAAGTCGGTTTGAATGCACAGAAGGGTCCATGAGTGAGTTCAATAGGCATGGAACTAATATGATGAGAGACAAATGACTTACTGAATCAGCCTTCCCCATATCTATATAATTCATCATTTAAATATCTCTAGATAATAGGTGAGTGGTAGAAAAGGAGTAAGTCTGGGGAACACAAGGGCCTCATTATGACACGCCGCAGTGGCGTTCAGACCACCGCCAATGTGGTGGTCTGACAGCCACATTACGACCGTGGCCATTGCACCACGGTCGGACAGCCAGCACCGTCAGTTTTCCTCCACAGGAGGGACTAGCAGTGCTGGCGGTCCTAATTCACCAGGGAAGCACTGCTTTCAGCCCTGCTGTGGGGATTACGAGTCCCTTCTCCGCCGGCGATAACATGGCGGTAGTCCTGCTATGAAAAGGCTGGTGGAGGCGGGATGGAGTGGGCCACACGGGGGCCCTACACTGCCCAGACACCTGGCATGGGCAGTGCAGGGCCCCCTGGCCAGCCTCGTTGCGATTTTTACTGTCTGCTATGCAGACAGCGAACATCCCAACGGGTGCCAGTGCACCCTACACACAACAGCATTGCCACTGGCTCTATTATGAGCTGGAGACAATGCTGTTGTGCGTTTCCCGCAGGGGCCATTGTTTCCGCCCGCTGACCCAGCTGGAATCTCTTAATGGGGCCCGTGGGAAGGCGGCTGCACTGGCGGCCACCTGCCCTTCGGGACTTTGGCAGACGGTGTAATGACCCCCCAAATCATAAATCTAAAAATGGCGACCGTTGAGTGATGAGGCTGCGAGACATGACCTCCTGACAACCCCAGCTAATAGCATGATGGTCGAAGAGACGGAGTGTGTTTGAAGTAGCATCCTCAGCCTATGTCCAAATGAAAGAAGAGCTGTCATTTCTTGAGTGTAGGTGACTTGAGCCTACAGCCTGTATATTGAGAAGCCAGAGGCACATGATATCTGGGAACAAATCATGAGTTATGAAATGATTCTCAAGTGGTTAATGTGTCTGCTGCAGAGATTTCTGTGAGACCTGGAATTTTAGACTTTGGACCTCCGTAGGAGTTTAGCGAATGGTTTGAACCATCCACCGAGCATTCGACGGGGAGGTCGCCACCACCCTGTCTACCTTCCCGCCAGACCCACTAAGAGTTTCCCGCTGGGCTGGCGGGTGGAAACTGAGGTTTCTGCCTGGCAGCCTGGCGGGAAACAGACGGCAGCATTGTCGCTGGCTCGTAATCGAGCCGGCGACAATGCTGCCACCACAGGGTGCACCAGCATCCTCGCAATGTTCACTGTCTGTACAGTAGGCAGTGAACTTTGCGATGGTGATGGCAGGGGAACCCCTGCACTGCCCATGCCAAGTGCCTGGGCAGTGCAAGGGGCCCCGTGGCCCCTTGCACCTGTTCTTCGCCAGCCTTTTCATGGCAGTAAAACCGCCATGAAAAGGCTGATGGAGAATGAGGTGGTAATCAGCAGGGAGGCACTGCATGCAGCACCGCCATGGCCGATTGTGATCTCTGCCACTGCCAGCCCATTGGGATCATGGATCCCGGCAGTGCTGGTGGTATCCTGGTGGTCTAACCGCTAGGGTCTTAATGTGGCGGTCGGACCGACACAGCAGTTGCAGTCCTGACCACCACCGCGAGGCTGGCGGTCTCAAGGCCGCCAGTCTCGTAATGAGGCCCCTTATTTGGTATGTTCTGCTTTTGAAAGGTGATGCACGTGGAGGGTAATAGTTAATAGTCATTTTCAGTGACAGGGAATTTTAAGGCTGCTGGAGAAAGCACACCACTAGTAAGTTCAGTGAAAGCCAGTTACACATTCTAATCAGTGGCAAAATATGCGGGCATGACACAAGACTGTAGACTAATCACTGTGGACTCTGTTGACTTCAACAAATAAATTATAATAGACTGTCCTGTACAAAGCACAACAGTCAACACCAGACTGGAGACCTCCTGTGTCTTATTATGCTTGTGTTAGTGGGACTGGCCTCAAAGGACAGACGGTCCGGCTCTCCTGCACCAGGTCTTTTAGGTGAATAGGAAGTGAAGTCGTCTAGCCAGTGGCAAGTCTTTCACCTACAAGCTTCAGTGTCAATATTGTGCTTTTGAGATACCTCCTCAAATTACCCGGTTTGATACTTTAAAGCCAGAACTGCCTTCAGTTGCCATTGTAATATGGTCAGCAGTAATCCTCTCCCTGGACATTGGCACCACTGTACAAACCTCAATATGATTCCAAAACACAGCATTACATGCTCCAATTCACAGATCACATCTGTTGTTTTTTTATATCTCTTGTCTTACTCTTCCATATAATCGCTTCTGCCTTGCATTCCAAAGTTATTTATTCTGCCTCGCATCTCATGGGTTCTTTCTTCCTCCTCAAACATTTCTAGTTATAGCTTCTGTCTCGGTCCCCACTGTAACAACACTGTATCATAATTCACATCTTCTGTCTGCTCTGCATCTTTAGATCAAAGGCTTTTTCTTGAATCTTCCAGGTTATATATCGGTCCCAGACCCAGCTTTTCCTGTGCTGCTGCATCACTCTTTCTTCTGTCTTCTCCTTGCTTTTTCGCCCCCGTTTTTTGAGTGCCTCCTCCTTGCTTATCCCTCATTTTCACTGCTTTCTCCTTGCTTCCTCCCCTCCTGTTTTTGAGTGCCTTCCCCTTGCTCTTCCCTCATTTTCACTGCTTTCTCCTTGTTTTTTGCCTTGTTTTTTGCTTTCTCCTTGCTTTTTTCTCCCGTTTTTGTTTGCCTTCTCTTTGCATTTCACTCATTTTCACTGAACTCTCTTTGCTTTTCCCCCATCTTTTGAATGCCTTCTTGCTTTTCCCTCGTTTCGGTGTTCAGACAAAATATCATTTTAAAAATATAGAGTTACAGAAATATCCAGTGTTAAATATTGTGACACAGAAATATCATGAGCAAAAATATTGTTGATAGAAATATCCATGTTTTAAGGTAAAAAAATATCGTTTTTTAAGGGTCTTTTTGTGTTTAAATGATATTTTAATTGTCTATGTTTTATATTGTTTGTATAATTGTTGTTAAGTATAATTAATGTATATAATTTTGTAATGAATATTAATAATTTATGTAATTATTAATTATGCAAATATTGCAAATAATATGTTTTTAAGTTATATTTTAAGTGAGGGTTGTTGGGTTTGTAGGGGTACAGGTGGGAAAGTGATTACATAAATAATACAATATTTATAAATTATTGATTAATTAATTATTAAATAATTATGTAAATCGTGTAATTATTGTATTTTTTTATTTACATTTTAGGTGCAGATTGTTGGGTTTGTAGGGGTATAGGGTAGGGAGTTAATTTAGTAGTAAATGAATCATTATGAATGATTTATTTATAGTTAATTATTTGTTAACCATGTCAATCATGTAATTATAATTTTTAAATTCAGAAATATATTTAATGTGCTACTATAGTGTGGGAATCTAATGAAAGAATTATTAAATAAAACATTTTCTCATATTAATTATTTTTAAAAAATGTAAGTATTTTTATTGTTTTTTTTAATGTACATATTTAATTTTATGTTAATAGTTTTATAATTTTATGAAATGAACACTTGTATTAAAATAAAATATGTGTTTGAACTGAAGTACTTTCCTTACTGTTGCACACATTGAAGTGGAAATCATAAATTTTACCCCTCCTGAGTTCAACGCTTTCCCTACTGTTGCAGAGACAGGAGTGGGAAATAATATATGTATTATTTCTAGAAATTTATAGTTTTATTATATTGTTTAAAAATATAATATTACTATATTTCAGTGTATATCCTTTAATTCATAATATTTGGAACATATAATATATTTTTAGTACAATGTATTTTTTATATTGCTTACTTTTTATGTGTAAGTACATTGGTATGTTTTCAAATTATTTCCACCTTATTAGTTATGGTTTCAATTTATTTAATTTATACATATTTATTTAATTGATACATGCATATGCATACATGTATATAAATATATCTAATTGTTCTATTATTAAATTTTTTTTAAATAGTAAATTACAATATCTATTAAAATTATCATTTTAATAATAGTTTTACATTATATATTTGTAAATAAACATACACACATACATAGGAACTACTTCAATGAAGTGATACTGGTGAAATTTAGTAACGTTATCAGAAAGGACTCCAATGAAATGAGTTACTGGTGAATTTTAGGAAAGTCACCAAGAAGCACATCAATGCTGTGAGTATTTGGTGAATTTTAAGAAAGTTATTGGGAACCACTCTAATGCAATGAGCTACTGGTGACTTTTAGGAAAGTTATCGATAACCACTCTGATGCAGTGAAATACTGGTGAATTTTAGGAAAGGTATTAGGAACCACTCTGATGCAGTGAGTTACTAGTGAATTTCAGAAATGTTATTAGGAACCACTCTGATGCAGTGAGTTATTGGTGAATTTTAGGAAAGTTATCATGAACCACCCCAATGCAGTGAGTTACTGGTGAATTTTAGGAAAGTTATCGATAACCATTCAGATGCAGTGAGTTACTGGTGAATTTTACGAAAGTTATTGATAACCACTCCGATGCTGTGAGTTACTGGTGCATTTTAGTAAAGTGGTTAGGAACCACTTCTAAGCAGTGAATTACTGGAGAACTTGAGGAAAGTTATCGGGAACCACCCCAATGCAGTGAGTTTATTGGTGAATTTTAGGAAAGCTATCAGGAACCACTTGAATGAAGTGAGCTACAGGTGAACTTTAGGAAAGTTATCAGGAACCACTTGAATGAAGTGAGGTGAATTTTAGGAAAGCTATCGGGAACCACTTGAATGAAGTGAGTTACGGGTGAATTTTAGGAAAGTTATCAGGAACCACTTGAATGAAGTGAGTTACAGGTGAATTTTAGGAAAGTTATCAGGAAGCATGGCAATGGAGTGGGTTGCTTGTGAATTTTAGGAAACTTGCCAAGGAGCACACCAATACAATAAGTTGCTGGTGAATTTTAGGAAAGTTATCAGGAAGCATTTCATGGAGTGAGTTACTAGTGAATTTTAAGAATGTTACCAGGGAGCACACAGAAGCACTGAGTTACTAGTGAATTCTAGGAAAGTTTCCAGATGCAGTGAGTTAGTAAGGAATTTTAGGAAAGTTGTCAGGAACAGAACTTTGGGGTGGTGCAACTGGTGTTAATGCTCCAGGTACTGACCAAGGGAACACTGAGTTTGCAAATATATCATGGAGATAAAAGCACCTGCTGCAGCTTCCTTTTCTACAGCACTCTTCAGACTATAATAAAAATGTTGAGATAACTCTGGTGATGAACGGACCTAGTAGAGGGAGAGTGGAGTTTTATCTATGGAAGTTGTGACTCAGCATTAAGTAGCACATAGGGTTAATATGCCTGCTGCAAAGAACGTGTACCATGCAGATCACAAAAGTGCAGGTATCGTAGATAGTTCAGTGGGTTACTGCTTTTGTCAGAGAGATGCTTTTGTTACTTGCAGTTTAAAAGTTACAAACCTAAGATAGCACACTGAGCTGATAACTGTCATCAAAGAGCTGCATACAAACTGCAAGGCATTGGAAGGGCCACTGGAATTATGAAATTGTGTGGCCGCAGCAATTTTCGCATTATTATACATTTGCCACATAATTCATCATCTGCAGCATAATCTTCAGATTTTAACAAACAAAAATGTGTTTCTAGCTCAAACGGTTCAAAAGTTAATAAAAATGCAGCAACACGTGTTGCCACGCAGTGGAAGGCTCTTGGCAAAGCTGGACTGATCACCTTTCTGTTGTTTAAAGTTATATTTGGGTGTTAAACTGGTACTAATGTGGTACAACCAATGCCCAGACAGTGTTAGCAAGTTTAACAATGATGAATAATGAAGTAACATTATTACAAAAAAGTGGCGCATTATACCACATAACTTGCCTTAGCTTGACGCACAATTTAGTGCACCATAATTTGTACCTCTCCTGATGCATAATTCCAGGGGCCCCGAGTGTATGCTAGAGTGTTATGATTTTTTCTCCAGTGATTATCCTAATGTTGCTAAAGAGGATTTATTTGGGTAGAAATTATTTCTTATTTGTTAGGTCAACCCAACCACGATGTTACATTTTAAATACAGAGTTTGAGCTGCTCCAGACCAAGCACTCAAACTATACGGCCTATCAGTATGGATGATGTGACACCAGCACCATCTAGTCCTCTTTGTCATATGCAACATTTGCTATGCACTGATTTCCACAGGTACACAGGTATGATCCATTGTCTCTGTGTAATGTGTGTGATGTAAAGTGCTCTGACAGTCTACACTGGTATGAGTAGCGCTATAAAGCAAAAGACATGCATGTGAGAGAGGGGCTATGGAGAGACGAGGGCTCTGTTGTAGGGTGGTAGTAAGGGAATCTGTGGAGAAGGAGGTCAGTGGGGGGTGCCAACAAACATTGTCGCACGGGGTGCCACTAGAGCTAAAGCCAGAGCCTTACTGGTGAATTTTAGGAAAGTTATGCAACAGCACACTGAAGCAGTGAGTCCCTAATGAATTTTATGTATGTTACCAGGGAGCACACTAATCCAGTTAGTTCTGTGCGAAGTTTAGTAAAGTTATCGGGAAGCTAAGTGCGACAGTGAATTATTGGCGATGGAGGGAGTTTTAGGTGGCGGTCTATCCCGGAGAGGAAGCCAGGATGGCCTCTTAGGGCATGTATGATATAGTCGGACAAGTTCAGGTCTACGATGATCTGTGCTGCCTAGTTATGGACTCATATTTTAATAACTCAGTCATAGTATTACAGTGTACACAAAGTTTGCTGGGTTTGCAAACTTTTTTCCAAGGTCATGGATTCGTACCAATGCTGTGAAGCGTTTTTCTCCTACAAACTGACTTTTAGCTGACGTTTTCTCTTGATTTTTTACAAAATATAATAAAAACTCAAAATTTAAATTGAGTTTCACAAAGTTCCAGAGGAAAAATCTTAGCTTCCATTCAAGTCGGCAGTGGCTTCTGGAGCACACACAGGGGGTAATTTTGAGTTTGGCAGATGGAAAAGGCCATCCGCCAAACTCCTGCGGTCAGGTTGCCACCAGTGCAGCCACTTTTCCGAGGGCCCCATTACGAGTTCCCCACTGGATCAGCAGGCAGAAACAGTGTTTCTGCTTGCTGGCCCCGCAGAAACAGCCTACAACATTGACGTGGGCTCATAATTGTGCCGACTGCAATATTGCAGTGTGTAGGGTGCACCAGCACCTGTCGCGCTGTTTACTGTCTGCAATGCAGACAGTGAATTGTGGAATGGGGCTGGCCCTGGGGGCCCCTGTACTGCCCATGTCAAGAGAATGGGCAGTGCTGGGGCCCCCATGAGGCCCCCCTACACCCTTGTACTACCGCTATGTAAAAGCTGGCGGAGACAGGGGTTGTAATCCCTAAGGCGGCGTTGCATGCAGCGCTGCCCTGGTGGATTAGGACCGCCATCACCACCAGTGTGGCAGTCAGACCACCGCTTTGGTGGCCGTCAGTCCCCTACAGCGACCCTGGCGGTCTGAAGACTGCCAGTGTTTTAATGACCCCAACAGTGTGAGGTGGCTGGGTAGCAGGCGTGGCATCAGCCATAATGCAAGCAAAAAATAAGGCAATTGTGCCCTGAAATTCGTTTGGGATACAAAATATGAAGAGATGTATTCAAGCGATATGCCAGCTCCCCTGCTAAAGTGGGGGTACCTCCCATGTAAGTCAAAACCTGCACCCCCCTCTTATCAGCAGAAGCAAGTAGGTGCCTCTGCGGGATCCTCTACGGGAGAACACATACCACTGCTTCCTCAGCTGCCCCCCATGACGTTGAACCTGTGGTTGGTTTACAGGGATGTCACTGCTTCTTGGTGAGCTATAGGACGCTTTATCATGGATTATGTAGCGCTAACATTTTATTTTTCTGCCTTTTAGCAGTGGGGCAACGCTCCTCCGCCATAGCGGAGGGGCCGTCGCTGTTCAGACCCCCGTACCACTGTGCCACTACACATGCTGCACTCATGATAGCTACGCTCATGGCGTGAAGCATGAACGACAATTCATAAAACGCCAGGGGTTGAGGAAGTGACACCACACGCAATTTAACCTCTACTTTCTTTCACACATGCATGTTTACGCACACACACAAATGTACACATATACACATTCGTTCCTACATAACCACACTTTCACCCGCAAGCACACACACAACATACATTTAAAATCATTTTTTACTTATCTCAGCTGCTAGGGAGGGTCATATTCCAGCAAACTGTAATTCATTTTTTATTACATTAATTGTAAATAATACCATATTACTCACTACTAGTGTAATAAGGAATTGACAAAAAACAAGGAGAGTGGGGATGCCCTTGTGTGTCTGGGACTGATTTTGCCACCTCTGAGGCCAGGGGTCGCAAAGTTAGTGCCAGGGATCGCAAGGGACAAGGCCAGAGGTCGCAGCGGTGAGCCCTGGCGACCCGTAAATGACGTCCATGGCGTGAATGTGGATCTTGCACTATAATAAAACAAAATGTTTAACCAATCAGCTTCATTCAACATTTCCCAAACCGACAGTACAGCTAGGAAAACAGGTAGCCTATGGCGACTGTGCTATGGTTAGGTCTCGCCTGAGACAGCCGATGCACGCATGTGCTCCGGCATGCTAGAGATAGTGTGTGTAACAAGAAGCTTGCATCCCACCCATTATCTAAAATTTGTTGGCTTCACTGTCACTCTTAGATGGTGCCTTTTAATTGGCCAGTGCACGTTCGCTTCAGTTCCTCTGTCTTGGGCTGGAGCATGGACCAAGTACTGATTGCTTCAGGTTGATTCCTGTCCTTCATCTGTTCTTGTTGTGATTGAGGCACTCATTTTATTTTTCCCTGTCGTCCTTTTTGAACCTCTTGCCACTTGTAGCTAAGTTTTACAATGCCATATGAACTTCAAAGAAGCCCTTTTCTCCTTTGAAATGGATGTCTTTATTGTGACAACAGATGATATCTGCTTCCAAAAGTATTTTCACTAAGGCATGAACATGAAGCACAATTGCTTTCCTTAGGTGATCAGATTTTTTGCCAAATGTCATATTTTTTTGCCATGCATGAGGAGATCAACTGATTTGCTCAGAATCTCTGGCGTGTTGTTCTGAGACCTAACAAGCATTGGCAAAGCCAATGGATCGCGCCTAAGAGACGTTTGGCTCAGCCATTGTCTTTTGTTCATGCTGTAGAGCACGGGCATTGTCAAGTCTGGCAATGATTCATTCATAGCCATGCTGCATAGCAGTGTGACTAAAAATATTAATAATACAAAAGTCTGATACATCCAGTACTAATGCACTTAGAAAGTACACACGCCCAAGCTGCATCATAGCGCTTTCTTAGTTTTAGCCACACTGCATAGCATCCGCCGTGCAGCACAGCATGGCTACAAAACACTGCGAAAACCAATAGCTTTCACAGATGAGACCTATTTGCTTTGCCAATGCTTCTGTCTTTTATTTACAAACCTGTCTACTGCACCTTAAAGTGAATGCCGCTCTCTGCCTTACGGCAACACTAAACAATGCCTCAAGAGGGACCCAGTTTATTACAAATGTTACTTGGTGGCAAGGAAGGGGGAGTGCTCAAAACATCAAACTGTTATTTTGCTGTGGCTCTGAAAACCTTGATAAGCATAGGGTGGCCAGACGTCCTGGATTTGCCGGGACAGTCCCGTTTTTACACCAGGTGTTACTGCAGATTTCAGCAAATTTGTCTCAGGTCCTGTTTTTTAAAGGGGGTCGACTGGAATACAGTGACAGGCATTTTTTTGGGTGTTCTAAAGCTGTGCTAGTTAGCTGCTGTTAAAAGAAAGAAATTTAATTAACAGATACTATGCGGGTTTTAAAAATTACATTTTATTTATTTTCTTAACCCCTCTTCTGTGGTCCGATGTTGATGGGAGCTGTCATTCTGCGCCGCTCTATTGAAGTAAATATGTAGTCCTTCTTCTATTTTTGCAAAATGTCCCGCATTCTGGTTCTCAAGATCTGGTCACCCTAGATAAGTGGCGTGGGTTGTGGGCTAGTGTGGCATTGACTCACAACAGCGTCCTCAAAACGTCAAAAGCAAAAATACCACGCACCCCTGCGGCTAGAAGAGACGACTGAGGGCTCGAATTACTAGACCCGCCAAGCCCCTGTAAAAGTACAGAAATACACCGCCATGGCTGCCCAGCGCGGCCATTCACACGGGTTATTTTCAGCCAAGAACAGTCAGTTCTCCCACAAGCATGCGACAGGCTGTCTAACCGGCGACGGCGCAGCGAGCCAATGGCGAGGTAACTCAGTGGGTCAAGGCGCGCGAGGGAGATCTCTGCAATTCACAGTCTTGAGACGAGATAAGGCAGACTCAGCTTTTCATCCTTCTCTTGTCGAGAAAATGAAAAACATATCTGTTTTGCGGCTGCGCCCTGCAGCAAAGTTTGTGAAGCGCCTACACACCGCGAAGGGAATGTGGTACAGCATAAAAGCTCAGCTTGTGTTAATAATAATAATATATGTAAAACCCCCATCCATCAGGGCTTCTGGGTTAAGCATCATGTCACTGGAATGTGCAACGGCAATCAAATGTTTCCTCATCCCAGAGTTAGCATAAAGTGCAGGGTTGAGAAATACCACTGCTATAGGGGAGAGGGGTGCGCTTCTCAGTTTTACACACATTTTAAAGTATGAAACGAAGCGGGGGTGGGCGTGCAAGGGGTAATGGTGTATTACAATAGTTTCCACTAGGGGAAAAAGGGATTTCTTTTTCCCACATCCTAAATCCGTGATACGAGAAATGTATTTTATAGTTTATTTAAGGATTATTTAGTGCCTACCCATTTTGTCACCAACCAATGCAACCACCCGAATGCAGCTAGAAACATACTGAACATTACACCCGTAGCAACTACACAATTCAGCAACTTTGGACACATCATAGGTGCACAATTAGTCCGCAAGCCTTAGATGTAGTCTCTTGTACATCTGGAGGGTGATGTGTTGTCGCCTTCATCTCCAGTACATGTGGAGGCTGAGGTGTTGTCGCCTTAGATGTAGTCTCCTGTACACTCAGAGGGTGATGTGTCACCTCAGATGCAGTCTTCTGTACACTCAGGCGGTGAGGTGTTGTCGCCTTAGATGTAGTCTCCGGTACACTCAGGTGGTGAGGTGTTGCCACCTCAGATGTAGTCTCTTGCACATGTGGAGGCTGGGGTGTTGTCGCCTTAGATGTAGTCTCCTGTACACTCGGAGGGTGATGTGTTGTCTCAGATGTAGTCTCCTGTACACTTGGAGGGTGATGTGTTGTCACCTCAGATGTAGTCTCCTGTACACTCGGACGGTGATGTCTTGTCATCTCAGATGTAGTCCCCAGTACACTTGGAGGGTGATGTGTTGTCGCCTCAGATGTAGTTCCCAGTACACTTGGAGGGTGATGTGTTGTCATCTCAGATGTAGTCCCCTGTATACTTGGAGGCTGAGCTGTTGTCGTCTCAGATGTAGTCTCCTGTACACTTGGAGGGTGATGTGTTGTCATCTCAGATGTAGTCCCCAGTACACTTGGAGGTTGATGTGTTGTCGCCTCAGATGTAGTCCCCAATACACTTGGAGGGTGATGTGTTGTCGCCTTAGATGTAGTCTTCTGTACACTCAGGCAGTGAGGTGTTGCCACCTCAGATGTAGTCTCTTGTACATGTGGAGGCTGGGGTGTTGTCACCTTAGACGTAGTCCCCAGTATACTTTGAGGGTGATGTTTTGTCACCTCAGATGTAGTCCCCAGTACACTTGGAGGGTGATATTTTGTCGCCTCAGATGTAGTCCCCTGTATACTCAGAGAGTGATGTGTTGTCGTCTCAGATGTAGCCTCCTGTCCTCCCCAGGCAGGTGTGTTTTAGCCTAAAATGGAGTCTCATGCCTGCGGTGGGGAAGTGCAGTATAGCCTAAGATTGGGGTATTTTGTTCCTCATGAGCATCAGGTATTATGGCCTCAGAGGGATTTCAAGCTACAAGCGGGGGGTGTATTTGGGTGGGGGAATCAAACAAAAGACAGCAACTAAACACGTGCACTCTCATGGAGCGCTTAAAGAAAAATTAAGTAGTTCTGTGAATATGAACATTGGAAGGATACAATCCAGCCAATCAAAAGGATGGAAAAGAGACTATGCTCCAGGGGAGGGGCAAATGAAAGAAGAGGAAGGCTGAATTAGAAGCAAGCAAATTATAGTGAAAATATATCCAACCAATAGAATGCAAACAGTAGGTTCTAAGTACACTAAGCGTCCAAGGACTGCCAGCCTCGTGGTGATGGTCGGATTGCCGCAACTGTGGCGGTCGGACTGCCACATTATGACCCTGGCGGTCGGACCACCAGAGGACCGTGGTCCCCGCTGGGAACATCGTTACCGACGGTGGTCTGAGTTGTACTCAGCCAGGGCGGTACTGAGTTCAGAGCCGCCTGACTGATTACAACTCCACTTACCGCCAGCCTTTCCATGGCCGTCTGAACGCCTTGGAAAGACTGGCGGTAAACCAGTGCTGGGGGCCACAGGGGGACCCCTGCACTGCCATGCCCATAGCATAGGCAGTTCAGCCCCGCCCCCCAGCACTGTCAGAATGCGCACTGTCTGAGTTGCAGACAGTGCACATTCCGAGGGTGCTGGGGGGGCGTGCGACAGCATTGGCTACAGCTCTAAAAGAATGAGGCTGCACAATTTTCACTGGGCTGACCATCGGAAACCTTGGTTTCAGCTGGTCAGCCCACTGGAAACCTTGTAATGGGAATGGTGGGGAGACCACCAGCTCTGCAGCGGTCTCCTCACCGCAAGTCTGGTGGTCCGCTCGTCCACCCGCCAGACTCGTAATGAGGCTTTAAGTTTTTGGTGTAGTCCATAAGAGAACTTAACATAACAGAGCTGTCTGTAGGCGAGACCTAAAAACATGCCTCGCTGCAGATTGTGGTCAGGAGCCCCCGACACTTACCGACTTCACAAATATTCACACCCTAGGGCTGTGTAGGTCACCCCCAGAAAGTTGCACTCATTAGTGCTGGAGGTGCCTATGTTACACCCCTGCCAGCAGCTGTCTAACCTGCCCTCCCAACATCATCCCTATCCCATGCCCACCCCATTGTGCCACCCCACCAACCACTCACATTCACCAATTTACCACTCGCCCAGAGCAGTAAACATATGCAGAACAGTCCCAAGAATCTGGGAAAAGCAGTGATTTTGAACCTGGTAATTAGGTTCCTCCCATTCTGAGACCCAAAACTCATAATGGTCGAGGTGGTGCGAACTTGTACTTGAGGCTCAAAGTCCATGTTTGAGTCGAGCTCCATGGGATTAACTAAACTCCAGTGTGGGGAGTTTGCAGTGTCGACCAGTGCTTCTGGGAAGACCTGTTTCAGAGGCCTTGGCACGGAGTGGTGCCCCGGAGGTGCCCCTCTGCCAGTCTCGCCGGCAGGAACGGGCGGGGCTGAGGGTCAGACTGGGAGTGCCCAGGACATGTGTCCCCATCCGGCTCTAAAAGCTTCAGGGTGACCCAATATGCTCCAGCCTGTGCTCGGGCATGACTGTTCTGCCTCATGTCCTCGGTGGGGGGGTTATGACTGTGTCTGCACCTGTGCTGTTCACCAGCAGCAACCACCTGCTCGCGCGCACGTGCGTTCAATGTGCACGCGAGTTAACGCTTAAACACAGGCCTGTAGGGTGTGGGGCTGAAGCAGGTGGCTTGTGAATAGAAGAAGACTGATAGGTGCCGGGTGGCCCCGAAAATGAGGTCAGGGTCACCGAGCCTTTGCCCTCGAGGGTCAATAGTGAACATGGCTCCAGCTTGGCAGCTGTTGGAGGGGGCTTGTGAAACAGGGCCGCGCTGGGAGATGCCCATTTCACGAGGGAACATAACGTCATCGTGCCTAATACTTATATTGGCCTTGTCAAAGACGAGGCCAAACAGAAAATGGGCACAGGCAGTGAATTCACTCTTCACCCACAAGATCAAGGGTGAGTCTCTTGGAAAGGCCAATGACTGGTGACGTAATGCACCGTGGCACCGACAACAGATAGGCCTCCTGGCCCATTTACCCCAGTGTGTGACCACGTTGCTGCATTGCCGTTCACTACAGTCTTCAGTTCACTTTCTTCTAGTATATTATCGTAAGAATTATTTGAATGTTTGTGACTTTCAGTTAACATTGTTCTAGATTCTGCGTCTGCAAAGACCGCCTTGAGGAAGCAAGTGCCCAGAAGCTGAAGGTTTAGAATTTGACGTTTCCAAGAACTGTTCATTCATTATTCTAGCCTCTAGGACCTTAGCAAACTACCAAATCTCAGTCCCTTGGGAATTCTTGCAAGGAAAAAAAAATCCCACTCCAAGGCCCCCCACGCATAATACCATGATACAAGCTTGGAAACACAAATTAAATGTAGTTGCATTTGTACAGCGCTTCAAACCCCTGACAAGGCACCGAAGAGCATCTTGGGATGGGTAGGCCCGTGTGTCAAGAGATTTGGGGCCTGATTTAAGAAAAAGGGGTGCTGCATCCACTGCAGCGGCACTTTTCTAGCACCACTTAGCGCCCTCTAACGCCACCATGTGTGCGCCGTATTTAATATATGGCGCACCACAGCAGTAGTTAGGGAACTGGCGTCAACATTTTTGACGTTAATTTATCCCTTTGCAGGATTAGTGTAAAAAATTTGGGGGCAGAATTAAGAGCCCCTAGCGCCTCCTTGCGCCACATAAGTGTCATTTTTTTTACACTAATGTGGCTCAATGAGGCCAAAATCGCGGCACTAAATTTACGAAGTGGCACAATGTATGCATTGTGCCACTTTGTAACCCCTTGCGCTACATCTAAGAGATTCCTCTGGGTCAATTTTTTCAGAACTTTTAATGCCTGCTCAGAGCAGGCGTTAAAAGGAGGCACACCATTGTTTACAACGGGCCGCAATGGGCTTTGCAGGATTAGCATCAGAATTTTTTACACAAATCCAGCAAATCGCTGAACTAGTGTAAAAAATTCTGACGCTAGTTCCCTTAGCTACCGCCATGGAGCGCTGTATATTAAATATGGTGCACACATGGTGGCGTTAGGGGGGCATTAAGAGGTGCACTTTTCATAAATCTGTCTCTTTGAGGCTAATCCTGCGAAGCACATTGAATCCCCTTATAAATAATGGTGTGCCTCCTTTTAAAGTCTGCTCTGAATGCCACAAAAAAAGGCACTAATTTCAGAAATGCAGAGAAAAATGCGCCATTTTTCAGCTCCCTAATGAGGGAACGCCCCCTTGCATACATTATGCCCGGCACAGGCATAATGTGGCACAAGGGGTTACAAAGTATCGCAGTGCATGCATTGCACAACTTTATAAATCTGGTGCAGCGATTTTGGCCTCGTTGGGCCACATTAGAGTAAAAAAAATTATGCTAATGTGGCGCAAGGAGGCGCTAGACCCTCTTAAATCTGAGCCTTGGTGTTGTGAGTGTGAGACCAGATTGCTGCTTTCATCTCGTATAATGGAGGGAGAGGCAGAGCACAGGCACTTTACATTAACTGACTGATGAATCTGAAGGAGTATGCCTAAATGTGTGGATCTATAGATCCACCCATGAGCGCAAGAGAAGCTGGGCCCTGTGTGCACATAGGGTGTCATTTAATCCCATCGGGCAGAGGACTCGACCCACTGGCGTGGGATAGAATAGTGACGTTAAGATAGTCCATGGCTTGCACTGCACACGGGCACTCAGGGGATCGATCTATGTAAACATCCGGGATCAAGCGGTCGCTGACCCACGGCAGGTGCGTAAAGCTACCTATGGTACATAATCTACAGAGGCAACTCAGCAACCATTAGTCATGGCCCCGGGGCTGGTTGGACTGGATCAAGGAGGCAGGTCAGTTACAGAAGGTGTTCACAAGAGGGTACACCTTAGCATCCACTAAGGATGGCTAGAGGGTAAACATCTGGCATGTACTGGGTACAAGAGGTACAGGCTGCGTCACAAAGTTTGCTGCATTTCCATGGAGATTCTGCAGAGACACCAGGACCAGGGGATTTTAGGGGCACACTGGACCCCAATAATGGCTGTATTTTAGTACCAACAGAGGAGCGGACATTTTTCTTGCTTGCACCAGGGCCTAAGGGAAGCTTTCTAAAACACTGCACCTATCACAGCTCTGCAAATTTACAAATTCGTGGGACAATGCCTCCCCGCAGACATAATCATTACATTGCTTTAGGATTTTTGAAATGTGGAATGGCTTGTAGAAATATTCCCTGAAAGTTTATAAACCAAAAATAATTAGGACTTGTCTTTAAAAAGGTATGTATACAGAATTTCTATAACTTTGCAACAAACAAGCCCTGTTACAAAAAATATGAGAATTTTTCAGAAGCTAAGAAATGTATGCAACTTTTTAATAGCTTTTTGGAAAGTTTAGCTACCTGTACGTTTTTAGCACTGTGCCCCAATACTGTAAAAACATATGGCCAACAATCCATATATTGTTGCAGGTTAAAAGGGATATTTATGACTTAAAAGAGTCTTTAATACAGCAGTTGCAGTAGAAACAAATTATAAAAGGGCAAACAGTTTCTAGTCGTGTTTTTAACCTCGTTTTAATAAATTTCTAAAATTATAAAAATGGTGTTGTATGTTACGAAGTTACATTTTTAACACACACGTCCAAGGTGCAAGTTAGTTAACAACTTTAAGGCAACAACCTCACATTTCTAGAAATTTGTAAACTTTTTTAAATTAATTAAAAAAAACACGTAAATGGCTTAAACGTTATTTATAACTTCTCAACTAACAATATGGTTATTTTAAAAGTTATACAATTAGTTAGGAGCTGAAAAAGCTTAAATTATTGAAGATTTATGGTGAGATTTTTATATGAAAAAAAATAGAAGCCTCGCTATATATATATTCCACAAAAGATCCTGCCAGGGCATTTTGTTAGTCAATGAAAATCTACTTATTACCATGAAAAGAAAATTGGCAAATATTCAACTTTTTTGATTAATGTAAAGACATCGAACCCACCCTTTTTCTCGCCTGTGTCTAGTTCAACCAGTTTTTTGAGACATTCTGGAAAAAAGTGTGCTGCGGCGTAGGATGTATACTGATGACGTGGCAGCTTCGTATGATCCTGTTAGATATTGACCACAGTACTCTGATGAGGGTGGTTGTGAGATTCTCCAGTACTGTTAGATACTAGCGGTAGTACTGTGATGAGGAGGACGGTTGCTGCTTTCTCTGATACTGTCAGATACTCACAGTAATATTCTGGTAAGCAGGGTGGTCTCCCCTTTCACTAACAATGTTAGATACTATCAGTAGTACTCTGAGGAAGAGGACGGCCTCTGCGTTCTCTAATACTGTTAGATACTATCAGTAGTACTCTGATGAGGATGGTGATTGTTGCTTTCTCCAATAGTGTTAGACAGACACTCACAGTAGTATTCTGGCGAGCAGGGCGGTCTCGCCTTTCACTAATACTGTTAGATACTGACAGTAGTACTCTGATGATGAGTGCGGTTGTTGATTTCTCTAACACTGTTAGATACTCACAGTAGTATTCTGATGAGCAGGGCGGTCTTGCCTTTCACTAACTCTGTTCGATACTATCACTCATAATCTGATGAAGAGGGCGGCTGCTCCTTTCCCTAATACTGTTAGATACTATCAGTAGTACTCTGATGATGAGTGCAGTTGTTGCTTTCTCTAACACTGTTAGATACTCACAGTACTATTCTGATGAGCAGGGTGGTCTTGCCTTTCACTAGTACTGTTAGATACTGACAGTAGTACTCCGATGAGGAGGGTGGTTGCTGCTTTCTCTAACACTGTTAGATACTCACAGTAGTATTCTGATGAGCAGGGCGGTCTCGCCTTTCACTAATACTGTTAGATACTATCACTAGTACTCAGATGAAGAGGGCAGCTGCTCCTTTCCCTAATACTGTTAGATACTATCAGTGGTACTCTGATGATGAGTGCGGTTGTTGCTTTCTCCAATATTGTTAGATAATCACAGTAGTATTCTGATGAGCACGGCGGTTTTGCCTTTCACTAATACTATTCGTGGTACTCTGATGAAGAGGACGGTGGGCCGCTTTCTCTAATAGTGTTAGATACTCACAGTAGTATCCCGATGAAGGTGTAGGAACAAATTACTCTAATACTGTTAGAAATTGACAGTAGTATGCTGACATGGAGGGCGGTCACAACCTTCTCCGATACTGTTGATACTGACAGTAGTACTGTGATGAGGAGGGTTGTGCAGGGTGGTTGCGTCTTTCACTAGTACTGTTAGATACTGACAGTAGTATCCTGATGTGGACGGTTACTGCTTTCTCTAAGATTTTTAGATGTTGACCAGGGGCAGCACCTCCGCTAAGCCGGAGGAGCGTCGCCCTGCTGGATTTCCCAAAAAGGAAAAAATAAAATGATAATACCCTACACTACGTTATTATCATTTTATTTTTTCTCGTAGTGCGGGGGGAGCTGCGCTGGAGGGAGGGGGCTAGAGGAGGGCTTTGTGCACACAAGGTGCGCATGTCTGTTTGGTCGGCCGGTTTGGGCTTTCCAAACATACATGCGCACTATGCGTGTTCTCTATCCAGCTGTGCTATTCAGCCTGGTAGAGAACATGCCCGGGCTCCCATTCCCAGTCTGAGCGGTGAAGCAGGCCGCTCAGTCCAATCACAATGCTGCTTCCGGTAGCATCGTGATTGACTGGGAGTCTCTGCAGCCGGAAAGAGGACGGAGGGGAGACAAACGCGTCTCCCCTCAAAGGTAAGTGCTTTTGAATTTTATTTATTTTTTAAATGCCCCCCCGTCCCTTCGCGCCCTGTCCCGCCCCACCACCCCTGTTCAGTGGCAGCCGCCACTGATACTCACAGTAGTATTATGATGAAGCTGAGGTCAGAGTTCTCTAATACTGTTAGATACTGTCACTGTTGTGATGGAGAGGGCGGTTGCTGCTTCCTCTAATACGCTCAGATACCAACAGTAATGTTTTGATGAAGGCTGTGGTCACAGGTTTCCCTATTGTTGTTAGATATTGACAGTAGTATTCTGGTGGGGTGGGGGGTCGCAGCTTTCTTTAACACTGCTTGATATTGAGTGATTTAGACAGTGTCCAGCCGCCATGTTGGGTAGGTGCTGCTTGTCGCTGCGTCACAGTCCATTACTCAATGAGTCTTGCGCAGATGGCGTGCGCTAGCCAATGCTTTATTCCTCTCGATTGGAGCCAAGGGCCATATGTACAAACACTTTTTCCCATAGACACAGAATGGGTAAAAACCTTTGCTACATCTGGCCCTAAGCGCTTTAAATCCTTTGCGTCAATCAGAGCCAAAGAAGAAGGCTTAGAGCTTCCTTGTACATCCAAGGAACGATGGTAGGGAGGGGGGCTGTCTCTCACTCTGAGAAATCTCGACGAAGACCCCCCCCTCCCACCAATGGTCCAGGACTATCCTCTTGCAGTGAGCCACAGGGCACTGCTGTTTACTGACGAGCATCTGATCTGGGAGCCCTGCCTTAGTTTAAGCAAAGGACACTCTCGTGTCCACTGGACACCCCTTTCCACAGTGACCTTTAAGTGGCAGAGGGCCCAGGTGCCAACTGCTACCCGAGCCCCTCCCGCCAAGGATGCCAGTTCCACTTAACACCTCCTTACAGCTGTTAACGCCCTTGGACGGGAGGTTTATTGAAGTCCCCCCCACCACACCACCACAACCCCCCACCAGAAGTCCTAGGATGATCAGGCATGATCCAGTATTACCCATAGGACAATGGGTTCCAGACCCAGGTAATACATAATTCATTCCTATGCCCCTTTATGTGCCTTTAAAAAAAATAGTCCCTATAGTACCATATCCACCCCATGAAGCATATTCACTGTATAAATATATGAGGGCAGGGAAGGGTGGCACAGCACAGCCACCCTATGCCAGTCAGTACGAAGAGCCAAATGATCCCTGCAGAAGGGACTCACTACTTAAGGTTATCAGCGTTGAGGCCATGTCAGTGTTTATTACAAAACGCCACACAAGCGCTCGACCCCGAGAGGATAAAGGTCTGAGTCAGTACTAATTTGAGATGATGGTTGCTGGTGGTGACCACTGGCACTTATTTTTTGGCACCAGCACCTATGTTTGACTCATTGGATTTTCACACAAAGCAAGAGAGGAAAACACACAAGGGAGAAAACAGAAAATAAGGAAAAATTACAAAGAGAGAAAGCAGATGAAAAACAGGCTACAAGAGTGAGATAAAGGGTCAGGGAGTGTCTGGTGGGGAATTGAAAATGCATGAGATGGAATTAAGACTGGGCAGCTTTGGTATTCCACGTTCAACAGCGCTGGTGAGATCTTCTGGGCATAACATTGGGCCCCTGCATTTATTCTTTTACAAATTAAGGACTGGCCTCAGTCACTTGGCCATGCCAGGATTTTAACCTGTAACTTACACCCTTCACAGATCAGCACATCTTTCGCTCCGACAGCTGAGCTTTCTTCCTCAACTAATAGGGTCAACTGGTTGTGGTTCATCTGGAGCCTCTTATAATCTCACTCTCTGCCTCCCCTTGGCCCTTACTCACAGCTCACTCCTTCTGGCTCTCATCTCTTCCCACCCTCTCTTCCCCTTCTTCTTTCTTGATTCCTCCTTCATCACTATCCCTCCAGTTCTCATTTTCATTCTTTTTGCTCGCCTATAGTTCATGTTTATAACGAGCATTTTTTTCCTCTCTGCTTTGGTTTTATTCTTTTTTTGTTCTACCTTATTTGTTAAAAAAGTATAGGTTTTAAAAATGGGCAAATGACATAAGTATAGATTAAAATATTATTGGCTCCAATTGTATTCCTTCTACGACAATTACTGAAACAGGTTAAAGGAAACATAAAAACTACAGGCAAGATCAACAGAGCCCTCCATCATCTGCAGCCACTCAAAGCTGCCCTTCCTCCCTCTGAGTAATAACTGCCTTCATGCAAGCACTTCAAACAGTGCACTTTCACCAAAAGTCCGACTTGTGTTTCTAGTTTGTTTTCGAATCAGTGAATCGTGTAGGGTTCTCAAATAGTTTGCTTGAATATTTGTTTTACTTTCATAGATTAATAACATACATGGGTACTAACATCCTGACTTGCTCCTTGAATTTCTTGTCAGGTGTAAATTATTTGTTGCTGTTTGTATTTGTAGAACACTTAGAGGCACATTTACAAGAAAGTGGCACATCATAGATAATGCATCACTTTTCTTGTGCCCCCTTACTGGCACCTAGCGACACCATGGTTGCTCCGTATTTACAACAGGGTGCACCATGGCGGTCGTTAGCACAATAGGTTCAAAATTTTTGATGCTATTGTGGCGCTTTTCCACACTAGGGTAAAAAAGTGACACTAGTGCAGCAAAGCACAGGGAGGCCCACTGAATACAATGGGGGCATCATCAACTTTGTAAAGATGGCGTGGCAGAAAAGCCACCTTAGCGTCAAAAAAATGACTCTATGGCGGCGCTAATGTGGCACAAAGGGCTTGTAAATATGCCCCTATCTACCTTTGTTTTGGCGTGATAGTTCAAATTCTATCTGAGGGGTGGGGCTTTTGTTCATATCAATCAATCATTCAGTCAATCATGTATGCTTCCTGTTGGTGTTTGCTGGCGAGAGTGGTTGTTTAAGGTTTTAGTTCAGAACTTGTTTGTGTCGGTTAGTATGAAGACACCTTGCATTTCATCTTGGGAGACCTATGTAGTACCTCGTGTGTATGTAGGGGTGGGTGTGCCAAATGGCTTTGCGTTTTTTTCCATCGGTTTGGGTGGTTGGTTGCCTGTTGCTTAGCACGGGAACATTATTGTCTAATGCCCCACAGATTAAGCACATAACTAGGATGCCTTGTTGTGTGGATGGGGGTGTGGGATGTTTAGGATGATTGAGCGGAGAGGTTCTAAAACTACAGTTCAGTTTTGGTGTGTCACTTTGTAACCCCTTGCGCCACATTATATCTGAGACAGGTATAATGTATGCAAGGGGGTGTTGCGGCGCTAGGAGACCCACTAAAGTGGCACAGTGCACTTTAAAGATTTCACTGCGCCATTTTTGGTATCACTTTTAATGCCTGCTCAGAGCAGGTGTTAAAATGACGCTCCCATAGTAACCTATGGGCCTCCCTGTGGTGTGCTGCACTAGTGTCAAACCTTTTGACGCTAGTTTTTGCAAATCGCCACAATAGCGCCCTAAAGTTTGACCCTTTTGAGCTAACGATCGCCATGGTGCATTATATTATAAATACAGCACACCATGGTGTCGTTAGGTGCCGGGGGAGGGGCGAAAGGAAAGTGGCGCATGATAGCTGATGTGCACTTTTTCGGAAATATGGGCCTCTGTCTCATATTTCTGCCACGCCATATTTACAAAGTGGTGCAATGCAATCATTGTGGCACTTTGTAACCCCTTGCACCACATTATACCTGAGCCAGGCATAATGTATGCAAGGGGGGTGTTCCGGCGCTAGGAGGCCTGCAAAAGTGGCACAGTGAACTTCAAAAGATTTCACTGCGCCATTTTGGTGTCATTTTTAAGGCCTGCTCAGAGCAGGTGTTAAAATGGAGCACCCATAGTAACCTATGGGCCTCCTTGCACTTTGCTGCACTAATGTCAAACTTTTTGACGCTAGTGTAGCAAATCACCACAATAGCGCCCAAAATGTTGATGCTATTGCGCTAAAGACCGCCATGGTGCGTCATATTATAAATACAGCACACCATGGTTATATGGAGGGGTGCAAGAGAAGTGGCGCATGATAGCTGATGTGCACTTTTTTGTAAATATGGGCCTCTGTCCCATGTGTTCTGTTGTGTCTTAGTTTGTGGTGTTTTATGTGGCAAGTTCATATGTGAGCATGAATCAGCAATCTGTATCTCTGCTGTATTAGATTACCCAGGAAGGTTTATATAATATATTCTGTAGGAGTTTGTTGCCAGCTATGCTGATGCATTTTGCACTGTTTGGTAGAAAGTGGTTGGGTTTCTAGAATGCTTAGAGACATCTACACTGTGCTAACCAGTAAGATGGGCAACAGTGACCTCCACACAGCACAACTACAGAAGACCACATAATCCAGAACACACCATGAAAAGATACTTGGATCCACCTAAAAGCACAGATGCTGCCAAATGAGGGCCACTTTACCGGATAAAGACAATCACTGCTGGAACAAAAGACAAAGTTGGTGCCATGCAGGAGATGTGCAACTTTATAAAGACAGAGCTACCGCCATGGCTGTGCATTAACGTTAACAAGATAACAAAAAAAGGACCAAAGTTGGCAACCTGAGCAGAACTTATGCCATCCTGAGACACCCAGATTTTTCCTGTTCATCATGAGGTGAAACAGGGCCCACTTTGAGCAGGTATCACCGCCCCACCCCCCTCTCATGATTCCACACGCAGACCAACACAGGGCAAAACACAGAGCGCTTGAGAAGTTACTGCCCTCACCAAACCAAGCAGATTCAACAAACCCCATGTCAGTCCTTAATTCACTCCTCCACACAAGTCTAAAACTTTCTATTGCATTTCAGAGAGCCTGGATGGTTCTTGCTGACACACTGTGGCATCCTCTTGCCCTCATGCATTTCACTCACAACATTTTACTTTCACTGTTAGCAGAGATTGCACACGAAGAACAAGCAAGAACTGGTAATAATGTAATGCAGGAGCGGCTCACGGGGCTTTGTTGGGGTGACATGGGGGGTGGGGGATGGGTACGGGGTGAATTAATAAAAATAAATAAAAAGTAAGAAGTTACCTGCTTCTCCGCCGCCCGGTGCTGCTCCTCTGCTGTACTGGAGTCACAGCCTCCCAGCCTGCCCTGCGGCCAATCCTGACGCTGCTGCTGGCGGGGGGCGACGCCCCTCCACCCCAGCGGAGGAGCTGTGCCTGCTAGATACAGCTTCAGGAAATTTTTATGGACCAAATGAGGTCTCTCTTCCTTTCGCCCAGTTCCTCTTCGCATCGAATTTCTCTCTCTCCGCCATGTTCTTCACATTTCTTGTGATTTCTGCCATTAATTAAAGGCACCACTCTCGCCCAGTGCTTCTCGGCCTGTCTCTTGTCAGTTCTTGCTTGCTGCCTCCAGTGCGGTCTCTGATCACTATTTGCCACATACTGTTTATATCTCTCACTTTTGACATGCTGCCTCTTATGTTCCTAATCTTTATGGCCCTCATTCCAACTTTGGCGGGCGGCAACCGCCACCCACCAAGTAGTAACCGCCGTGCAGCCGCCAATGCGGCCGCACTCCCGCGGTCGCCATCATGACATCCCCGCTGGGCCGGCGGGGATGTCGGCCGCAACATGGGAGCCGGCTCCATTGCTGCCGTGCGACGGGTGCAGTTGCACCCGTCCTGCTTTTCACTGTCTGCTGTGCAGACAGTGAAAAGCTTTATGGGGCTGTGCCAGGGGGCCCCTCGACTCCCCTTTCCACCATCCTTTCCATGGCGGTTACTACCGCCATGAAACGGCTGGCGGGAAGGGGACTTGTGATCCCCTGGGCAGCGCTGCCCTGGAGGATTAAATCCACCGGGACCAACGTGGCAGAAAACCACAGGTCCCGGCGGTGCGACCGTGGAGCTTCTGCCGCGGTCGTAATATGCGAGTTTACACCGCCAGCCTGTTGGCGGTGCAACCTCCAAAACAGCTCTGGTTGTAATGAGGGCCTATGTCTGTTTTTCATCAGGGGTATATCTGTACCGGTTGTTCTCTCTAGCTCCTTGCTGTTACACTGGTAATGTATATAGCGCTTTATACCGACTGGAGGTCACCTCAAAGAGCTACGTTTCTTTCTGTTATTGTTTCACTACCTCTCTGTGGCTGCCTCTATGCCTCTGTCTATGCATTCCTCACACTGCCTCTGTCATTCTCTCTCCAACCTATCAGTGCTTCTGTCGTCCCATCGCTCCCACTAACTTCCTTGCACTCTGTCTCTCTGTGTACGTCTCTCCCATCCTCTCTCTTTCAGCCCCCCCCCCCCCTTTTGCATTAGCTTTCCGTCTCCATCCTCCTCTCTGCTCGTCTCCCACCAAGCCTCCTTGGGCCCCCCTTCAGCCCCTTCTCGTCTACCACTGCCCTGTCTTGTCTCCCCCGTCTCCGGCTCCCCGTCTCTCTCTATATATAACTCACATAAATGTGGTGACTCGAGGATTTGTGATGCTTATGGGATCCTGGTGCCTCGCAGTACATAACCACATCATCTATTATTGTACCTTAGAAAATACAAACCAGGCTCCCGGGGAGGGTAGGATGCTCTGGGCTGGCAGAAGATGTGCGTGAGGCTACAAGTCATCAGTGACTCACAGTAACATGGAAGGAAGGGGGTCGATGGAACATGAAAGGGTACTCTAAACAGAGAAAGAGTGAAGCACAAGAGAAGTTATGTTAAAAGGAAAAAAACAAACACCGTACCCGCTGTGAGAGGTGGTGAAAGAAATACAAAGAGGAAAGAAGAAAATAAAAACAAAGAGAGCGGAAAAATGAAAAAAAGAATGATGGTGAATGAAAGATTAAATAAAGAAGGTGAGGAAAATAGAAACCCACTAAAGCAGAAAATAAGAGACGATGAAAGCAAAAGAAACAGAGAAAAAAAATAAAATGAACTTATAGAAAGCAAATAAAAAAAAAAATCCTACTATTGAAATAAAGCTTGATAGCGCCTCCGTTTGGTTGCTACTATGTCGACCGTGGGTGCCCTCCTTGTAATCCTCTTTGTAAGTTTAACAACATGTGCAGTGGATTGTTCCTCTGTTGCTCATCTGTCGTCTCCGGGTTGACTTCATGTAATACTCTTTGCAGGTTTATCAGCGAATGTAGTGGATTGTTCCTCTGTTGCTCCTCTGTCGTCTATGGGTTGACCTCATGTAATACTCTTTGTAGGTTTATTAGCGAGTGTAGTGGGATGTTTCTCTGTTGCTCCACTGTGTCCCTAAGGTAGTCTCCATGTACTCGTTTTTACAGGTTTAACAGCGCTTGCAGAGGGTTGTTCCTCTGTTGCTCCTCTGTGCCCCCTGGGGTAGTCTCCATGTAATACTCTTTGTAGGTTTAAAAGCGCTTGCAGTAGGTTGTTTCACTGTTACTCATCTGTTGCCCTTAGGTAGTCTCAATGTAATACTCTTTGTAGGTTTAACAGTGCTTGCAGTGAGTTGTTTCTCTGTTGCTCCTCTGTCGCCAGGGTAGTCTCCATGTAATACTCTTTGTAGGTTTAAAAGCGCTTGCAGTAGGTTGTTTCACTGTTACTCATCTGTCGCCCTTAGGTAGTCTCAATGTAATACTCTTTGTAGGTTTAACAGTGCTTGCAGTCAGTTGTTTCACTGTTGCTCCTCAGTCATCCTTGGACGGTTTCCAAGTAATACTTTTTGTACGTTTAACAGCGCTTGCAGAGGGTTGTTCTCTTTTCCTCCTCTGTGCCCCCCCCCCGGGGTAGTGTCCAAGTAATACTCTTTGTAGTTTTGACAGTGCTTGCAGTGAGTTGTTGCTCCTCTCTCGTCCCTGTGTGGTTCCCAGGTAATACTCTTTGTATACTTGTCAGTGCTTACTCTGGGTTGTTACTCTGTTGCTCCCCTGGTAGTGTTCACGTAATATTCTTTGTAGTTTTAACATCTCTTGCAGTGGCTTGTTCCTCTGTTGTCTCTGTTAGTTTCCATGTAATTCTCTTTGTAGGTTTAGCAGCGTTTGTAGTGAGTTACTCCTCTGTTGCTTCTCTGTCGCCCCTGGAGAGTTGCCATGTGGTACTCCCCGGTACCCCAATGAGTCACTCCCTTGTGGCTCTTGAGTAGCTCATGGTCAGCCCCATGTAATAGTTCTTGGTGGTTCAACGGTGCCTGTAAAGGGTTTCTTCTCTGTCGTTCTTGGGTAAAGTCGATGCAGCATTCCTTGAACACTTGAAGGCTGCTTGGCTGTTACTCAAATGTCACTTCCGGGTTGTCTGGGTGGATTAACAGTACCTTCAAAGAATGCTTCATTGTTGACACCCTGTCGCTCTTAAGAAGGTGCTACAGAATGTTCAGTGGTGGATTAACAGTGCCTCCGATGGGTGCCTATTTATTGATACTCTGCCACTCCTAAGAAGGCGCTATAGAATGTTCAGTTGTGATTTAACAGTGCATCCGATGGGTGCTTCTTTGTTCATACCCTGTCACTCCCAAGTAGGCACTATAAAATGTTCAATGGTGGTTTAAAAGTGCCTCCGATGGGTGTTTCTTTGCTGATACCATCTCACCCACAAACAGGCGCTATAGAATGTTCAGGGATGGTTTAATAGTGCCTCCAATGGGTGCTTCTTTGTTGATACCCTGTCGCTCCCAAGTAGGCACTATAGAATGTTCAGTGATGGTTTAAAAATGTCTCAGATGGGTGCTTCTTTGTTCATACCCTGTAACTTCCACATAAGCGCTATGGAATGTTCGGCAGCGGTTGAACAGTATCTCCCATGGGTGCTTCTTTGTTGATACCCTGTCGCTCCCAAGTAGGCACTATAGACTGTTCAGTGGTAGTTTAACAGTGATTCCGATGGGTGCTTTTTTGTTGATATCATCTCACCCACAAACAGGCGCTATAGAATGATCAGTGGTGGTTTAACAGTGCTCCGATGGGTGCTTCTTTGTTGATACCCTGTCACTCACAAGAAGGCGCTATAGAATATTCAATGGTGATTTAAAAGTGCTCCGATGGGTGCTTCTTTGTTGATACCCTGTCACTCATAAGAAGGCGCTATAGAATGCTCAGTGGTGATTTAACAGTGCTCCGATGGGTGCTTCTTTATTGATACCCTGCCACTCCTAAGAAGGCGCTATAGAATGTTCAGTGGTGGTTTAACAGTGCTTCAATAGGTGCTTCTCTGTTGATACCCTGTCACTCCTAAGAAGGCGCTATAGAATGTTCAGTGTTGGTTTAACAGTGCCTCATATGGGTGCTTCTTTACTGGTAGCCTGCCATTACTAAGAAGGCGCTGTAGAATGTTCAGTGGTGGCTTAGCAATGCCTTCAATGGTTTGCCTCTTGCAATGCCACCGGGCGAGCTTCACATGCTATGTTGACAACACAGAAGTGTGTGACTGGTGGTTTACACCTCTGACACTGCCCACCCCACGAGATGGTAAGTGTTTGCACGTGCAGCTGAGTCTATTAACACACTCAGTACAACACCCACACTTAAACACAGCAACACACAGCACAATGTCCACCCATCACGGATCTTGCAACGTAGTCCTCATGGGGTAACCCGCAAACAACACCCTTTCAACTTTGGACTCTGAAGGGCGCCCGGAAATATGATGTACCTTGGAGCACATCACAACCTCACCAGGGGTCAGTAGCGCTATATAAATAATTCCACAAGACCATCCAGAAAATCACTTAATGCCTCACGGGTTGTATGTGAAGTGCTATCTAAATAACAATACAATACTATTCATGGCTTTGGATTGCAAAGGCGACACAGGCCCCCATGAGTCATTTGTAATACGTTGCCTAGCGCCTAGAAACATTGTCCTCTGTCATGTAATAACTGGAGGGCTCTGGAGAGGGTGGTGACACTCCGCCTTCACCTCGTCGGATGCACTTTGCGCTAGTGACACCGCAGTTAGGACTACTTGTCCCCAAGGTCCTGTAGATATGTTTGTATCTCAGCTCTGACCATCGGATTCCAAGGATGGCTCTGGTAGGACATTGAGACTGTGCCGGGAGGTGTCTCTGAGCTTCAACCCTAATCCTATAGGGATCCTTCCTGGAGGTGCGAGAAGACCCAAAACATCGGTCCATGCAGCAACAGACTAACCTGCCAGGTGTGAATACATCAGTAATGCTTGCTGTTGTTTGCTGGTTGTTTGTTGTTGGATGTTTGTTGTTTGTTTGTTGTTGTTTGTTTGTTGTTTGCTGTTTGCTTGTTGGTTGCTGTTGTTTGTTGTTGTTTGTTGGTTGCTGTTGGTTGCTGGTTGTTTGTTGTTGGATGTTTGTTGGTTGTTGTGCGTTTCTTGTTGTTTGTTTGTTGTTTGCTTGTTGGTTGCTGTTGTTGTTTGTTGTTGTTTGTTGGTTGCTGTTGTTTGCTGGTTGTTTGTTGTTGGATGTTTGTTTGTTTGTTGCTGTTTGTTTGTTGGTTGCTGTTGGTTGGTTATTATTGTTAACATCATTGCTATAATTGGTACCATTGTTGCAAGAGATGCATAAGGCAGTTACCTACGAATAATATTATTATTAATAATAATAATAATAATAATAATAATAATAATAATAATAATAATAATAATAATAATGATACCAATAAATCATTATTATTTTTATGACTATTAGTATCGCCATTGTTATCTTGTTTGATACAAACGCAAGATAAATTACATTTATCTATTTATTTATCTATTTATCCATCCAGTGTCTGTCGGTCACTAGTCCTATCTATCTATCTATCTATCTATCTATCTATCTATCTACTTATCTATCTATCTATCTACTTTATCTATCTATCTATCTATCTATTTATCTATCTATCTACTTTATCTATCTATCTATTTATCTATCTATCTACTTTATCTATCTATCTATCTATCTATCTATGTATCATTATGCCTGTTGTTACTATAATTATCTTCATTTCACTGGTATTATTATTGTTGCGCGTGTTGTTACTATTAATGAAGTAATGATGACGACAGCAACAACAAAACAACAATAAAATTATAAACACAAACATAGGTAACATTGTTAATCTGACAAGAGCACTAAGTATAATAATAGTAATGATAATAATAAAAATAATATTAGGAAGAAGAATAATAGGAAGAAGAAGAAGGTATATTTCTGATAACAAAATCAAACCTATTGACAAGGCCAATGCTGCACAAGTACTATTACTACTACTAACAACAACAGTAAAAATAATAAATACAGTCACAATATTTATAATAAATATTATTATTATTGGCAGTAGTATCATTATTATTCCATCGTGCCTGCAGGCAGTAGTACACTCACATACAGCCCGGGTGCGGGTAAGCCCTCCCCCCCCCCCCCCCCGCACCTCCCCCATTCTCGGGAACAACAAGGCTATAAGAAAGGAACCTGATATAATTAATATATTCGTTAGAGATCTTTACTTTTCCTGACACCTGTTTCATTTAACAGAAGTTTCTCGCTCCTGCCACAGCACACTGCGGGGTACAGGGGGCTGCGGATACCCCCAAGATCCACGAGACTGCATGGGGGGGTTCACTCATGGAGTAATGCCTCTCCGTGATGGAAGAAGGGACATGTCTGGGTACCAAGGCATGTGTAATGTTTCCTCTTGTATAAATACCCAGCTGTCGGACACTGCACTGTTATGCTTGAGAGTACCCCTGGAACATAACTCCTGGTATAGCGCTGCAGGAGTACTTCTGGGCTTCTAGGGTTTAGCAGCTGCTAAAGTTGAAAGTTCGCTTCAACGGGAGATTACTCCCACATTTGTGGCAAACCTGGACCTTCTGGAGAGCTGACAGGAAGAATCTGTAGTCATTTTTAGGGTTGGAAATTACCCCTAAGTGAATGAGGAATGGTAATCGGAAGTATGACTGAATAGAGCAATGTCTCGAGGGATGAATGGATGGATGGATAGAGAGATAACCGGATTCATCCGTGAGTGAAGGGGCTAGTTACATATCAAACTGAGAGGCACTAAGAAAAAAGACAGAGCGTCATAGCACACCGAAGTAATGTCATCTGCAGCGCGGTGCGATACGCTAACACTAATTAATAAAAGTGAAAATACTTGCAGTGTATTGCAGAAAAATGTTAATATATAGCGCCTAGTGGCGTAAACCCGCGCAGTGCTCAATATAAACGCAGTGACCAATCAGTCTATCGCAAGCAGCTGTTTCCTAAGTTTCACTCAAAGTATTCACTGAAGCCCGAGCACGTCGGTGGTACCGGGGGGGGGGGGGGGGGGGGGGGAGGGGGATGTCTGTCCATAGGAACCCAAGTGCACACAGACCCACCTACGTCTCCCTCTCTGCAGACATCCTCCGGGGTCGCTGCGATCGCCGAGTCCTTAAGGGAGGTCCAGCTTTACACCCAGAAAAAGGAAAAAGCCAAAAAAGTGATAATATCTGAGTCCAAAAGGTGACCAAGGCCCCGGAAACAGCCTAATGCGGCCCGTCCTCTCCGGCCTCGACTCAGCCTCTGAGGACCACAACAGACTGATTCGTGCGATGCCAAAAATGTGAAGGCCCTTCTGTGCCCAAATAGGGTGTGGGCAACTGTAAACAAGGGCCCAGCCCCCTCAGCCCTCCCCCAGCTCCTCTTGTTACCCCTGGCGCTCCCTCGCCTCTGGGCTCTCACTCAAGCGCATAAACTCGGCCTCACTGCCTTCTCAGCGCTTCAAAATTAATTGGGGTCTCGGGAGGTCGTGCAGGTCTTAGCTAAGAGTGCCAGGGGTTAAGTTATCAACTTCGGAACCGGAAGGCACGAGTTGTCTCTCCAGCTTCCCAACTTGAACTTAGCATGATCCTGGGCAAATGACCACGTGACTAATGACAATGTTTTTTTTAACCCAGGCTCGTTTTAAGAACTCAGAAAATGACATTTACTGTCAAAATATAGATGTCCTAGTTTGTACTTTTTATTGGTCGCATACTACAGATCAGAAACACCCACTGGTAAAATGGACTTTACACAGTGGTAAGTGTTCGGCAGGGATGCGAATGTCAATTTGCACAGCCATTCCCACTCTCAAATGCACAATATGTATTCCTAGAAGACGCAGGGAGAGGTTTCTCCAGGTTGGAATGTATATACAGCACTGTCCAGATCTCATGAGTGTGCAGAAGAGACTTCCCCAACTCGCTCAGTTACAGGGGATACTGACAGGGGCTGACTGGGGAGGAATGTGTCTGTTGGGAGGGTTTTTTTTTTTTTACTAAGAGGTGTTCGCTTCCTAAAACCAACATGATGTGAAATTGCACAGACTCAAAATTTGCCGAGTAAAATTTGTGAACTTTGGGAGACAGACAAAATATGACTTTTTCTTCCCAGATATAAATAAATGACACATTTTTTGTAATGCTTCTCAGCTGGTGCAGACCAGCTCCCAGGAAGAGGGAACTATTTATATTAAACTTTTGTATTGTGGTAGGGAACGATGGAGTACGAGGTGTTGAAATGTAGCAGTATGATGGGGACACAGAAGTGATTTACCTTTGTGGGGTTTGGAAACCATTTTGTCTAACCATTTCCTGCCCGGAAACACATGTAAATGTATGATGAGAAAAGTTGAAGTAGCATATTTCCAGGATGGGAAACTGAAGGCCAGAGCTACAAGGCCCTAGCGCCTCTTAGCTCCACACTAGCGTCATTTTTTTACACTAATGTGGCGTTAAAGAGGCCACTCTCCTCCGCCATATTTACAAATTGGCACTATGCTTGTATTGCGTCACTTTGTACCCCCTTGCGCCACATTATACCTGCGCTAGGTATAATGTATGCAAGGGGGGGTTCCCCCGCAGGGAGGCCACAAAAAATGGTGCAGTGTAATCTACAAGATTACATTGCGACATCTTTCCGTCATTTTTAAAGCCTGGCATTAAAATGACAGGCCCAAAGTAGCCTATGGGCCTCCCTAGCGCTTAGCTGCAACAGTGCCATAATTTATGGCGCTAATCCAGCAAAGCGCCACATTAGCAGCATGAATTATGACGCTATTGTGGAAAAGAGCGGCATGGTACGCCGTATTACAAATACGGTGCACACGTGTTGTTATGGGGCGCAAGAAAAGTGGCACATTAAAGCTGATGCGCCACTTTCTTGTAAATCTGGCCCAGAGTGTATAGCTCTGAATGTCAGGGGTGTATTGGAGAACCAGCTTCCAAACAGGAAAAATATATTTTTTGTGCAGAAGAAAAGATACACTTTATTTGCTAAATACACAAATGCAACATGCTTCCTAAATTAGATATTCACAGTTTTTGGTCTGAAAGGCCAACCTACCGCCCGGGGACTCTCCCTACAATTAGCACATCTCTGGAGTTTTCTGAACGATCTGAGAATTAACTTCATGGTGTAGGGGTCTGTTTAAGAGAGGATTGTAGAACTAAGATATAATGCGCATTAAAGGTTGTTAGTCTCATGGTTTAGGGGTTTCTTTAAGAGAGGATTGTAGAAACTAGCAGGTAACATGCATTAGAGGTTGTTGACGTGTAAGTGAGGTAGTGCATTGCACGGTGGTTCTTTATTGAGTATACTCTACATATTTACAACTGGAGATGTAAGCGTATTAATTGCTTTGTCCAAAATCACAACCCAGATACACGTGTTCTATATCCGGTATTTGGGCTCAAAGACACATTCAGGAAGGATGGAGTGGTGATAGAAGACCTGGTGATTTGCTCACTTGCATCGACTCCCTCCAGCTGGTTTGATACTTCTGAACTGGCTGTGGCAGCTGCTCACAACTGCAGAATGGAACAAAGATCGAGGTTCTACTGCACACAGAGATATAGGGTTGTGGAACCCTCGTAAGATCAAGCACATCACATCCGCTCCAAAGGACGAGTACCAAGTATCACTTAAACATCCCGACCATCGTTAATCCAACACGACTCAACACAGAGCACTCATGGCTCCAGCCAAGGAGAGGTCAAGAACCGTTCATAAAATGACACCAGACCATACCAATGGTGTACAAGTGTGCAAATGCGCTCTACAAATGCAAAATCTCCCATAAGATAAAATAACATATGTATGCATGTATGTGTATGGTGTTTCTGTAGTGTAAGCCTGGCCAACGGGCGGCAGAGCGCTGCTCATGGTGGAACACAACACATGATGAACATGATTAACTTGAAAATCTGCATGACCAGAGGAATCCTTAGAATGAAAAATAATCACAGGAGATTGGCTCTTTCACCTTACAGCATGGTATAGACAACTTACGTGGAACCTACTGATCAATATAGTTAGAGAAAGGAAGAATGTTGCATGTGGAAGATTGTAATAATTCTTAATTAGTGAGTTAATATTAGCATTTATTTCACATACTACTTAATCTGGGCTCCTCCTGTCTGTTCCTTCCTGCGCACCAGGTGGTCTCGAACCTGCCCTGTAGGTATCACAGGTGTTGTGCTACCTCCCTTATCACAGCAGAGACCAGCGAGGCAGCGGCACGGACTTCACGGTCAATATTCTTCTCAAGGTTCAATGAGACCGGTTTTAAAATGGAGCCTGCTGTGAAGACCCCATCCAACGGCACATGTACCATGTCCATCTGAATTAAGTACAGGAACATAGTTTCATTCTATTCCAAAAAAGAGAGCTTAAATCATGGAAGGTTGCATTAAAGAATGTTTATGTAAGGGGCTGGGTGATGACAATGCAGACAACGACTATAGAGACAATAACGGTGAAACCAAGCCGAACAGAGTGGATGGAAGAACGAGTAGGGTGTGCACTCAACAGATGAAGGGTAGTGAGTAAAGAAGGCATGCAGTCTTGTTGAGAGGGAGGAAAGATAAAGGTTGAGAAGGAGGAAAGATAAAGGTTGAGAAGGAGGATGGAGACTGGGTGGTGAGGACGGGGAATTGTCTGAGCAAGAGTTGAAGAAATGGTGGAGGCGAAGCTGTGAGCCTCAGTGAGCATCAGGAAGGAGGCTGGTTGAACTAGAGGAAAAAGCATGGTTGATGAAGAGGAAGGAAACTGACTGACCATGGGGAATGGGACCTATTCAGCAAGAAGAAGGAGTCTTACTGAGCAAGAGGGAAGGGACTAGTTCAGCAAGAGAGGATAGACTGTGTGAGTAAGATGAAGGAGACTGGTTCAGAAAGTTAATGATGAATGTTGAAAAAGAGAATGGAGACTCACCATGGAAGGAGAAGGAGCCTGGTTGGAGAAAAAGAAGGGAATTGGTTGATGAAGAGGAAGGAGATTGGTTAAGGAAGAGTAAGGAGACTGAGCAAGAGGAAGAGGACTCTTTGAGCAAGCAGAAAGAGAATGTTTGAGGAAGAGGATGACTAGGGGTGGGCGCCATGTGGCGGAGTTTTTTTCTTGTGCACAGCTTGAAAACAGTACGTTGACGATGGCGACTGAGATTTGGCATCCCCTAGTGCGATTTTCAGTCACCAGGAGGGCACCTCCAATGAGGGCAGTCGTGACTGTGTGCAACCAGAAGGCTGTGCTCGAGTGGAAAATCTACTTAATCAGCAGCAAAATCAACTCGAGAATCTGTGCCCTGTGGTTCTCCACATGATGCCGTTTGCACTGATACTGCAGTGCAGAATGAGCTCCCGGCGCTAAATCACAGAGCAGTCAGCATGATGTGCCTATTTCTACCTATTTGTGGAATTCCACAGAATCTCACAGAGGTTTTTTCTTTTTTGGAACTCCACAGAATTCTGAGGAGTAAAACTCCACAAGTTCCACCCAGGCCTAAGGATGACAACTGGTTGACTAAGAGGAAGGAGGCTGTTTGAGGAAGATGGAGGAGACTGGTTAATCGTAGGAAAGGGGATTGATTGAGACATGGGAGTGTCCAGACAATAAGATGGGAATTGTGAAAGAAATTAATCAAATGAGGGCCTCAATTCTTAAATAAAGAATCTGCACCTTTTTCTTCGGGCAAATTCCATTTACATAGAGGGACAATTGGATGATATGTCAGATTGTCTCTAATAGTAAGTCTAACAATATATTTGGTAACATGGGTGTTGGCAGTGATGAGCCACAGAGTAGACATGGGAATTATTCTGCTGTGAAGACCTCATCCAATGGCACATGTATCAGGTCAGTCTGAATTATCTACATGAACATATTTTCGTTCTATTGCAAATTACTTAAAAATCCCATAAAACAGGACACGTTTCAGTGTTTACAACTATTTTTTACGACCATTTCCGCTTTGGAAATACATACTAAATGTGCTACTCGTATATATCATGACATTCTACGGAAAGAAGTCTCTTTACTTTATATTTCCACGATGGATAAGAAAATAACAGGCTTTCTGTGCTAATTTACATGTCTGCTATAGGTATGCATAGGAATAGTTAGCAATGAGAAAAATCAACATAACTTAGTGTAGTGCAAGAGGAATTGGTGTGCAAACCACCAATTTGAATAGAAACTCATGCTCATAACTATATTTTTAACAAACCCACAAAAATAGAAAATCTACGAAAATGCCAAGAGAAAACCTCCATTATGTAGATTCCCAGCATCTTACAAAATCCCTGTGACTTGCCCCTGTTAGTGGAAAAAGCAGCTAATCAGTCAAGGCAGAGCAAAGAGACTGGGTGAGGCAAAGGAAGTGTGCTGGACCCGGAAGTGGAATCCTGCCATCTGTGACCTACACGTAAGGACCTCCAGCCAAGCTAGTTTGAGTTACTGTGACCCTTTCCAGACCACAGCTGCTCATTAGCTGTTTGTGGCAGCTTTTTAAATTCTGATTGACAAGGAGAAGAGCCCTTTAATAAGGGTCACCTATTCCAGGCATGCAGAGACGGGCTGGCGGGCTGAGCCAGAAACAGCAGTACCAGCCTTTTAGTAAGCGAGGAATCCATTGGAGATGGGAGAAATCCAGTCTGATTCTAGGTTATGGGCTGGCCCTTTTCTGTCCTGACATGCAGTACCGGTGTAACTCTAGGAGGGAAGATAGAAAACTAGCCCACGCACCTTTGGAGTCTTGGATCCCAGTCACTATGGAACCCTCACCTGCCAGGTGTGAGCATGTAGGTAACCATGGGCAGCCTGGTGAAAACGATCTCCATAACAGACTGTCATGTACCATTTCCAGCATCGATGGGGACAATGGAGACACAAATTAAGGACACTGGTCTTAGACCCAGCTTTCTTCAGTCACTCTGCTAGATGAGGTTGTTTTAAAATTGAAGTTTCTCCAGAATTTATTGGTTTTCAGAGGTTTTCAGAGTAGAAGGTAATAAGATATGGACTAAATAAAACCAAGGTGGCGCCTTCTCCCCTCTGTTGTTAAATCTACCACTCAAACCTCTGGCAATCGCAGTAAGAAATGAAGAAACCATGTTTGGAATCGAATTTGCAAATCTACATCTAAAAAACCACTATTCTCGGTAGACGACATGGTGCTGACATTACCAAGACTCTCAAAACTCAACTTTAGCTCCATCTGAACTCCTGCCTACGTCTGGTGTGCTATTTGGTTACAGAATAATCTGGAGTAAATATTGTTTCTCCCATTTGACAAAATCCTCTCCTAAGAATCCAGATGACCATTGTAACATAATTTTCTGGATAATGCTGGATAATCTGGAAGGTGAGTTAATTTCCAATTTAGATGTGAGTCGGCTTTGAGTCTCTGTTCATAGATCAAATTGCGCCTCTCTCATAAGAACCTCCCATCCTTATGAGAAATTGTACCTATTTTCAGATTACCCTATGGTTCTACTTGAAACAAACTCCTGGTTGCCAACAATGTTTCAAAGAAACATATCTGTGGTAAGTATAGTCATATTCTAGAAGCACTGGGATTAATCAGAAAAAATAAATATATTAACCCTGTGTCTTTTGTCAGGAAAGTCTTTTCTTCTGGCTCTAGCTTCCTGTTTGACTTTGTGAGTGCCAGCCTGCACCAGTGCCCCTGGACGAGCTCCTGGCATGTGCCACGTAGAGTAACTACTACTAAAACCCAAAGTAAATTGACATACCAGATGGAGAATGAGTACCTTAGAGGTTCAAGTCCAACAAACATTTTGAATTAGATGTGTTTAAATGATGACACAACAGGTTGATTTGCACTGAGGATATCCATCAAGTGGGGCCAAAGTGTGAAGGAGAGATTGTGAAAGGTAAGGAAGCACTTGAGGGTGATCTAGAGGTATTGGGAGAATGAACTATTAGGCGCATAGGAGCAGGCATAGCCAGAAGGGGTACCTCTAGTAAAAGATGCTGGATTAAGCAGCAAAGACATCCATGGGATATAATGAGTGGTGATGTAGCACTGAAGGTGACCATGTGGAAGTTGTGAGTAATATATTGACAAACTGGTGGCTGGCAGAGCTCTGAGACGAAAGTTGAAGTGTGTGACACAAGGGACAAGTGAAACATCAATGGCCTTGAAGTTGCAGTGGCATTGCAGCATCACAGAGCTCATAAAAGCATAAAAGAGAGACACAGAGAGCTCATAAAGAGAGAGAGAGAGAGAGATAAGACAAGGCAAGAGCGGGGCGTGGACAGGGGGAAGGAGAGCTCCAAGTAAGATGAGAATCAAGGGGGAAAGGAACTGAAAGTGGAGTAAAAAACAAAGAAGGAGAGAAAAGTAATTAAGAGAAAATGTACAGGTAGAAGAAGGAATAAGAGTGAGACAAAATTTGAAACAAACTACAAAGACACATGACAGAGTAAACCTAATCATCTGCCTCCTTCTGAACATACGCTCGCTCCATAAGCACTCCACAGAAACTGTGGGACCTGATCGACTCCGCCCGCCCAAAGATCGCATTCCTAACCGAGACCTGGCCCAACCCTACCTCCGGACCAGACATCGCCATCTTAATCCCGTATGACTACAACATCCTAAGGAAGGACTGGCCCTCCTGTCCGGGCAGAGGACTGGCCATTGTACACAAATCCTCACTCTGCATCACGGTCAACATGGAGGAACACTGCACCACAATGGAAAACCTTCACTTCTTGAACCACGCCACTCACAACTCCTCCCTCCGTGGCACCCTGGTCTACAGACCGCCCGGCCCCCACCCAGCCTTCATTGATGCCATTATAGGCATGCCACCCCCCAACACCCTGCATCCACCATCTACCTCCTCCTGGACGACTTGAATTTTCATCTCGAGGACTGCAACAACCGAAAAACCACTTCCCTACTCGACAATCTTGCCACCCTCGGCCTCAGATGACTGACCACTACGCCCACGCACACCACAGGACACACACTAGACCCCATTTTTGCCTAAAGCAACCAGATTCCCACCAAGAATATCTCCACCACGGACTGGATGGACCATCACTGCCTACACTTCGCCATCAACGTGCCCAACAGCCGCCTCCACGTCCCCAGGGCCCCCCACAGGAAATGGAACGAAATCACCGATGAGCAACTCACCAATGACACCAACACCGCAGCACTCAACCTCAACTCCTAGATCACTGAATGCGCCAACTCCTTAGCCCCCTCTGATCAACTACGGTCAAGTGCATCCCAAAAAAAGCCAGCTGGTTCACCACCGAACTCCAAGAATCCAAACGCACCTGCAGGCGCCTGGAGAAGAAATGGAGAAACGGCAAGTCCAGCAAAGACCTCACCTCCTTCTGAGCTGCCACTGCCACCTATCACCAACGCATCAAGAACACAAAAAATGCTACACTCTGTGAACGCATCAACCCCTCCCTGCACAACATGAGTGGACTCTTCACGTTAATCAACAAATTCACCAATCCTCATCCGAAGCCACCAACATCCCCCGGAGCAGGACCTCTGCGACAAACTGGCCACTTTCTTCTACCGCAAGATTAAGGACATCTATGATGGCTTTCTCCCACAGAACCTGCCAATCATCAGAACCTATGACCAACCCAGTCCCCCAGAACCCACCCAAACCGTCCACAGCTGGTCCACTCTCACCACAGAAGAGACTGAAATCATCATGAACAGCATTCACTCCGGAGGTCCCACAGACCCCTGTCCTCACCACATCTACAACAGAGCCAGTGCATCCATCACCCCAGAACTCCGCAAGACGCTGAACAGCTCTATCAAAAGAGCCACCTTCTCGAAAGACTGGAAACACGTTGAAGTTGGCCCCCTCCTGAAGAAACCCACAGCCGACCCATCAAAGCTCAGGAATTTCCGGCCCATCTCTCCGCTACCCTACCCAGCCAAAGTCCTGGAAAAAGCCATAAATTCACAGCTGCGACAATTTCTTGAGGACAACAACGCTCTAGATACCTCTCAGGCTGGTCTCCGCAGCAACCACAGCACCGAGACAGCTCTTCTTGCAGCCACCAATGACATCCGCACACTCCTCGACCGCGGCGACCCTGCAGCACTCGTACTCCTCGACCTTCCAGCATCCTTCGACATGGTCTCCCACAGCACCTTGTGCTCCAGACTCCACGACGCAGCGGAAAAGCCTTGAAATGGATTCACTCCTTCCTCACCGGAAGGACATAGGGAGTCGGGCTCCCACCCTTCATATCCAAACCAACAGAAGTCAGCTGCGGAGTCCCTCAGGGATCCTCCCTGAGCCCAAAGCTCTTCAACATCTACATGGCCCGCTTCCAGCCATCGTCAACGCACTCTACGCCGGCACCACAACAAAGAACATCAGGAAATTAAAACTCATCCAAAACGATGCTGACCGACTCTGAATTCACCCTCCCCCCCCCCCAGGAACACCTCTCTCAAAAGCTGAGGATCCTCCATTGGCTCCCAGTGGAGAAGCGAATTAACTTCAAACTACTCACCCACACCTACAATGCCCATCACAACATCGGACCGGCCTATCTGAACCATCGCATCTCATTCCATAACACCCCCAGACCTTTCCACTCTGCCCAGCAGGTGCTAGCTACCATCCTACACATCTGGAAAACCACCAGAGGAAGATCTTTCGCTTACCTTGCAGCTAAGTGATGGAACAACCGGCCCAAGCACCTCAGACAAAGCCCATCACTCACCTTCTTCAGGAAGAACCTCAAGACATGGCTCTTCGAATGAGGCCCAGACCCACAACCAGCGCACTGAGACCCTCACAGGTGAGTAGTTGCACTTTATAAAAACTGACTGATTGATTGATTGATAGGAGTGAAAGAAAATAAAATAAAAATCACATATCAATAAATATATAAAGCAAATAAAAAGGCACAATCTAAAGAGGACGGTAAATAAAAGATAGGAAGCAGAGCGGAAGATGAGCAGGTCTGACCTGCAGATAAGTACCTTTATTAAGACTGTGGTGTGACCTTTGTCCCACCACTCACAATTTCGACCCTTGCAAAACAGTCAGATTTTTCCAGCCAGGTCACACTAATTGCTGGCAACTGTTGTTCAACATATGTCCTGATTTCTGGAATACCTTGACCCCGGACACATTCTGTATTAACTGGTGTGGCGGGTGAGCATTTGTGGTCTAGGTTTACGAGCAGACTTCTCCCCTAAACAATCAAAATGTTTTTAGAAGGGGAGAGAGATCACTAAAACCTCCAGCAGGAAATCCATAGAAAACCCTGAGCTGGACTATTCATCTTACTTTGAAGATGTAAGTCTTGATTTACAGAGAATTTTGTATGTTTTAGTGGAATATGGTTTCGTGTTCTTGTTCTTGGGGATTGGGATGAACCAAAAGAACATGTGCGACAAAGGCTCAACCCCCTCGAGTCACCAGTCTTCTTTAACCTCAAGGACATCTCTTTGATACCATTTTTGACTTTACCCCAAATGGAGCATTTTGAGCTGTACTAATGTTTGGAAGTCACAAAGTCCAACTGAGCAGTGCCAGCATCTACCAAGTCGTGTGCATTATTTGTTTTGCACTCCCCCCACCCCCCTCGAGCTTGTGGTATCAGCTGTGGTACCTGATGTCCACATCCAACCAAAGGCTCTGGTAACATGTACCCAAACTCCCAGAGCCCTGTGTCTACATGCCTGGCCTCAATAATTGTTTTCACGAAAGAAAATGTTGTCTTAAATGCAGAGATTTCAACCCGAGGGATCCGTCAATTCCAGCGCAGCTGCATGCAGTTGCAATTATTTATTTTGTGGATTTGATGCACTCAGATTTTTCATTCAGATATCAACAAATGTTGACCTGATGACCCCGCAGGGAGCCATGCCCTGCTTCGCACCGCAACCCTAGTCTCACTGATGCCGCAACCTGACGCCGTCACCAAGCTGCTGCATGCACAGAGACCTGTGGGCCCGCACTACGTATCACTTTGCTCACACCGCAACCTATGTATCCCCGATCCCTCTGCCATATACTGACACCAATGCCCTACCAACGACAGCGCTTCAGCAATAACGACATTGATGGTTGCACAGCGACCTGGAAACACTGCACGTCGCACCGCCCTGCTTCACACTGCAGCCCTGGTCTCACTGACGCGCAAGATGCCGTCACCGAGTCTCTGCCTGCACCATGACCTGTGGGCACTGCACTTCGCATCATCCCGCTTCGCAGCGCAGCCTTCAAGGCCACCAATGTCAGCGCTCCTTACTTCATCATCAGCCTGGAGTTCGATCTGCAATGCGTGTGACTTCAAGGGCCAGACAACCCCTCCACCGATCTCCGGGACTGATGCCACCGACACCAGCAATGCCGCACTCCAGATCTCATTACGAGGACCACGACGCCCTACATTTCCAAGGTACTGTTTGCAGGTTTTCCCGACACCGTATCTGGGCCGTGATGCTGCGCTCGGTGTGAACTGTTGGATTTGTTGTTCACGATGTGGTGATAACCCCAGACCGAGCTATCGACTTCAAGGAACTGTATTTTTCAGTTAATTCTTTCAAAATTCATAACTTTATTATTGTATGATGGGTTTTTCTCGTTTTGGTCTTGTTTAACACAGATAAATATTGACTATTTTTCTAAAACTGGTGTGGTGTCCTTTTGTAATGCTTTCATTTATTACTGTGTGTTATGTGCAAATGCTTTACACATTGCTTCTAAGATAAGCCTGACTGCTCGTGCCAAGCTACCAAGGTGGCGAGCAGGGGTTATCTGAGCTGGGTATATTCCTTACCTTGACTAAAGGGAGGGTCCCTACTTAGACAGGGTGTAAACTGACTGCCAACTAGAGACCCCATTTCTAACGTTCATCATTTATGATCAGACATAAATCTAGGCTTTTTTGGGGTGTAAATCTTTGTTTCCTGAAGCCTGTTTGCGAAAGGCACTCATATCTTTTTTCCTCCGCCCAGTCTGGTAAACGTTACAGAAGGGGCCTTTCGAAAACGTTAGCCGCTGATGGGGTAATGCTTTGAAACCATCCTTGTCTATGTTTTCGGTGGGAACTTAGCTTGTCCTCCTCCCTATAGTTCTTGAAGGTTTTCATTCATTTCTACATTATTTCCTCTAAGTACCATTCGCCAAAACCCTTGGGATATCCTGTCATACAATAAAACCCTGAAGTTTAGCTCACTTCAATTAAATATTCACATTTGTTATATTTTATCCACTCATTCTATTTATGTTTCATCATTTCTTCATTTTTCTCTAGATAAGGGCTTCTTATTGGAAGTCAATTCCATCCACATAAAACCAATCTGAGACACCAATTAATTTTCACCACCTGCATCATTTTACATAGCTCTAGTTTACCAATGTACAAAACACCTATTCATTTAGGTGACAATTAAATTATCAGCCTTGAAATATGTAATAGCCCTGGACGAAACGGCAAAAACGACGGAAAAAATTGGGAAATTCATGAAATGTCTCATGATGTTGCATTACTCAATTTTGCGTAATTTATTTAGCCAAGTGCGCACTTTGCATAAAAAAAGACTCACAGGACACCCTGGAGTGACGCTGGGTCACATAGAAAAAGTCATCCCAAGAGACATTTTCTCGGACATTTTCTCCTCGAACCAGTGTCCTGTCGGTATCTTGGGCCATATGTTTGAACACATTTTCCCATAGACACAAAATGGGTAAAACCCTTTGATACATCTAGCTCCTTGTAATTTATTTTTTTAATGCGAGGTGGCCACTCAGTTAAAAAAAAAAAAAATAATAAGCTCTGCAAGAGCCGGCAAGCCATATTTTGCTACGACTATACTATTACAAACATTTCATGATGTTTAACCAAATTTTGGGACAAACAAATTATGTGGTTTCAGAGCTCCCCAACAAATATCCCCCCCCCACCAGAGACGGAGCCCCGGACTACCCTGTTCTTGACTATCCAGTATGTTTTTCACTTCCTAAATAATGGATGCTGTTCTCATGTGAACCTTAAAATCGGTGCATCCGTCACAGTATTCAGTCGATGCTATAATTTAATGAATGTTAATGAAGTTCTTTAAATTTGTCTAGATATTCTTACAGAGTCACCCAATGAGTGTAGCTCTCCTGTAGTGATGAATAATACATTTTTAAAGCAAGTTCTTCCATTGCTGTCTCGACGTTGGACACAACAGGTTATTCAGAATTCAACTGTACTGTGGAAAGGTGATTACAAGGCAGTCTCCCTGTGTTCCGAAGCCATCCACAAACTTACAGCGCCGAGAAACCATTACAGGAAGTGCCACATTCAGCTCATGGCTCCTGTCCTAGTATCTGGTCAAATCTGGAGACGTTGATGCACACTCACAGACAACATGCAACACACAATACACACACACACACACACCACAACCACCACCCTTGCACACTCTGATTAAATATGTACCACAGTAAAAGACAGCCAATTAACACCCAGACCTGGTGGTGATGTGAGAAATTACAGAGCTGAATTCTGATTGGGGGATTTATGGTGGAAGGGCGATGACACATCTTGGTAAGGGTCGATATTTGTGGAGTTATGTGGCAGTGCTTCAGAAATGGTGTAATATGACGAATTACTGTTAAATTTTGAGAAAAGAACAAAAGGATTTTGGAGTGAATTATCAGCGCTTACATTTAGCCACCATGTTGTAATTAAGTAACACTTTGTTGCTCTATTTAATTTGTTTGTTTCTGGCTTTCATGTGTGACATTAGAAAGAAAATTGTGGCATAAGTTGCCATAGTTTAATTAATCTGTAAATATTGTATTTTACGTCATTTATTGTGCATAAAAGCAGTCTCAAGCGTTAGTCCATGAACACTTGGGCCCATATTTATACTTTTTTAGCGCCGCATTTGCGTCATTTTTTTTTACACAAAATCAGCGCAAACTTACAAAATACAACTGTATGTTGAATGTTTGCGCCGCATTTGCGTCAAAAAGCAGCGCAAATACGGCGCTAATAAAGTATAAATTTGGGCCTTCATTCTTACTGGCTTCTCACCACATGCACATTTCTCATTAGCAAACAATGAAACCAAATGGGAACTGTGTTACTGAGATACAGGTCGTCCCTAAAGTCTGACATAGACTAAACCCTTGTGGGCCAGAAAGGGGCACGTTTAGTATACTTGGTTTGCGTAAAGAAGAATAAACACAGATATGTTTTTCCGCAATAGATGTAAAAGAAACTGTATAATGAAGGGGAGGGAGCTGTGTTTTTTAATCTTCGGACCTCCCCATCTCTTCTAGAGGTCACAAAATCCCTGAAGACCTGGCTATTCAGCTAATTAACTGGATCCTGCCAGCGCCTAGACACCCTCATGGGTGACAAGAGGCGCTCTACAAATCTACTGCTTGATTGATTGTATGATTTACTGCATAAACACAGAGTTTGCAAAATGTGGTCAGGCATTAATCCATGGCTGAATTGTCTCAATGTCCCTTTCTCTGGCATTTTTTCCTCTTTGTTGCAGAAATAAAACAGCTGGGCCTGAGGTTTGGCAAGCTGAGCGCTGTTAGGAAGGGACTAATGAGTCCTTCTGCTGCAGGCTGGGACATGATCATGTCTGCACTGTCAGTGAGGCACATGTGTGAGCATATACTGAGTGTCAGGAACAAGCAGCCAGAACAAACACTGGCAGGGCCTCAGTGGTGACAACAACAAGCACCGCTGACCCCTTCACCGCGGTCTGCATCCCACACATTCAAAGAAGCTCATTTCAATCAGCAAAGTAGAGATGAAACTAACCAGAGCAGGAACACAGCTAGCCAGACACTAACAGGAAAAGGACCCGAAGGACACATTCCTCATTTAAGATTACATTCACTTCTATTTACGCTCAAACTGGATTAATTTCACAGACACCTTGCTTCCCATTGAGACCACGGTGCATTCTGGGACTTGTAGTCCGTCGTGTTATAATTTCACGTGCCTTCTTTGATTCAAAGTCAATCTCGGAATGCACTTAAGCAATCTTTCTACACATTACCAGTCACCAGAGGTGCTCAATCTTCCCACAGCTGCGCAGGAATTCAAACAAACATGACATGCGGGCCCTTCTAAAGCCGTCTCCGTGGCAGGTGGCGTCCAACGAGTCACCTAAGTGTTTGAGAAGCAGCAGTCTTTTATTCACTATAAAGTTTCGATTCGGGTGTTGTGCGCCCTCTCGTGAACTACATGATAGATAAACTAGTCAGTGTGATTACATCCGCCTTTCGCCTTCGCACTTACTTACAGGGGCACAGCAGTGCTTAATTTGTGAAAAAAAAGGTGCGGTGCCCAAAGCCCTCCTCTGAAACATGCGGCTGCTGCATTTAAATTTGCGAGCACGGAATACTGATGGCGCGTAATCCTGAAGCCATCTCGGGCCTCTTCAAACCATATAAAGCCACTCCCTGCCCCTTCATCTCACTCTTGCAGCTTTCTCCCTTTGTGACGATTTTTCGTTTTTCTCTTCCTCCGTCTTTCCCATGTGTGTCTTATGGTTGAGGCAAATGCTTGAGGCAGAAGAATAAGCCCCGGCCCTGAAAAATAAGTGCCAGTGCTCAGCACCGGAAACAACAAGCACAAATTAAGCACTGGCGCACAGCTTGGCTGCGGTGCACCTCCCATCCCCGCACCTCCCTAGGAGCATCTGATGACCACACCACAGGTGCACTGCTGGCCACAATCAGCAAAGTCACTGGCATCTTAGTTTCCACGCAACTTGTTGCATTCATGTAAAGTTCGGCTTCTAGGAGCTGTAAGAATCATCCGAATAAAGCCCGCAAACGCACAGACACCACAGGCTCTATCCGAGGCAAAAACAAGACCGGTCAACAGGCATCAAAAACAACGCACCACTGACCGATTCGCAGCCTGTACAACCAGGGCTACGACGGACAGGCCATCAATCACCAAACCACAGACATCACTGGCTGAGTCAGAGGAAAGACTGGTCACAATCACCTGAGGTCATTCAACGAAACCAGAGATACCTTTGACTGCAGGTGGGGCAGAACAACAGATCCTGTACTGTCCGGTTCACTGCGTATAATCCCTCCGCCACCAATGACCAGTCCTCTGTCTGCAAAAGCAAAGTTACCAATGACCACACACCAACCAGTGAATCCAGTGCCACACCTAGGTGGACCTCAGACAGCCACAGGACTCATACAAGTGACCGGCCTGATGTACAAAGCAACAGGAGTGATAATGACCAGATCTAAGTGAACACAACACACACAACCTTAGCCTGCAAATGACAGTACACATAACCAGACCTCAACCACCAGCATGACTCAAACTAGAGTGTGGACTGAAAGGAACAGAGATACCACGGCCAGTGCCGGGTCATCAAGTCAACAGTCCACCACTGATGGCTTCATCCCACAAAGGCACCTTTCAGCTGACCAGAGATAAGCCATCCACCCACTGAGCACAATATTACCAGTGCTCAGGTGTCAGGTAGACACCTATCAGACACTACAATTCTGACCTCCATCAGAAAACTACAAACCACCATGACTGATGCTTTCCCAGTAAGACCACATATATCATTGATGGGGCCTCTAGCCTGAGAAAACGGTACCACTGAGCAGACCTCTGCCAGCCACGAGACTCATCCAAAAGTCTTCAGTGAGCACAATCACAATGTCAACAGTATTCAGACATCAGTAAAACATAGATAGCACCAACCTCATCCCAGTCAGAAAAAACAGAGTTCACAAGTGCTTGGCCTTTGTCGGCAAAATGCAGACAACACTAGTAAAACCTCTAGTAGAAGAGAGTGGGTCTAATCTAGCAACAAAAAAAATAACAGAGAAGAGAACATTTAGATAAAGCATAGAAACTAACCGCCTTACCTAATTACACTAAGCTACAGACACCATTCACTAGGACTCATGCAGACAGACCACAAACATTACTTACCAGACATCACTTAGAAAAACCACAAACACTCCTGACCACACTTTAGTCAGAATAACCATACATACCCCTGAAATTACCCCAGCTGGTAAAATTACAGACACAAGTGACCAGATCTTTTTCAGCAAAACCACAGATAGAACAATCTTAAGGGCAATCAGAAAAAAAACACCAATAATACTGCCCCAGTAGCAGCCAGCAAAATCATGGATATCACTGACTGGAGTTCAGCCAGCAAAACCATGCTGGCAGTCAACAGATCTCAATGAACAAGCCCAAAGCTCTGCATTGTGCAAGGGGCAAACAGCACATAGCTATCCCAGTTAAGTTTGGCCTGCTGCGGCCTCCCCCTGGTCTGGAGCTCTTAACAGTAGCCTTGTGCGACAGTCCGCCTCGCGGAGGTGAGTGTGCGCTGCCTGGCATAGGACTCTTCCTGGAAGCATACACTTCCAGCATGAATTCCTAAGTCTAGACAAACACAGAGAGATGCCATGAACTGGAGATCAGCTGGGCACTTCAGCTCACATGCAATGTGAAGATCTTCTATTTCTCCTTGCTAGCACCTACTTCGAGAGGCATTAGTTTTTGATGCAAAGTCTAGTCTGGCTATCTTTGTCACTTGGGATTTGTGTTAAAAATTATGGGTGTTTGCTCTGTAACACCCACTTGATGCAATGCAACTCAAAGAGGCACAGAGTCTTTGTACGCACTGAAGAAAGGGCGCCTTTCGAGTGCCTTTTTGCAATGGAAAGTACCAACGCATCACTTAGTGACGGTGCAACGTGTTAGTAAATCTTGGCCTAAGTATCTCTAACTTGCCTAAGGACTTCGGCCATTCCTGATATCTTGGCAGGAATGGGACATCTGACTGCGTGGCATTGGGACTTCCCTCATCACCTGAGTGACAGCAAATAACCACAATGGCTGCCACAATGCTGCATCTCATTAGGTTGAGCATAGCCGCATGCAAGCGCTGCTTTTCTGACGTGTTGGTATGTATTTGGGCTTTTAACAACGTCGACTACACGCCCATCATTATCACTCGTTCATGGGCTTGCCCTTCAAAAATCCTTTATTTTCATTGGTAAATGCTTTATGTTTCTCCCTCCTTGGGGCGGTTTAGTTACCGCCTTGGACATCGCCCCTGGTACATGGATAGTTGCACTTTTGCCGATACTTTTGACTGCGAGCGAGCTTCTTTTACCTTCTGTGTCCTGCTTCATGCTGATGTCGTGGCGCTTTGAATCCGCTCGCTCATATGAAACTGTATTTCTTTTCATTTTCAATTTATGTGGCAAGAAAAGTCCGATTTGGAGTTTACTTCGCCAATAATTCTAACTCGAGCAAATGCCAGACCCATTGCATTGCATATGCTTGTTTTTTCCTTCCTACAAGAAGCTCAACCATACCACTTCCAGCTGAGAAGAATGATGAATCGCAACACTGCAGAGAAAACAGTAAAACTACTGTGAGACTGGGAGGCAGTAGCCAAACCTAGAAGGAAGGTGGCTAACCACCCTTCCCCTCAACCCCCCAGGAGGCCACAGAGTGGCCAGGTAGCCATGATGCATGAGATATGAGCACACTAAACAAAGAGGCAAAGTAGTTTAAAAGAAGCCCAATGAGGTGAAGGGGGCACGGCCTCAACAAGGCGAAGCGCGTCAACAACACAACGCTGCAGTGTATTTATTGAAACCCGAATGAGGAAGGGAGGTGTGGCCTCAAACAGGACAAAAGGTGACCAGGCTACAGGGTCCCCCCCCCAACATTGTCACCGGCAGGACGTGAGCCCACCTACGTGCACCAAAAAAAAGCAGGCGTTGCAGCCGCTAAGAAGAACGGTGCGGGGTGCTACGACGATTTAAGAATACATGTGATCATGCATGGTCATAAAAAGACAATCACCTGAAGAAGGACCTTGGGATGCCTCACGCAGGGACACTTGTAGGAAAACAAAAGAGTAACAAAGGGTCAGCGCAGAGCGGACACGGCTCTTGCAGCTCAGGTATGGCCACCGGGCCACGAACACCAGACATTCGGTAGCAAGGGAAGCCTCGAAGCGCTGTACCAAGTAATGGACAGAAGGAGCCGTCACAGCAGCTGATTAAATGATTCATGGCAGCCATTAAAGAGATGTTATGGCTGTAAGGAAAGCCATGACAAACTTTGATTGATGACTATGCAGTCAAAGTAATGATTTTCACTGTATGACTCATCGTCACTAACAGACATTGAAGTGAAAAGTTTTTACAAAGGCTGAGCGTATTCATGATCATTGATATTGTGATGACTTATGTATTAGCTTATAAATGTTAATAAACTGCAGCCGTTCTCACACCACAAATGTCACACGCCATTTAACCTTTCACTCACACACGCAAGCTTTGACACACACACATTTACACGTACACCCTCTCGCTCTCACTTAAACACACTCTCACCCACGAGCACCCAACATACATGTAAAACCATGTTTTTCTGACTTAAGCTGCCAGGCAGGGTCATATTCCAGTAAACCACACTTCACTCTTTCTTACACTAACAGTGAATAATAAAATATTACTCACTGATATACACTAACAGTGAATAATAGAATATTACTCACTGATATACACTAACAGTGAATAATAGAATATTACTCACTGATATAGTGATAAAAATTGGCAGAAAGCAAGGAAAGTGGCGCTGCCCCTGTGCTCCTGGCACTGATTCTTCCTCCTCTGAAGCCAGGGGTCGCAAGAGGCAAGCTGGGGGTCGCAGCTGCGACCCCTGGTGACCTCTACATGACGTCCATGACTGCCTGTCCCTGGACACCAGACCAGCCTCGAGCAGCAGAACCACCACTGCCTGGTCAGGTAAACCACAGATTAACTCCCATCAGACTCCAGTCAGAAAGAAGGGAACCTTTCGCCGCTTAACGTGAGTAGGATAGCTCGGTGGGTTGAGCACGGGCTGTGGAGATACTAAAGTGGCAGCCACAGTTATGCAACCAAATCGTCTGAGGACTGAGTAATGAGAAACCCTCAGTTTGGTGATTGGAAACCCCGTGATTACGCCTCCCTAAGACACTTCAGCTGCAGAAACGGGGACCACGAATTGCCCCGCAGGAGAAGGGAAGCTCCCCCCATCCGAGGAGCCGGGAGCGAGGCTGCTGTGTGCAGGGACAAGTCTCCCCGCTGGCTCGGGTCCCACGAGCTGACAGAGCGCATGTAATGATATGTTTGGAGCAGGAAGAGATGAGGAACACAGATGCCAAACATGATTTAAAAAAGCAGTGCTGGAGGGCTCCAGGACCTGAGCAGCTTTTTCCATCACCGGACACGAACGGGAGCACAGCCAACGGCAGAGCCGAACCCCGATCACAAAAAACCACAGGCTGCTGTGTGCTGTGATGTGCATCCTTGTCCGCAGCCGCCATGCTCCAGCACACTGATGCACAGAGAGGGAGTGAATGAGTTACCGTACAATCACCCAGTGCTTAATTTGTAAATAAAAACGTGCCGGTGCCCAAAGCTCGCCTCAGAAACACGCGGCTGCAGCCATTAAATGTGCGAACACGGAATACTGAGGCAGCGTAATCCTGAAGCCATCTCGGGCCTCTTTAATCCATTTACAGCCACTCCCTGCCCCTTCAGCTCACTCTTGCAGCTTTCTGCTTTATCCCTTTGTGATGCTTTTCCGTTTTTCTCTTCCTCGCCTTTCCCATATGTGTCTTTTGCTCGCAGCAAATGCTTGAGGCAGAAAAATAAGTGCCGGCCCTCAAACATAAGTGCCGGTGCCCGCACCGGAAACCACCAACACAAATTAGGCCCTGCAATCACCACTCCCCAGAGGTGCAATGTGTGCGGTGCATAGGAAGGCAGGGCGAGGGATGAAGTAAAACAGAGAGGAAGGAGAAAGCAGGAAATAATAAAAAGATGTAAGAAATAAATGACGAAAGGTGGAAGAGGAGAAGGATCGAGAGAAGAATTAAAACAGCCCAGGAAAGAAGAAATGTGGGGCGGAAGAGAAGAAAGTGTGAAGACAGGAAGAGGGAAAGAGCACCATGGAGGCGGTGGGAACAGCAAAGTAAAACAGAGAAAAAGAAGAAAGCAAAAAAGAATTAAAAAAAATATAAGAAAATAATTTATGAAAAGTGAAAGGGAGAAAAGAAGGAGACAAGGATTGAAACAGCCCAGTAGGGAAGAAATGTGGGAGGGAAAGGAGGAAAGTGGGAACCGTAGACGAGTACGAGGGAGCTAGCCGGAGGGAGGAATGAATGAACTAAGGCTTTAGTCCCTAGAAAGCTACCCAGGTCCTCCCAAGAGAAACCAAAGGTTTGGAACCACAAGAGTCTGAAGCTGCACAGTTTGCAAAACTCCTTGGTTTGTGAAAAAGAGGCATCTGACTGAAGAACCCCTGTGCACCAGCCCAGCTGTCCTTGTGCACACTGATGTGAAGCCACACTTTTGTAGACATGTCCTGAGACGTAAGCCAGGGGGTGGGGGGTGGAGGTGGGGTTCAAATATTTCACATCTTGCTGAAGTGGGGGAGCTGGGCCTAGGATTCCTGTCTTCTGGTCCACAGGAAACAATGTAGTCCTAGCTCACATCATCTCCATGGACATTCAGAGTCTTAGCTTCAGCCCAAGGACCAGTGAAAGTGTACGGTACATGGTCTGGGTACCACACCACATGCCGCGAAACCCTGATTCCACATCTACCACTGGCCTTCAATTAAGATGGGCTCCAAACACCACAACACACGTTGCCGCAACATTTTTCATTCATGGGAAGATTGATTTAATGACAACATTCAACCTCTTCTCATGCTGATCCCTTCTTAGGTACAAGGATGAAGTATTGACCCCTCCGCTGGCACCTCTTAGGGACACTAATGGACGACTCACCCCCATCTTCGCTGACCTCTCCAAGGATGGAGTATTCCTACAACCTCTGCTGTGAAGTGGTTGCAAGGCAACATGTTGACATAATACTAGGCCAATATATAGATTGTCTTTTTCTCTTTTTAGGTGTCAGCTAGCCACACTTATCATGAATATTATTCACAAACCATGAGTGTTGCAGGACACAGCTATTCACAGAGACTTTGTGTTAGTATTTCAATGTGAATTCATCACAAGTCAACTTTTCTTACAGAATTCCATAAAAGAAGAAAATGCACAGGATGGGAATGAAGATTCTGCAAATTACCAATGCAAGCTTGTGAGATTCTCTAGTCTCCTGGAGAACACACCACAATTTATCAGAGGTTGGTGACCCAGGAAAGAATACCTTAATATATACCATAATGACTCGTTCATACGCTACAGTGAGTTGCGTGGTTAAATTGTTAATAAGTGAATTGTGCAAATTGTGTACTAAGAACTATGGGTGCGTGGATTTCTAACATGACGTAAGTCATGAGCTCTGCATAGGAAGCTAACGATGGGACTTCAGGAAACTGCAAAGTATGCAACCTTTTCAGGCTTCTTATGCAAACAAAATTTCCTATATCAAAAACATGCAGCAGTAGATGTTGGTGGGGTCCTCACAGACGTAACAATTGTGACGTTTCCGCATACTTCTAGTATGAACTACTTAGACACTGGCATAGCCCGCACTAAACACTGTATTATTGAGTTGTGTTACAATAACAGAGGATGGTAGCAAATTCATCTTAAGTAATAATGCCAACCTTTCGGACGCACATCAACAACACGTCCATCACTGCAGAAAGATAATGTGAGATTTAGCATATAGGAGCATTAGAAAGAAGAATGTAAGCTGCTACCAGATCTCTCACGCCGGATCCCATTTATAAAGACATAGCATTGATGTACATCACAGTAGCAGTGTTGCACACTATCAGTCTCCAGGCCTTGACCAATGTCTCTAGTGCAACCACAGGGTGGTGCCTTCTTTGGATTACAAGAGCATTGTCCGGTTGTGCTGCGGTGGTGACATAAGTCAGATACAGAATCTAGGGAGATGAATCTCTCAGTCACATCATGTTCATTCAAGTTCACCAATGCACAGCAACAGGTAAAGTTACAAGAAAATACACTGAAATATATCATCAACTAGCAGTTAGAAAATGTTGACATCGTTGTTAACATCTCAAATTTGTTGGATCACCGCACGATCGTTTGCACAACACCACAAGCTACATCAAGTTTAACAACTCAATTGAGAAAAGGGAAAAAAAAACAAAGACATTGCAATGAAAGTAAGATGAAAGATAAAGGTATGTTGAGAGATAAGAGCTTCAACAATTTTCAATAAGAATTGATTGTTGACGCAGTTGCTACACTATTTGTCACTGTTTGTTATGATGTCTTTACTAAGTACTTAGAATCAGTGGAAACTACTGTGGGCAACAGGTTTGATCTACAATAAATGAAGGAAGTGCATCCTTCAATGTTCTAATATTCAGCAAGTTGTGAAGGCAAGCTTTTTTCATTTTTTAAATGAAGTCTGTGATATAGCAACCGATCTCAAGACGTGGAATGAATGCTCCATCCCACATGGCTGTCAATCAGATTTTCGGTGTACTCTTTTCATATTTATTCCATCTATTAAATCAGTGTAGTTCAATTAATTTATTTGCGTCACATTTCCATATAAATCACATGCTGTCCGATGACATAGAGAACAGCACTAATGTGGGTCCCTTCCTAAACTGTGAGAATTCATAACCCAGGCACACCAGTGCTTGACAACTGTGAATGACAACTACACTTCTCACAAGTAAAGATATCAGAAACTCTAACATATATAACACACCTAAAAAATACCCACTTAGAATTATGAATTAATGCCTAGATCTAAATGAAACATATTTAAGAGTTCATACAGCTTAGATGATTGAACATTTCCAACATGAATGTCAATGATATTTGTATCACATAAGCCGATCTCTAAGTTGTACGTATTCAGAATTACACATAGATGTCCAACACCAACATAAATGACATCCTAGATGGTGCTTTAAAAACCAATCCCAAAAGCTGTGCTTTTGGAAGGAGTGATACTCCCCGACAACTACATAAATACATAAAACACAGAGTAATATACATAATAGCTACACGACTAGTTTACCTATAATTACTCATTGACTTCTCAAGTCAGTCGGAGTCATAATGTAAATGGTAACATAGTCCCTCGTCATAAGATTTGCTTTCATGAAGTTATTTAGGTATCTTTCGCTACGTATTAAGCATATCTTTGATTCTAATGCTAGCAAGTGCACTGAGAACTACTGATTGACTTTCAACATAAACATAAATAATTTTCTGGATAGCAGTATAAATAACCCAAAAACTGGTCTTCACAAAAGGATTCATGCTCTTGTCACAACACATCAATTGTATCTTAAATTGTAATATTGACACCTCTTTGAAGCCTACTGCGCTAAGAACTATTGACTTCACTTCAAGGTAAACAATATCCTAAAGTGTGAAAAAATCAGCCACCCTAAAACTAGCCCCCTCAAAAGGACTGATACAGCACCCCCAAATCAACATCAAACATATCTTAGATTGCGAAAGAGATATGATCTATACGATCAGGATACTTGAAATTATTGGTTGGCTTCCATGATCAAGATGAATCAAATCCTAGATGGTGAAATAAACTCCATCCCCAAGGTTGACCTTAGCATGAGAGTTACTCTTCCACAAGGAGATTCATCATATCACCGGCAGTGAAACTGACACTGAACCTATGGCTTGCCTTATTGAAATCATCTGTACAATTTTGACACTGCAAGCAATAGTTATGGCACTACCGTGGTGTCTCTTCATGTTGAGGTGGGCTAAAAGGACCTGCTTGCAACCAGGACCATTAGATGTAGAATCATTGAGCTGAGAAGTTCTTTGAGAGCCGTGGGATGTACAAAAACAACCCTGACTTTAGCTAGTAGCCTCTGTACACAAGAACACACCACTTCCCCACCACACATAGTTTGGAAGTCTTGAAAGAATTAGGGACTTTTCACGTGGCTATTTTGACAGCTACCGTGGCCTGTGTTTAAGGCGTTTCCCCAACTTACATAAGCTGTCATATACTGAATTCTGGCTTTGTCCAAAACTTCACTTCAAAAACATATATTTTAGTGGGTGTTGTTCCAACTTCTTTTTTTTTTGCAAGCAGCAAAGTAGGTTGTTCACTTTTCTGTGTACCATATTAAAAGACCTCAGGAATGTCTATTTACTTTTTTTTTACAGCAGGAAGCATGAATTCTTTGGATCCCGCACAGCCATGTGTGGCGGACCGGTTACCTAGGCAAGCTTCCTGTAACACAATCCAGGAAGGCAGCATCAAAATTAAAGCTTTGATTGCCAAAAAGTTAATAGATGAAGTCCGTGGCAGTTTCCAAAGACATCTGAAAATGTGCACATTTGCCTTTTTTTAGCATTCTTGATTCCGTGAGAACCTGCGATTTTGGCATGTTTCAGCATCTCAGACACAGTTTCCGAAGGCCCTTCCTCGTGTTTCTGGTCCCTCCATTGTGGTTGTCTCAAAACCACCTCCACTGCATCGTTGCAATGATCTTTGTGTTGGACTCACTCTTTCCACATTATGGAGAGCACATATTGTGGTAGCGCCCACTGTGAGCAAAACAAGAGGGCAATCCATCATCCTCGATCTAAATCTCCAACTGCCCCCTTTCAGGCATTCATTAAGTACATAAACATAGTTGATAAACATAGACACTGTATTGTGACTTCCACTTAAAGTTACCATTCAGATGACCTCTATGTCAATTGAGTGCTGCCCAACTCCTGGTAACACACCATAACATGAGATGACATACCATAACATACCATAGCATAACATAAAAAAACCTAACATGACATACTATCACATACCAATGGTGCGGTGCTGCATCCCTGGACCTTCCCATCAGAAGAGGTCCCCTTGTCCCATCCATCACAAAGCTCCCACAAAAAACAAAAAAAAACTATGTGTGGCAACGTTTTATTATAGGAGAAAAGTTTTGCATAGTTTCTGATACTTGCAGAGCTGCCAGACTTCCCTCCTTCTACAGCCCAGAGTATTTGTTCCTCAGAGAGTGGTCGTGCATTTTTCTTTCAAGGTCTGTAGAATTATTCAATGTAGGAAACTGACAAGTATTTAACACACCAAAGCATAAATTGCATAGCTTTTCCTCCCGAGTTATAAATGGGTCATGAAATTGGCTATCCCGACCCCAGTTATAGCAGTGCAGGGTATTAATCTGAAAACAGCTATTGTCACAGTCGGTGTCTCCATGGCGGTTAGTGGTGAAGTCCATCCTGGTGGTCTTGCAAGTGATTGTTGGCTTGGTGATGTCTACGGTCACAGTGGTTGCTCCTTGGTGGTTAGCAGTGAAGTCTATCCTGGTGGTCTTGCAAGTGATTGTTGGCTTGGTGATGTCTATGGTGACAGTGGTTGCTCCTTGGTGGTTAGCAGTGAAGTCTATCCTGGTGGTCTTGCAAGTGATTGTTGGCTTGGTGATGTCTATGGTCACAGTGGTTGCTCCTTGGTGGTTAGCGGTGAACTCAATCCTGGTGGTCTGGCTAATGATTAATAGCTTGGTGATGTCTACGGTCACAGTGGGTGACTCCTCATTGGTTAGTGGTGACGTCCACCCCATAGGTCTTGCAAGGGGTTACTAGTTCGGTGACAGCCAGTGCCACAGTCAATGTCTCCATGGTGGATAGTGGTGAAGCCCACCCAAGAGGACTTGCTAGTGATTGTTGGCTTGGTGATGGCTAGGGTCACAATGGGTGTCTCCTTCGTGGTTAATGCTGAAACCCGTCCAGGAGGATTTGCTAGTGATTATTGGCATGGTAACAGCTGGGGTCACATTCAATGTTGTCATGGTGGTTAGTGGTGAGGTCCATCCAGGAGGTCTTGCTAATGATTATTGTCTTGGTGATGGCTTGGTCACAGTGGATGTCTCCTTGGTGGCTAGTAGTGAAGTCCATCCAATAGGTCTCACAAGTGATTATCAGCTGGGTGTGTGTCGCCAGCTCCATCACCCTTGTATTTCTGTCACTGTTCCCCTGTTTTGTCTTTCTCAACATGTTTTATCTCATCTGTAAAGATCATCTGCCAATTGCCTCTACATATTGATCCCCCCTTTATTTTCTCCCACAGCTAAAGGAATGTTCTCTTCGATATCACTTAAACTTGCCATTTTTGCATTTTCATGAAGTTACATGAAAACTCAAGGTTTTATTTGTTGCTTTCTTGAGTTTACTTGCCATCTGGCTAAATAATAATCAGATTAGAGTAGGTCCTTCCATACACAGGGCTTTAAATTATGGAAATCCCTCTGCTCCCAAGCTCAAACTTGGAAACTTCAGGAGGTTAGTCATGTCAGCCTTCCAATCAAGCACACCTTGGAGGGCCAAGGCCATGGCTTAAACTAGCCCTGTTTCTTTCCACAACAGGAGCCCCGAAACAAGCCTTGGGCTTTTGTCGGACCACCCACCTCCTCTTCCCTCCACCCTACACTCCTATTTTTGGGTGTTATTTTAACAGTCTGAAAGGCAGCACGGCAGCTTCACAAAAAAGAATGCTACCAAAAAAATAATTCAACTATTTTTAGTTTTTCTTGGTTCTGGTAGCTGGAATTGAGAATGTCTACTTGCCTAAGCCAGAGAAAGTCCAAATTATTTTTAGGGCGCTCAAGCAGCAGAGATGTTGCTGTCTAGGTTAAAAAACATGTTCAGACCAGAACACATGATTGAATATCAATATATTCAACCCTTCCATATTTATTGTAGGCAAATAATACTTTCAGGGAAATCTGAAGTAATCATAAAATGTTTTGTTTACAAAGCATTTGTTATTTTATTTATGACAGAAAATTATGCAAAGGACATCGGGATCAGAAGCAAGGCCTGCTCTTCAGGGAAAAGGTGTCAAATCTATGGGCAACACAGCAGCCTGAAAAAATGCAGGAGGTACATTCAGAATACGAGGCAGATCCCGTGTATCAGCATTATTTCTCTATTCATCTCTCTCTGTCAAATTTACTACCCTTCTTACTTCTCCTTTCACCCTGAATAGCCCTCTCATCACTTGCCTCTTCTCCCCATTTCTGCACTGTAGGGGGCTGAATTCTGGTTGCAGCACCCCCCCACACACTTTTCGTCTGGTTTTTAGGTGCAACTTTGGCTGAAGTGCAGTGGTTTCCTGCTAACCAGGTCCTCAGTGCCAGTGATCCTTCCCCAAAACAAGACACCTAGTCACTTCATCCTCAAGTGACCAGACCCTTCGGCCCCCTGTAAGTCCCTAGTAAATTACACCCCTGGTGCCTAGGGTATGAGTACTGAAGATGGCCCCTCAGAGCTCCAGCACAACCTGTGTCACTCTGAGGGACCCAGCACCAACATTATGCAGACTGCTATTGCAGGCTGTGTGACAAGGTGCTTCCAAAATTGAAAACATGACATGGCACGTTCCCTAACACTGCATGTAATATATGTAAGTCACCCCTCTAGCAGGCCTTCCAGCCCAAAGGCAGGGTGCATTATATTACATGTGAGGGCATATGTGCATGAGCAGATATGCCTCTGGTATGACTTAGTAAATTCTCAGGCATAGTAAATGACCATGGAATCCATTTTAAATGCATGTGCTGGACACTGGTAACTACGAGCTTCCCAGCTACATGATGGCTTATCTGAATATGGGGATGTTTAGTATCAAATATCTCAGAATAATAAACTCTCACTAATGCCAGTGAGGGATTTATTAATAACTGCATCCAGAGGGCACCTTAGAACTGCCCCCTGAAAACCTACCAGCTACTAGTGGGTTGACTGACTGGTCCAGTTCATCCACCATACATGGGTTTCTGGCCCCACAAGGTGAGAGCAAGCGCTCTTGAGGCCAGAGAAAAAAGACTGCACTGGTGGTTGTGTTATCACCTCACCAAGGCAGGATGGACATTCCAGGGCGTGAAGCTTTAAAGGTCCAGCCACCTTTGTAATGCGACCCAGGTCTCTCCAGATGATGGAGATGACGGACTCCCCACCCCCGTCCTGATCCCACTTTTGGTGGCAGTACAGGCGGGAAAATTACACAGATTAGGAGGTGTGCCCACTTCAGGCCAGTCTCACCTCTAAGGTGGATGAGCTGACGTGGACACCACTTTTCAAATTCCTCCATCTTGCTTGGAAGGAATTGGACCACGAGGGTCAGGGTTATGCCCACTTCCCAGCAGAAGTGGTCATAGCAAGGCTGTAGCCACCTTGAAGGTGGGCAGCCCATTGGCTACCGCCTGGCACTCCCTGTAACACCCCTAAATTGAGTACTGAGGTGGCTCCCCTGAACCATAGAGCTGAGATCCTGATGACCAACGAAGGCAAGGACGAAGAGGAGCTGCACCAGCAGAAAAGGAAAAAGAAGCAGCTGACCACACCAGACTGCCTGCTGACCCCAAAGGACTCTGCCCAAAAAGCCAACTTGTCCAGCCTGCAACAAAGACTCAAGTCTCCTGTGAGCAGCAGACCTGCTCTGCAACAATATACTCCAAGGAAAAGACTCCGCAGCTGCTTGACCCCAGACACCCGACATCAGAAGTGAGCACTGCACCCGATGTCCACTAACTGAGGTGAAACCAGCCAATGGTGCCAAAGTGGGTCCCCGACTGCCCAGAGACTGAGTCCAGTGTGGTCTTACCCATCTTGGACTCTCCCGAAAACGCCTGCAGCCTCTGTAAGCAGGCCCCTTTCCCACAGGCTTGTAGTGAGAGAAAACCCGACGCATCCGACAACCACTGAACTGGTCGCCGCTGATCCCGTCTGAGGCGGGTCACTAGTGCCAGCAACATCCCCGGCTTCTCAGAGCTCGAGTCCATCCTGGGTCCACCCCTGCCGCACTCCCTGATGACACCTGCAGCCTCAACATGCCGGACTCCCTGACAGTGAGTGCTCCCAGATGAGAAAACCCGACGCTTAAAGACACCCCTGCATCCGTCGCCACTGGGCACAGGAGAAGAGGACCAAAGGCGCACCCACGTCCCCGGGGACCCCAAGTCTACTACTTACCTACTTGTTGTCCCTGACTGGCTTCCTAGCCAGAGCCTGCAACCTTCTCGTCATGAGACCCAACTCCCATAGAGAACCATTGGGCACCCAACGACTTACTACACCTCTGCATCTGGCCGCCCCAGTGCCTGTTGGTGTGACCTGTTGGTGTGGTTCTGATCAGTGCCCACCACTTACCTTTGCTCCCTGGCTCAAACTTGTAAGTCGTTGTTAACCCTGTGTTTGCTGAACACTTGTTTTTCCTCCATAGAATAACATTGTGAGAACTCTGAAAATTGCACCATGTTGATTTCTGAAACTGCCAAGTGTTTATGCTTAAAAGTCTACTTATCCGATTACAAAGTTCTTGGGTTTGAAACATATATAAAAAGAATTGTTGTTTTTCTAAATTGGTCACAGATGTATTATTTGAGTGTGTGTCTCGTATATTGCCTCTGTGAGTTCAACAAAAGTTTAACACTATCCTCTGATAAGCCTAACTGCTCACCCACACTACCACAAAAGAGACCATTAGTCCTATCTGCTTTTGCCTCTGCAATACCAGTTGGGGATCCACTGGGCTCTCTGCACAGTGTACTTCATTTTAGTGCACTAGATAGAGAGCCAGCTTCCTACATGCACATACCCCGGGAAACATTTACCAAGAGTGTGCACCACCACAAAGCCTCGCAAAATGATGTAAGGTGCTGTGAAGTCTAGAAATGCTATTTACTTTCCAAAAGTGCTTTTGGAGCTGAAGAGATGTCTTTTTGTTGGCACTAAAGGCGCACTGTGTTGCTTTGCTCCAGTTTGCACCAAGGGTACGTTCCATGTGTGCTACTGGGCCATTCACTGCAAGTACCTATGGGTTTTGGTGCAAAGCCAGATCTAAATAGATTATGTCAAAAGGTAAAGCTACTTTTCGGCAGGTGCAAAGCTCTCCTAATATTTTTAACACTGCATGTGTGTTCCACTGTAAAGCATAGATCTAATGCATTAAATGTTAACAATTTTATCTAGATATAGGATTTTATTCTGGATGGATATTCTTCCAGTACAAAACCTATGCTAGACATCACACACACAACTTTGCATTGTTGTGCAAAGGTGTGTGCGAGGCACTGGACCGTCTGTTTGTGCTCTAGCGCAGGGAAAGCGAGCGGCTTGAGCCCATATTTGGTAAATATGTCTGACTCTGCGCTGCTGTGGTCCCCCGTGCAATGAACCACAGCAGCTTTGGTGGATGCCCTGAGTTTCACAAACATTTAGTAATTCTGCCCTCCTGTCTCCCTTCGACTTTGTTTGGCTCCTGATCCCCTGGGTCCCACCCCTCGTTTTCTCTTCATCATTCCTACACCTCCCCCCTCCCACCACAGCGCCTTGACTTGAGCAGCAGACCCTGCAGGTGCCGCGCGTGACCACTTCACGCCTGTTAACATTTCCCGGAACATGCCAACAAGCCGAGTTGCATCTAGAATTCTTCAACAGGGACTTGACATTGACCTTACATGGGAATTTCCACTGGCTGCATCCGCGTGGATGTCAGGAAGAGGCTGTGCACGCATTCCAGGCCTATGTGTGAAGGCCACCAGGCTGAGGAGCTCAAGGCAGGCGCTGCACTCTGGGGAATTCAGCTTACAGCACACAGAAGCCTGCACTCTCTCCTGCTGCTTTGACACAGCAGCTGACAAGCATTTATCCGTCCAACATCAATTCATCCAACCATCCATTCATCCATTATATGCGTGTTTTGGTGCTGCCGTGTGTCCTTTCAGCCACTACACAGCACCTTGAGGCATTGTACACAGGGCGCTATACAGCATCTTCTCAAGTGAATAGGCTATATGGGGTTACAAATTCTGCGTTACTGTATGAATGGTTGAATGGATGCACAGTACTTGTATAGTGCAAATGTAGCTTCAAAGCAACAGAACACTGTGCATTGGTGGTGGGCCTCAGACCCTTAGTGGGGTACGGATTGTTGTCAATTTCGGGTGGTGGGAATTTGCGAGTTCCCACTTTAATTGGATCTGAGGCAGTGTGCCTGCCAGGAACTGAGGGTCCCAGGAAGGTAGAGTCGCTAACCCTGCAGGTGAGCTGGTGAACCCCTCGGTTCTACCTTCAGCCATCTGCCAGCCTAGTTAAGGAAGTATAACTCCATTCACTGTGCACATCAACTCGTTCCTCGGCGCCAAGAAGCATCTACGCTTTGCAGTGGGCACTATAGAAGCACAGTAACCACAAACAGGTTTCCACCAGCGTTCTGAATGAGGCCCAAGCAATGATTTGTCCTCTGTGTCAACTCACTCTTTCTGATCGTTTCCCCAATAAACACTGACATGAAACTGACTTTGCCCAGCCCTGCAGGCCTGTGAGGAAATCTGGCAACTTTCAACCTCACTTTGCTCTGGAACAATGAAACATAGTTGTATTACATCAGTTCAAACTGATAATTCAGATGCACCGGGAAGTGCTTAGTTTGCAAAAAAAAAAAGTGAGCGCTGGTGCCCAGGGCTCTGCTCAGAAGTCGGCGGCTGACGCTATTAAATGTCACCTCAGACTGCTTTAATCCGCAGCCAGAATATTCTTGCCCAGTTATCCTACTTTGGCAGGTTTCTTCCTCTCTGGCAGTTCACCCGTCTCGCTTCTCCACCTCGTTTCTCTTTTGTGTATGTTTCCCTCTCTTGCTCCCGGAACTGTATGATGAGTTAAAATGAGTGCCGATAGCCCTCACCAGCAGCCACCGGCTCAAATTAAGCACTGGCACCAGGTGACATCTGCAATAAAATACTGATGGAAATGTGATAACATAAAAAACCCACAGTGAGGCCAATCCAAGAAAGGAATTTATAAATATGTGGAGCATCAGGGCTCTTAGAAGTCCTCATGAACTGGACCCAAAGCGCCTAAAGTGGTACCCGGAGGGAACACTGTTTGCAGTTAGTGCGCACGGAAAGGACTGTGCCTTCGGTACACTTTTACTAATACGAAGTTGGACACTTGTGGGTCAGTTTGAGATTAAGTGGAACAGTACTCCTGTCGAACCACGTCACACTCATAAATGTCTTTGTGAACTGGCCTATCCTTACCAACCAAAAACCAGTTCTCATACCTGAGGTGCGCTAAGGGAGGTGTGGAGAGGGCCGTTAGTGGAACAGCAGAGATGTCAGGCGTGAGCTGTGTGCTAAGAGAGCTGTGGAGAGGGCCGTTATTGGAACAGCAGAGATGTCAGGCGTGAGCTGTGCGCTAAGAGAGCTGTGGAGAGGCCCGTTAATAGAACAGCAGAGATGTCAGGCGTGAGCTGTGTGCTAAGAGAGCTGTGGAGAGGCCCGTTAATAGAACAGCGGAGATGTCAGGCGTGAGCTGTGCGCTAAGAGAGCTGTGGAGAGGGCCGTTATTGGAACAGCAGAGATGTCAGGCGTGAGCTGTGCGCTAATAGTGCTGTTGAGAGGGCCGTTATTGGAACAGCAGAGATGTGGCACGTCAGGCGTGAGCTGTGTGCTAAGGGAGCTGTGGAGAGGGCCGTTATTGGAACAGGAGAGATGTGGCAAATCAGGCGTGAGCTGTGTGCTAAGAGAACTGTGGAGAGGCCCTTTAATAGAACAGCGGAGATGTCAGGCATGAGCTGTGCGCTAAGAGAGCTGTGGAGAGGGCCGTTATTGGAACAACGGAGATGTGGCACGTCAGGTGTGAGCTGTGTGCTAAGAGAGCTGTGGAGAGGGCCCGTTATTAGAACAGCAGAGATGTGGCACATCAGGCGTGAGCTGTTTGCTAAGAGAGCTGAGGAGAGGGCCGTTATTGGAACAGCAGAGATGTCAGGCGTGAGCTGTGCGCTAAGGGACGTGTGGAGAGGCCCGTTAATAGAACGGCAGAGATGTGGCACCTCAGGCGTGAGCCGTGTGCTAAGAGAGCTGTGGAGAGGGCCCGTTATTAGAACAGCAGAGATGTGGCATGTCAGGCGTGAGCTGTGTGCTAAGAGAGCTGTGGAGAGGGCCCGTTAATAGAACAGCAGAGATGTGGCACATCAGGCGTGAGCTGTTTGCTAAGAGAGCTGTGGAGAGGGCCGTTATTGGAACAGCAGAGATGTCAGGCGTGAGATGTGTGCTAAGAGAGCTGTGGAGAGGGCAGTTATTGGAACAGCAGAGATGTGGCATGTCAGGCGTGAGCTGTGTGCTAAGGGAGCTGTGGAGAGGGCCGTTATTGGAACAGCAGAGATGTGGCACATTTGGCGTGAGCTGTGTGCTAAGAGAGCTGTGGAGAGGCCCGTTAATAGAACAGCGGAGATGTCATGCGTGAGCTGTGGAGAGGGCCGTTATTGGAACAACGAAGATGTGGCACGTCAGGTGTGAGCTGTGTGCTAAGAGAGCTGTGGAGAGGGCCGTTATTGGAACAGCAGAGATGTGGCAAATCAGGCGTTAGCTGTGTGCTAAGAGACCTGTGGAGAGGCCCGTTAATAGAACAGCGGAGATGTCAGGCGTGAGCTGTGCGCTAAGAGAGCTGTGGAGAGGGCCCGTTATTGGAACAACGGAGATGTGGCACGTCAGGTGTGAGCTGTGTGCTAAGAGAGCTGTGGAGAGGGCCCGTTATTAGAACAGCAGAGATGTGGCACATCAGGCGTGAGCTGTTTGCTAAGAGAGCTGTGGAGAGGGCCGTTATTGGAACAGCAGAGATGTCAGGCGTGAGATGTGTGCTAAGAGAGCTGTGGAGAGGGCAGTTATTGGAACAGCGGAGATGTCATGCGTGAGCTGTGCGCTAAGAGAGCTGTGGAGAGGGCCCGTTATTAGAACAGCAGAGATGTGGCATGTCAGGCGTGAGCTGTGTGCTAAGAGAGCTGTGGAGAGGCCCGTTAATAGAACAGCGGAGATGTCATGCGTGAGCTGTGCGCTAAGAGAGCTGTGGAGAGGGCACGTTATTAGAACAGCAGAGATGTGGCATGTCAGGCGTGAGCTGTGTGCTAAGAGAGCTGCGGAGAGGGCCCGTTAATAGAACAGCAGAGATGTGGCACATCAGGCGTGAGCTGTTTGCTAAAAGAGCTGTGGAGAGGGCCGTTATTGGAACAGCAGAGATGTCAGGCGTGAGATGTGTGCTAAGAGAGCTGTGGAGAGGGCAGTTATTGGAACAGCAGAGATGTGGCATGTCAGGCGTGAGCTGTGTGCTAAGGGAGCTGTGGAGAGGGCCGTTATTGGAACAGCAGAGATGTGGCACATTTGGCGTGAGCTGTGTGCTAAGAGAGCTGTGGAGAGGCCCGTTAATAGAACAGCGGAGATGTCATGCGTGAGCTGTGCGCTAAGAGAGCTGTGGCGAGGGCCGTTATTGGAACAACGGAGATGTGGCACGTCAGGTGTGAGCTGTGTGCTAAGAGAGCTGTGGAGAGGGCCCGTTATTAGAACAGCAGAGATGTGGCACATCAGGCGTGAGCTATTTGCTAAGAGAGCTGTGGAGAGGGCCGTTATTGGAACAGCAGAGATGTCAGGCGTGAGATGTGTGCTAAGAGAGCTGTAGAGATGGCCCGTTAATAGAACAGCAGAGATGTGGCACCTCAGGCGTGAGCTGTGTGCTAAGGGAGGTGTGGAGAGGGCCCGTTATTAGGACAGTAGAGATGTGGCACGTCAGGCGTGGGGTGTGTGTGCTAAGAGAGCTGTGGAGAAGGCCGTTATTGGAACAGCAGAGATGTGGCACGTCAGGCGTGAGCTGGGTGCTAAGAGAGCTGTGGAGAGGGCCCGTTAATAGAACAGCAGAGATGTGGCACCTCAGGCGTGAGCTGTGCGCTAAGGGAGGTGTGGAGAGGGCCCGTTATTAGAACAGTAGAGATGTGGCTCGTCAGGCGTGGGGTGTGTGTGCTAAGAGAGCTGTGGAGAAGGCCGTTATTGGAACAGCAGAGATGTGGCACCTGAGGCGTGAGCTGTGTGCTAAAAGAGCTGTGGAGAGGGCCGTTATTGGAACAGCAGAGATGTGGCACGTCAGGAGTGAGCTGTGTGCTAATAGAAACCTGTGGAGAGGGCCTTTATTGGAACAGCAGAGATGGAGCACGTCAGGAGTGAGCTGTGTGCTAAGAGAGCTGTGTAGAGGGCCGTTATGGGAACATCAGAGATGTGGCACGTCAGGCTTGAGGTGCGCTGATGGAGCTGTAGAGATGGCCTGTTACTGGAAGAGCGGAGATGGGGCAAGTCAGACCCGAGGTGATCTAACAGAGCTGTGGACTAGGCCGGTCATTGGGAGAGGAGAGGCGTGGCACGTCAGGCTGGACGTCTGCTAAACGAGCTGTGGAGTGGGCAGACCTGTGGCGGTCAGGTCGAGGTGTGTTGATGGAGCTGCGAGGAGAGCCCAGATGTGCCAAGTCGGGCGCACTTCCTTCTTAGGTAGATATCTGCAGGTTTCAGTACTGGAAGGGGAGGTCTTACAGGTGAGGACTGAGGCGTGCTGCTGGGGCTGTGGAGCGGCCAGTGTTGGCAGTACTGCACTGCACTGGGGTGTTAGTCATTGCCTACAGCACTGGAGGACCTGTCCAAGGCCACTGACTTGTGCTGAGTAACATCTCTGAAGGTCGCAGCGCTGGAAGAGAAGTCCTGCAGGATAGGACTGAGGTGCACTGATGGCGATGCCTGGAGGGCTGGGGGAGGAGCAGGGGCTGCAGCAGGTGAGGACCAAGAGTGATGGATCTGAGTTTAGGACCTAGTGCATGAGTAAAAGCTGCAGCTGCAATCACTGAGGTTCACTGGAGGGGGTAACATCACAAAACAAAATAAAATGATGGACAGTGTTTTGAAACTTTTCAAACACTCAACCCCAGTCACAGATCTATCTTTAATCCATCGTTGTTTTGTGATGTTTCGGCTGTGTCTGGCCTAAGTGGGAAGGGCCTGAAACCGGTCCCAGGATGTTAGTTTCCGGTCCAGGGAGAACCTGGCCTGGCAGTTCCGGCTGGACTGCTCCCATGGGGAACAGGGTCAAGACTGATTTGCATATGGCTGGGTCCAAACTGGGTTGACGTGGTGAGCAAAGCGAGCAAAATAACGATGGATTAAACTCAGATCTGTGACTGGGGGTGAGTGTTTGAAAAGTTTCAACACTCTGTCCATCATTTTATTTTGTTTTGTGATGTTGCTCACTGGAGGAGGTGCCTCGAGGGCTGGGAGAGGAGCAGGGGCTGCAGCAGGTAAGGGCCAAGAGTGATGGATCTAAGTTCAGAACCTAGTGCATGAGTAAAAGTTGAAGCTGTGATGACTGAGGTGCACTGGAGGAGGTGCCTGGAGGGCTGAGGGTAGGAGTAGGCGCTGGAGTAGGTGAGGACCAAGAGTGGTGGATCTGAGTTCAGGCCCTAGTGCATGAGTATCAAGGGGTACAGCTGGACATGAGTGAGGTGCACCGGAGAAGCTGCGTAGATGCACAGTACACAAATATAAGGCAGTAGTGAAGGCAAGGATAACAGTGGAGTTGATCCGCCAGAAATCTCAACTTTCAGAGAAGAAAGTCCTAGGGAACACAACCAGCCCCCCCAGAGCCCTATCTACTGCCCTATGCTAGCCAGCCCCTAGTAACTCAGGTGACCTCGTGTGTCCTTGAGTAAACTCATGTGTCCTTTCCAACCTCCTCACATGTGTAACCCTGAGCATCAGAAGATTTGACCACACGACAGCCACTTCAGAGATGTTAGTTCTCAGACTCTCAACCCACTGCCCTCTGCGCACAAGGCGCAACACATTCTGAGTATGGATGGACCATGAAGGACCATTCCAGGAAGGGCTGAGGGGCTGTGGCCTGATTTGTGAGAGAGAGGTCTGGCAACTGGGACGGGATGGGCAATGGAGCTCCTTGGAACTTCTTCATATGTGTGGATTACTTTGCAAAGCCCTTTAGAAGACTGTGGAAAGAAAAACTCAACTCTCATTCTGCTGGTAGAAGAAACTCCTCGCTGTACACAGGTACAAAGAGCGTGTCTCACACATCAGACATCCCTGTCTCATTGCTGAACATGACACTCTCTCCCTGGACCACTGTCTTACGCATGACCACTCTGAAAGGGCCCCACTGACTTTGATGGAGTCTCACAACTGGAAAATATCCCTGCAGCATTCTAAGATCAATGTACAGTTGTAGATCCGTGAATCTCTCCACTGAAGGCGAGGAATCCCTGGGACTGGACTTTCAATAACAGGTATCTATGAGGACAGAAATTGCTCCTGTTTCTGGAGGAGGCCAAGGCTCTCAACATTTTCCTCCTGAAGCCCTCATGTTTTATGATGCATGGAAACCCAGCTAAAGCCCTCCTTGGATACCTGCTGCATTCCCTAGAACAGTGGTCCCCAACCTGTGGTTCACAGACCCCTGGGGGTCCGCGAAGCCTCCTTAGGGGGTCCGCTACTGCTTAGAAAATGCAATAATATTAACAGATTAATACAGTGTTTATAAATAGAGTGGCTAAATGTACAACTGAACATTTTAAAATGGACTATAAATGTCAAGGATTTTGAGATTGAAGGCTAAAAATTTAATCCATATACTCAGATTGATTTGTGGGAGCACTGAGGTGTGTGGCTTCGATTTAATTTAGAAAAGCTCCAACCTTCTTATTATAAATAAAACAAACTTTTTTTTATTTGTTTGCAAACTGAATACAATGTGTTCTCATTTGTGTATGTGTTAGATGAATGCTTATTTCTGTATTTTCTATGCATCGTCTTGCATTTTTAGGCCGGAGTCCCCGGCTTCCAGGTAAGTTGGTGGTCCCCAGATTCCAATAATGATTCAGTGGGGGTCCCGGGGTTCCAGCATTGACAAAGCGGCGTTCCACAGAAGTTAAACGGTTGGAAACAACTGGCCTAGACCCTCTTCCACGACTCAGGCTATTCACCTGTTCTTACTAACCACTGACTCTCCCCGCCCCTCAGGCACTGCTATCCTCTGAGCGAAAATTGCTAAACAGCCAGGAGCAGCTTTTCATTACAAATTTCTTATTTGACAATAAAGAGAATCTATCAATGCCTGGGACAATCATAAATAAGTAACAATGCTCATTTCTTAATAGTTGATTTGAGAAATGTGTTATGCTTTATGCTTTGCTCTAATAGGGAATGAGCTGTGGCCTGGCGTGGGTGGAGCTTTACTGAAGTATGGAAGGAACTGTGCCCTGGCATAGGTGTAGCTATACACGAGTAGGCAAGGAGCTGTGGCCTGCTATGGTTGTAGCTACTCTAGTAGGGAGCTGTGGCCTTCTATGGTTGTAGCTTCTCTAGTGGGGAAGGAGCTGTGCCCTGACGTGTGTTGCTACTGTAGTAGGAAAGGAGCTGTGCTCTAGCATGACTGCTTCTACTGTAGTATAGAAGGAGCTGTGCCTGACATGGGTGTTGCGACTCTAGTATGGAAGGAGCTGTGCCTGGCATAGGTGTTGCGACTAGTATGGAAGGAGCTGTGCCCTGGCGCGGCTGTAGCTTTAATCTACTAGTAAAAGAGATGTGACCTGGTGTGGGTGTAGCTTTACTTTAGCAGCGAAGAGCTGTGCGCTGGAACGAGTGTAGTTTTTCTCTAGTAGGGAATGAGCGGCCTGCTATGGGTGTAGCTTTCCTCTAGTAGGGAAGGAGCTGTGGCCTGGTATGGGTGTACTTTTACTCTAGTGGGGAACGAGCTGTGCCCTGCCACAGGTGTACTTTTTCTCTAGTAGGGAATGAGCGGCCTGCTATGGGTGTAGCTTTCCTCTAGTAGGGAAGGAGCTGTGCCCTGGCACGGGTGTACTTTTACTCTAGTGGGGAACGAGCTGTGCCCTGCCACAGGTGTACTTTTACTCTAGTAGGGAATGAGCTGTGCCCTGGAATGAGAGTAGCTTTGCTCTAGTAGGGAATGAGCTGTGGCCTGGCATGGGTGTAACTTTACTCTAGTAGGGAATGAGCTGTGCCCTGGAATGAGAGTAGCTTTGCTCTAGTAGGGAATGAGCTGTGGCCTGGAATGAGAGTAGCTTTGCTCTAGTAGGGAATGAGCCGTGGCCTGGCATGGGTGTAACTTTCCTCTAGTAGGGAAGGAGCTGTGGCCTGGCATGGGTGTAACTTTCCTCTAGTAGGGAAGGAGCTGTGGCCTGGTATGGGTGTAGCTTTACTCTAGTAGGGAATGAGCTGTGCCCTGGCACAGGTGTACTTTTATTCTAGTAGGGAATGAGCTGTGCCCTGGAATGAGAGTAGCTTTGCTCTAGCAGGGAATGAGCTGAGGCCTGCATGGGTGTAGCTTTACTCTAGTAGGGAAGGAGCTGTGCCCTGGCACGGGAGTACTTTTACTCCAATAGGGAAAGATCTTTGCCCTGGCACAGGAGTACTTTTACTCTAATAGGGAAAGAGCTTTGCCCTGGCACGGGAGTACCTTTACTCTAGTCGGGGAGGAGCTGTGACCTTAGCAGGGAGTGCGGTTTCACTCTATCTGGAAAGAAAATGATCTACATTAGTGATATAAATTAACTGCGATAATGAATTAGTTGTGCTCTGGTAGATGTGTAACTTCATTCTGGTAGGAAGATGTTTTTCTCCAGTAACCCTCTACCTGCAGTAGTAGGGAAGGAATAGAGCTCTAGTAGGCAAGGAGTTGTCCTCTAGTAGGGCTGGTACTTAGCTCTAGTGATGGAGGAGGTGTCCTCTGGTGGGTCTTTGGCATCTCTCCAGGAGTGAGGGAGCTGTGCTGTACTATGGATGTAGCGGAGGCGCTGCGCGCTGCTAGGGGTGTAGTAACCAAGGAGCTGTGCTGTACAAAGGATGTAGTCCTACCCTAGTAGCAGAGGCGCCGCGCGCCGCTAGGGGTGTAGTAACCAAGGAGCTGTGCTGTACAAAGGATGTAGTCCTACCGTAGTAGCAGAGGCGATGTGCGCCGCTAGGGGTGTAGTAACCAAGGAGCTGTGCTGTACAAAGGATGTCGTCCTACCCTAGTAGCCGAGGCGCTGCGCGCCGCTAGGGGTGTAGTAACCAAGGAGCTGTGCTGTACAAAGGATGTAGCAGAGGCGCTGTGCGCCGCTAGGGGTGTAGTAACCAAGGAGCTGTGCTGTACAAAGGATGTAGTCCTACCCTAGTAGCGGAGGTGCTGTGCGCCGCTAGGGGTGTAGCAACCAAGGAGCTGTGCTGTACAAAGGATGTCGTCCTACCCTAGTAGCGGAGGCGCTGCGCGCCGCTAGGGGTGTAGTAACCAAGGAGCTGTGCTGTACAAAGGATGTCGTCCTACCCTAGTAGCGGAGGCGCTGCGCGCCGCTAGGGGTGTAGTAACCAAGGAGCTGTGCTGTACAAAGGATGTAGTCCTACCCTAGTAGCGGAGGCGCTGCGCGCCGCTAGGGGTGTAGTAACCAAGGAGCTGTGCTGTACAAAGGATGTAGTCCTACCCTAGTAGCAGAGGTGCTGCGCGCCGCTAGGGGTGTAGTAACGAAGGAGCTGTGCTGTACAAAGGATGTCGTCCTACCCTAGTAGCAGAGGCGCTGCGCGCCGCTAGGGGTGTAGTAACCAAGGAGCTGTGCTGTACAAAGGATGTAGCAGAGGCGCTGTGCGCCGCTAGGGGTGTAGTAACCAAGGAGCTGTGCTGTACAAAGGATGTAGTCCTACCCTAGTAGCGGAGGCGCTGTGCGCCGCTAGGGGTGTAGTAACGAAGGAGCTGTGCTGTACAAAGGATGTAGTCCTACCCTAGTTGCGGAGGCGCTGCGCGCCGCTAGGGGTGTAGTAACCAAGGAGCTGTGCTGTACTATGGATGTTGTCCTACCCTAGTAGCGGAGGCGCTGCGCGCCGCTAGGGGTGTAGTAACCAAGGAGCTGTGCTGTACAAAGGATGTAGTCCTACCCTAGTAGCAGAGGCGCTGCGCGCCGCTAGGGGTGTAGTAACGAAGGAGCTGTGCTGTACAAAGGATGTAGCAGAGGCTCTGTGCGCCGCTAGGGGTGTAGTAACCAAGGAGCTGTGCTGTACAAAGGATGTAGTCCTACCCTAGTAGCAGAGGCGCTGTGCGCTGCTAGGGGTGTAGTAACCAAGGAGCTGTGCTGTACAAAGGATGTAGTCCTACCCTAGTAGCAGAGGCGCTGTGCGCCGCTAGGGGTGTAGTAACGAAGGAGCTGTGCTGTACAGAGGATGTAGTCCTACCCTAGTAGCAGAGGCGCTGCGCGCCGCTAGGGGTGTAGTAACGAAAGGAGCTGTGCTGTACAAAGGATGTAGTCCTACCCTAGTAGCAGAGGCGCTGCGCGCCGCTAGGGGTGTAGTAACGAAGGAGCTGTGCTGTACAAAGGATGTAGCAGAGGCGCTGTGCGCCGCTAGGGGTGTAGTAACGAAGGAGCTGTGCTGTACAAAGGATGTAGTCCTACCCTAGTAGCAGAGGCGCTGCGCGCCGCTAGGGGTGTAGTAACGAAGGAGCTGTGCTGTACAAAGGATGTAGCAGAGGCGCTGTGCGCCGCTAGGGGTGTAGTAACGAAGGAGCTGTGCTGTACAAAGGATGTAGTCCTACCCTAGTAGCAGAGGCGCTGCGCGCCGCTAGGGGTGTAGTAACGAAGGAGCTGTGCTGTACAAAGGATGTAGCAGAGGCGCTGTGCGCCGCTAGGGGTGTAGTAACGAAGGAGCTGTGCTGTACAAAGGATGTAGTCCTACCCTAGTAGCAGAGGCGCTGTGTGCCGCTAGGGGTGTAGTAACGAAGGAGCTGTGCTGTACAAAGGATGTAGTCCTACCCTAGTAGCAGAGGCGCTGCGCGCTGCTAGGGGTGTAGTAACGAAGGAGCTGTGCTGTACAAAGGATGTAGTCCTACCCTAGTAGCAGAGGCGCTGCGCGCCGCTAGGGGTGTAGTAACGAAGGAGCTGTGCTGTACAAAGGATGTAGCAGAGGCGCTGTGCGCCGCTAGGGGTGTAGTAACCAAGGAGCTGTGCTGTACAAAGGATGTAGTCCTACCCTAGTAGCGGAGGCGCTGCGCGCCGCTAGGGGTGTAGTAACCAAGGAGCTGTGATGTACAAAGGATGTAGTCCTACCCTAGTAGCGGAGGCGCTGCGCGCCGCTAGGGGTGTAGTAACGAAGGAGCTGTGCTGTACAAAGGATGTAGTCCTACCCTAGTAGCAGAGGCGCTGCGCGCCGCTAGGGGTGTAGTAACGAAGGAGCTGTGCTGTACAAAGGATGTAGCAGAGGCGCTGTGCGCCGCTAGGGGTGTAGTAACCAAGGAGCTGTGCTGTACAAAGGATGTAGTCCTACCCTAGTAGCAGAGGCGCTGTGCGCTGCTAGGGGTGTAGTAACCAAGGAGCTGTGCTGTACAAAGGATGTCGTCCTACCCTAGTAGCAGAGGCGCTGTGCGCCGCTAGGGGTGTAGTAACGAAGGAGCTGTGCTGTACAGAGGATGTAGTCCTACCCTAGTAGCAGAGGCGCTGCGCGCCGCTAGGGGTGTAGTAACGAAGGAGCTGTGCTGTACAAAGGATGTAGTCCTACCCTAGTAGCAGAGGCGCTGCGCGCCGCTAGGGGTGTAGTAACGAAGGAGCTGTGCTGTACAAAGGATGTAGCAGAGGCGCTGTGCGCCGCTAGGGGTGTAGTAACGAAGGAGCTGTGCTGTACAAAGGATGTAGTCCTACCCTAGTAGCAGAGGCGCTGCGCGCCGCTAGGGGTGTAGTAACGAAGGAGCTGTGCTGTACAAAGGCTGTAGCAGAGGCGCTGTGCGCCACTAGGGGTGTAGTAACGAAGGAGCTGTGCTGTACAAAGGATGTAGTCCTACCCTAGTAGCAGAGGCGCTGCGCGCCGCTAGGGGTGTAGTAACGAAGGAGCTGTGCTGTACAAAGGATGTAGCAGAGGCGCTGTGCGCCGCTAGGGGTGTAGTAACGAAGGAGCTGTGCTGTACAAAGGATGTAGCAGAGGCGCTGTGCGCCGCTAGGGGTGTAGTAACCAAGGAGCTGTGCTGTACAAAGGATGTAGTCCTACCCTAGTAGCAGAGGCGCTGTGCGCTGCTAGGGGTGTAGTAACCAAGGAGCTGTGCTGTACAAAGGATGTCGTCCTACCCTAGTAGCAGAGGCGCTGTGCGCCGCTAGGGGTGTAGTAACGAAGGAGCTGTGCTGTACAGAGGATGTAGTCCTACCCTAGTAGCAGAGGCGCTGCGCGCCGCTAGGGGTGTAGTAACGAAGGAGCTGTGCTGTACAAAGGATGTAGTCCTACCCTAGTAGCAGAGGCGCTGCGCGCCGCTAGGGGTGTAGTAACGAAGGAGCTGTGCTGTACAAAGGATGTAGCAGAGGCGCTGTGCGCCGCTAGGGGTGTAGTAACGAAGGAGCTGTGCTGTACAAAGGATGTAGTCCTACCCTAGTAGCAGAGGCGCTGCGCGCCGCTAGGGGTGTAGTAACGAAGGAGCTGTGCTGTACAAAGGCTGTAGCAGAGGCGCTGTGCGCCACTAGGGGTGTAGTAACGAAGGAGCTGTGCTGTACAAAGGATGTAGTCCTACCCTAGTAGCAGAGGCGCTGCGCGCCGCTAGGGGTGTAGTAACGAAGGAGCTGTGCTGTACAAAGGATGTAGCAGAGGCGCTGTGCGCCGCTAGGGGTGTAGTAACGAAGGAGCTGTGCTGTACAAAGGATGTAGTCCTACCCTAGTAGCAGAGGCGCTGTGCGCCGCTAGGGGTGTAGTAACGAAGGAGCTGTGCTGTACAAAGGATGTAGTCCTACCCTAGTAGCAGAGGCGCTGCGCGCTGCTAGGGGTGTAGTAACGAAGGAGCTGTGCTGTACAAAGGATGTAGTCCTACCCTAGTAGCAGAGGTGCTGCGTGCCGCTAGGGGTGTAGTAACAAAGGAGCTGTGCTGTACAAAGGATGTAGCAGAGGCGCTGTGCGCCGCTAGGGGTGTAGTAACCAAGGAGCTGTGCTGTACAAAGGATGTAGTCCTACCCTAGTAGCGGAGGCGCTGCGCGCCGCTAGGGGTGTAGTAACCAAGGAGCTGTGCTGTACAAAGGATGTAGTCCTACCCTAGTAGCGGAGGCGCTGCGCGCCGCTAGGGGTGTAGTAACGAAGGAGCTGTGCTGTACAAAGGATGTAGTCCTACCCTAGTAGCAGAGGCGCTGCGCGCCGCTAGGGGTGTAGTAACCAAAGAGCTGTGCTGTACAAAGGATGTAGTCCTACCCTAGTAGCGGAGGCGCTGCGCGCCGCTAGGGGTGTAGTAACGAAGGAGCTGTGCTGTACAAAGGATGTCGTCCTACCCTAGTAGCGGAGGTGCTGCGCGCCGCTAGGGGTGTAGTAACCAAGGAGTTGTGCTCCAGAAGGCGTAAACCAAGGCCACTGGAATTGTGCCATTCTGCATCAACTCTATCCCAGCAATGATGGATTGACCACACTTGCCCCACAATCCTTCTGCTGCAAGGTTTGCAGAGTTCAACAAAGATGTTTATAGCTCACACAGACTGAAAGTTACTAAAAGTTAACACCACACGTTCTGCTGCACAGTGGCAGTCCCGAAGCAAAGCTTAACCTGTCACTTTTCAACTGCTGATCACCGAACTCAGAGGTGCTGAGGTGAAGGTTGTTCCAGACAATAACAGGACTTAGAACAGAAAAAAACAAGATGCTAGCCACATTGTTACATAGTTTGAATTTACTTGCCGCATAGTTTATTCACTGCCACATAGCTTGGTCTGTTGTATAATTCAAGTGGCCCTGCTAGTCAGCTATGCTTTGTTAAAATACGGGCAGTGGTCCAGGAGTGGACCAGCCAGTCTGTACAGGGCAGGAGCTAGGCTCTCGTAAGGGAGCCAGCTAGTATTTCAGATGTGTGTTTTGAAAGCTACTGAAACACCTGGTTCCCATAGAGACAATGGGGCAGATTTAAGAGCCCCTAGCACCTCCTTGTGCCACATTATCATCATTTTATTTGACGCTAATGTGGCCCAACTAAGCCAAACTCGCTGCACAAAATTTACAAAGTGAAGCAATGCATGCATTGCGCCACTTTGTAACCCTTTGTGCTACATTATGCCTGCGCCAGGCATAATGTATGCAAAGGGGACGTTCCCCGATAGGGGGGGCTGAAAAAATGGCACAAAGAAATCCAAGAGATTTTTTTCCGTAATTTGTTTTGGCACTTTAAACGTCTGCTCTGAGCAGGCATTAAAAGCAGCCACACCATTGTTTACAATGGGTCTCAATGGGCTTTGCAGGATTAGCGTTAACATTTTTTACGGTAATTCTGTAAAGCTCCGAACTAGCTGCAAAAATGTTGACGCTAGTTCCCTAACTACCGCCGTGGTGCACCGTATCTTAGATATTGCGTACACATGGTGGTGTTAGGGGGGCACTACGGGGAGCAGGAAAAGTGGTGCTACACTGGGTGCAGCGCCACTCTCCTTAAATCTGGCCCAATGTGTGAAGCTAAGAGGGCAATGTTACATTTGCTTCCTTAATGTTTTCGACCCACTCATTATTTATGCGGGCTCTCTCTGGATCATCTAGCAGAAACATTTCTTTGTCACTTTAATTTCCTCTCTTTGGTTTTTATGGCATTATTTTGTTTTATATCAACTTTCTTACCGAGTTCCTTTGCTCTGACGTCCACCACACCTTTCATCCTTCATTTCTTTCCTTTAAGTCCCTCACATTTCTTTATTCCCTCCCTCACTCTTGCTGGCCCTGCCTCTGTATCCCCTCACTTTCCGTCCTTCGTTCTCCCCCTTCCTTTCCCTTCTTTCCGTACTCCCTCCCTTTTCTTCCCCCTTCCCTTATACCTTCCTCTCCCTCATTCCCCCACTTTTCGTTCCTGCCTCCTTTTCTTCCTTCCCTCTCTACCCCGTTTCTTCTTTTCCACCCATTCGCATCCCTCGCTCCCTCTTTAGGTGCCTCACACACACTCACTCCAGCTGTAAGCCTCTGCCTCCTGACTCCTATAAATCAGTTTTGGTGACAGGGACAGACTCCCTCTGTCCCAAAGATAAAACCTTCCCTGGTGGACCCCAGACGCGGGGGGAAGGTAGGAATAGCTCTGGGATGTACCAGTCTTGTCTGTCGGTCCCACTCTGTCCCGCTCTCTCTCTTAGTGCAAATATTCACTCTGTCTTCCTCTCCTCCGCTGGCCCTGATTTAGAGTTTGGTGAACCAGTTACTCCATCACAGACATGACAGATACCCTGTCCGCCATATTACAAGTGCATTATATCCTATGGATCTTGTAATGAAATCTAAATCAGGCCCTCCATCTGCTCTCTTCCCGCCCCCAACCCTCCAGTGATGCAAATGCATGCTCTGTCTTCCTCTCCTTATTCTCACTCTGTCTGCGGTCCACTTCCCTAACCTGAACTCCACTAATGCCCCGGTTACTAACTGGTAATCTTTATTACTCCGAGTTTTGGTCTGGCTCGCCATACTAATTACACCATGAGCATCAGAAACCTCCAAAGTCAAAGTTAATCTACTAGTTTCCCGTCCTTCCAAGATGGCGGACTTCCTCTTCCCCGGTGTTGTTTAAAGGGCGTTCAACCCCACCCCCATCCTGTTTCCCGAAAGCCTCAAATAAAAAAATGAAGCCAACTACATAAGGGATGGGAGAGATGGGAAACTATACTGTGCCTAGGAAAACTTGAATACTAGTAATGAAGATTACCGGTTAAGTAAACAGTGCATTACCTCCTCGTCCGCCTTCCTTGGCACAATAATTATAACAAGAGTTGATTCCAAAGCTAGTTCGGCTTCATTTATCAGGATAGTAAAGCATATACCCAAAGCGTAAATACCACATACGTGCTTAAATATGCACCAAACTATGCTACGATAGATACACCTTTAAATGCATCCCAGGAAGTGGCCATAGCGCCAGTCGATCTCCCCTAAATCTGACTCCACATTTATTTATTTCATTTGTACTCAATTATGCATTGAGTAGCTGGATTAAGCATTTCTTTCCTTTCTACTCAATTCTACTTTTCCGCTCAATTTCTACTCAATTCTACATTTCTACTTTATTCTACATTTCTACTCAATTCTACATTGAGAAGGTGGATTAAGCATTTCTTTAATTTCTAATCAATTCTACTTTTCTACTTTTCTTCTCAATTTCTACTCAATTCTACATTTCTACTCAGTTCTACATTTCTACTCAATTCTACATTGAGTAGGTGGATTAAGCATTCCCTGCCTAATCCACCTCCTCACATACTCAATGTACAATTTGATATATTCAGCCGATTTCTCACTGGGCCAAAAGTCACAAAAAGACCGTCAGCCTTCTTGAAAGAGTCAGTCCACGTAAGGTAAATCAATACCACCTGCTCCACATCTAAAAAGTGCAAGAAACACTGATCCGCAGATGCAGGCCCTGGGAACAAAAAAACACTGCAGGAACCACCACAGCTAATCTGTGAAAAGAGAAGAGACCTTAGGTACGAACGCAGGATTTGATTTCAACAATACTGTGTCTGTCAAAATCCTCAAAAATGGTTCTGACCTCAAAAAAGAACCCAAATCCCCTAGTCTTCTTGCTGACACAATAGCCACTGAAAACACCACCTTAACAGTTAAGAATGCTGACTCCCTTGACTCCTACCCATGAGTATCTATCTCCCTTCATTTAATGGAATGATGCTTGAGAGGTGGTGGGTGACCCTACACTGGATAGGCTGGGAGAGAAACCAGACCTGAGCGACCCCGTGGATGTCCTACCATCGCCAACCAGACTCTGACGTCTGACAAGAGCACCTTATAAATATATCCAGTTTCTGTTTGACAGCTTATGACATCTGTAAGTGAAAACTTTACTCTACATATGACCCATCTGTATAAATACCCCCAGTATGGCATGCGCTTGAGGTGCTGTGGGAGGATCTGATGACTGCTTGGGCCAGTTCTCTTGAGGTCCAGCTAGTCACTAGCCATTTGGCAGTGAAGAGGACATTTCAATTCTACCCTACTTTAGTTTTTAAAGCCAGACAGTGGACTAATGAAACTTGAGCCCCCCCACCCCCGCCGCACCCCCCCTGGGTAAAGAACATGGAGCCCCCCCTGTACTCACGCAAGAGCTGTCAGGCTGGGGTGGTGTATTGAGGGGGTCCCCTGGAACTGCGGAGGCTGTGGGTGCCTTTGTTACGCCACTGGCCATAGACCAGTTCAAATGGCTATGGATGAGCTCACAGAGGGACTTTAGTTCATTGGAAGATGATGGCTGCTAAGAGGGAAGGATGGCCTCCCAGGAACTGGTGACTTCACCTAGGCTTTGATGAACCCAATTCATATATTTTCTAATAGTTTTTAAGCACTAATGGAAAATGAGTAATTGTCCATTCCCGAAGTACCTTTGATGCCGCGTGCACCCTTCTCTCATGTTGATTTGCGGATGTATTTTGATTGCGGTGCATTTGGTAGATGCCTCACACCTGCTCTACAAGGTACTGGACTTACAGGTTGAACGCTCCCTCAAGTTTCGGTGATGCGGTGAACGTCCGGTCCTGATGCTAGGAAGGATACTGCTAAGTGATGCTCATCTGCCCGGGGTCCAAGACCACGTGGTGGTGATAGCTGAGTGGGATGGAGAGGTGTTTACTTCTGGTGGACACAGTTTCACATCTCGGCCTGACGCTCCTTCACATATCCTGTGCCATTCGCAGTGGTAAATAAGCATTTTTGGGGCCCTGGACAAGGCATATTTTGGGGCCCTTCTCATAATTGCATTGCCCAGTTTCTGCTAATTGAAGCCTGTATGATGCTAAGCAAACTTTCAGCAACGTAGTTAACACTACAACAGTTGTCTTACCAGGGAGCCTAAAAATCCTTCATATGCCCCCGTGACAAGTGAGAAACACTCGGCCTGAGCGGTCTGCAGGGAGGAGACAGGCTACGATATGGACATAGAGATGATCTAGGCTAGGGACGTAACAAAGGCCCCCGCAGCCTCCCTGATGCGGGGGGGAAGGGCGAGCTCCAGGGGTGCCCTTCAGCACAGTACATTGTGCACGGGCAGCAGGCCCCTAACTGGGGAAGGGGCCCCCTACAGGTACTTTGCGGGGGATGGGGGGCTTTAAATTGCGTTACGCCACTAAGCTAGATAAAGAGAACGTTGGCTTTGCCGGGGGGGGGGGGGAGGGGGGCCTTGGAAGCTGGGGGTCCTGGGCAGTGCCCCTGTGCCCGGGCCTTAACACGTCTCCGTCCGTTCTCCCTCTCATGAATGGACTTGTGGTTTGCTTTGCAACCAGACGTCTCCCTCTTTGGCTGTTCGCTTTGGGCCAGATCGTGCTTCGTATCTGTTTGTTTTGTTCAACAAACCCCAATAGCAAACGTTATATATGATAAAACAGCACCTTCTTATGTTGTGCTGTAATAATTGGCATAGAGATGAATTAAACCTGCCCCTTTCATAAGAAATGATGTAGCACTCGTGTGATATTAGATCACGTGCTCCATTAGTCAACTTCTAAAAAAACCTTGAAATTGTCTCCAGGAATAAGCAGTTGCAAAGCCCACCAACATTTCTGTGCTTTTATAAAGCCGTTCTGATGATTGATCTATCTACCTAACACTGCCAGGGAGCAAATTCCTTTGATAATAAGCACCTTTCCTCCAGAACTTTTCCAAGCACTTTTTCAAAAGGTCCTCCGTGCCAGATCGAGATAAAAGCATTTGGGATTTTTTGATACTATGAATAATACAGTCTGTGGTTGGCGAGAAATCATTTTTGGCTCCTGTTTGGGATTCCACTCTCCTGTGCGCCTTAGAATTATTCCACTTATGATGTCCTGTGGTTGCTGCTTAAAAATATAGCACTGGTGTGCTTCATTTCTAGCGCATTACTCTGTTCTGACGTCACTGCAGCGCAGTGAGTCCAGAGGTGTGATGCCGTATTACAGACATACGTGTCCCATGCACATATCATGCAAACTATCGTGCAACAGCAGCTCTCACTTCATTCCACTCTGCAAACGTCATTCCCAAGAATACCAGGATATGCTCCATCCCTACTCGACAGTCAGTCTAACCAGGCACAGTCAGTCTAACCGTGCACCACGTGTTCCAACTCTGTCTCTCAGCATTCCAACTCTGGGTCTCTGCATTCCATCTGTGCCTCAGCATTCCAACTCTGTCTCTGCATTCCAACTCTGGGTCTTTGGATCCCATCCCTGTCCCTGCATACCATCTTAGGGTCTCGGCATTGCTACAATGTCTCAGCATGCCCACTCCATGCCTCTGCATTCCATCTGTGCCTCTGCATTCCATCTCAATGTCTCCAAATTCCATCTCTGGGGCTCTGCATTCCATCTCTGGGTCACTGCATTCCATCTGTGCCTCAGCATTCCATCTCAATGTCTCAAAATTCCATCTCTGGGGCTCTGCATTCCATCTCTGGGTCACTGCATTCCATCTGTGCATCAGCATTCAAACTCTGTCTCTGCATTCCAACTCTGTCTCTGCATCCCAACTCTGGGTCTTTGCATCCCATCCCTGTCTCTGCATTCCATCTTAGGGTCTCGGCATTCCTACTCTGTCTCAGCATTCCTTCTCTGTGTCTCTGCACTCCGACTCAGGGTCTCTGCACTACAACTCTTGGTCTCTGCATTCCATCTCTGTGTCTCTGCATTCCAACTCTGGGTCTCTGCATTCCATCTGTGCCTCAGCATTCCAACTCTTTCCCTGCATTCCAACTCTGTCTCTGCATTCCAACCCTGGGTCTCTGCATCCATCTGTGCCTCAGCATTCCATCTCTGCCTCTGCATTCCAACTCTGGGTCTTTGCATCCCATCCCTGTCTCTGCATTCCATCTTAGGGTCTCGGCATTCCTACTCTATCTCAGCATTCCATCTCTGTGTCTCTGCATTCCAACTCTGGGTCTCCACATTCCAACTCTGGGTCTCCACATTCCATCTGTGCCTCAGCATTCCAACTCTGTCTCTGCATTCCAACCCTGGGTCTCTGCATCCATCTGTTCCTCAGCATTCCATCTCTGCATTCCAACTCTGGGTCTTTGCATCCCATCCCTGTCTCTGCATTCCATCTTAGGGTCTCAGCATTCCTACTCTGTCTCAGCATTCCATCTCTGGGTCTCTGCACTCCGACTCTGGGTCTCTGCACTCCGACTCTGGGTCTCTGCACTCTGACTCTGGGTCTCTGCATTCCATCTCTGCCTCAGCATTCCAACTCTGTCTCTGCAGTCCAACTCTGGGTCTTTGCATCCCATCCCTGTCTCTGCATTCCATCTTAGGGTCTCAGCATTCCTACTCTGTCTCAGCATTCCATCTCTGGGTCTCTGCACTCCGACTCTGGGTCTCTGCACTCTGACTCTGGGTCTCTGCATTCCATCTCTGCCTCAGCATTCCAACTCTGTCTCTGCAGTCCAACTCTGGGTCTTTGCATCCCATCCCTGTCTCTGCATTCCATCTTAGGGTCTCGGCATTCCTACTCTGTCTCAGCATTCCATCTCTGGGTCTCTGCACTCCGACTCTGGGTCTCTGCACTCCGACTTTGGGTCTCTGCATTCCATCTCTGTTCCTTTGCATTCCAACGCTGGGTCTCTGCATCCATCTGTGCCTCAGCATTCCAACTCTGTCTCTGCATTCCATCTCTGGGTCTTTGCAACCCATCCCTGTCTCTGCATTCCATCTTATGGTCTCGGCATTCCTACTCTGTGTCAGCATTCCATCTCTGTGTCTCTGCACTCCGACTCTGGGTCTCTGCATTCCAACTCTGGGTCTCTGCACTCCATCTCTGTCTCTCTGCACTCCATCTCTGTGTCTCTGCACTCCATCTCTGGGTCTCTGCATTCCAACTCTGGGTCTCTGCACTCCATCTCTGTGTCTCTGCATTCCAACTCTGGGTCTCTGCATTCCATCGGTGCCTCAGCATTCCAACTCTGTCTCTGCATTCCAACTCTGGGTCTTTGCAGCCCATCCCTGTCTCTGCATACCATTTTAGGGTCTCAGCATTGCTACAATGTCTCAGCATTCCCACTTCATGCCTGTGCATTACATCTGTGCCTCAGCATTCCATCTCAATGTCTCCAAATTCCATCTCTGGGGCTCTGCATTCCATCTCTGGGTCTCTGCATTCATACTCTGTCTCAGCAATCCAACTCTGTGTCTCAGCATTCCAACTCTATGTCTCCGCATTCCATCTCTGGGTCTCTGCATTCATACTTTGTCTCAGCAATCCAACTCTG